>NC_086284.1:148109485-148414307 GCF_963924245.1 Chroicocephalus ridibundus
TATCTAGCTTTTCATCCACCAGTATCTCCGCAAGTCCTTCTCAGCAGGGCTGCTCTCAATCCTTTCATCCCCCAGCCTGTATTGATAGCAGGGGGGAGGGGGGGATGCCCTGACCCAGGTGCAGGACTCTGCACTTGGCCTTGTTGAATCTCATGAAGTTCACACAGGCCCACTTCTCAAGCCTGTTCAGGTCCCTTTTGACGGCATCCTGTCCCTCAGGTGTGTCAACTGCACCACTCAGCTTGGTGTCATCAGCAAACTTGCTAAGGGTACACTTGATCCCACTGTGAAAATCACTCTGATCAGCCCTTCCCCAGCATAGAATAACAGCAGGATTTTCTGAAGGCACAAGGGAAAAGTGGGCAAAGGCCAGCCTCCATCTTCTGAAGGTGGGCAGTCCTGGGTGGTGATGGGTGGGATCTCATATCACCTAACTGGGCCGGGAATGCAGAGAAGGCTATCTCATAATCTAACATAGCCTTTGCGAAATAAAACACTGCCATCACAAACATCTGCTGGATCTTTCTCAGGGATAAAAATCAAATGCCCAGCTCACCACACAGCGTGCACAGAAAACGCAACCATTTACAGTCACTGTGACTCACATCTCTCCACATTTCACCTGTGGGGTGGTTAAAGCTGCTTCCAGTTATACACGGTGCAGTGCACTATAGAGAACAGGATGACAGAAACACAGAAACATGAGGTTTTCTGCATGTACTTTCATTTTCACAAGAACTTCCTGAGGCTTACGGTTGTTAGTTTTTAACTCTTCAAGTCTTAAGCCTGCCCACTAAGGTTGAGATGAATGAGTGGAGAAGCATAAAGAAAACTGTGCTGCTACATCTCCTGCGTAACCAATCTGCAGATGAGATCTTCACTATCTTGGGGTATAATTGGGCAAATTTTTATCCACTCTTTAAAAATTAAATGCATATGAGAAAAAAGCATAACTGTTCCTGGAAACCTGTTGTCTTCAGAAAAGACCGTACCTCCTACTTTCAAACTATGAGTTCTCATTTCACAAGCCAAAATCTGATCCATGTATGGTGCTTTCAGAACATTGCTTTTGATGATATGAACTAGAAAGAATCATAGGCTGGCTCTGGTTGTTTTTTCAAAACAGTCAAAACTAGTCTAAAGAGAGTGGGTTTCGGGGTTGAGTTGGGGTTCTGTTGGGGTTTTTGTTGTTGTTGGTTGTTTTTAAAGTCACTTTTCTGCTAGAAAAATACTAGCTGGCTTGTGCAGGATTATCTCCTCAGTGTCTACCTGTTCATATGGCTGAGGAATAAGAGAAGTCTGGAGGGGTGGGGTTTTTTTATCTTTTTTTTTTTTTTAATCTATTTGCCAACCAGAGTCATTTATCCCCTATTAGATAAAGTATAATAGACTATACCGAAAGGGTCACTGGCCTTCCATTTAATGATATTGCCGGCACCAATCTACATTTTCCCGACAGTGTCCCTCAACACAGAATAAATGGCTGATCTCTTCACAATAACAGCTGATTTCTATTTATTAAGCTAAAAAGGTCACCATTTTCTACGGCTGGGCCGCCCTGCACTATTGATAATTTTATGCATAAACAAATGGCAAATTTGTGCCACATAAATATGCATTAGCAATTACTTTTTCCTCGGGCAACGCTCGCCGCATGCAAATGTGTCCCTCACAGGGCCTGGTGGCTTTTGTTTTAGCTCTTGAACAGCTAAACAAAAGAGCACAATAAACAGTTTAAAAATTGCCAATCAATAGGAAATGCAAATGCAAAGGTAAATGGCAAGAAACTTGCCCAAACAAATAAAACTAAACCAAAAAAGGAAAACAAAAATCGTGTAAGGAAATAAATAAATAAATGGAAAGGACTATCTCTTCCCTCCCCACACTTCTATCTTCAGCTCTGGGGTTTATTTCTTTTCAATAGAGAGATGGCTGAGGTGCTCTTTGCACAGCAACAGTGGGGCTGGTACTAACGCAGACCTCTGATGGGAGCACCCAGAAGTGTACAACACGCGGGTTGAGTACACGTTAAGCAGGACCCGCACACACATTCAACGGAAGGAGGCAAAAGGAGAAGGAAGTCTGAGGAAATTCATAGTGGACCCTCGGTTTAGCTTTCTGTGATTTCACGTTTCCGTCAAAGATTTTTAAAGAAAAGCTACATGTGAAGGAATCCCTGAAAAAAACTTAAACGTCTTCTGTAAACACTGATTTAGGATTTTATTACTGAAAGTGCCCAGAAAATACCAACTTATCTGTGCCTATGTACAGATGTCTGTAGTAACAGCCTAATGAATGTTGTCACTTGAGAAACTTGAACTACATTATAATTTCCTTTACCCCAAGGACAGAAAGCTTGATTTTCCCTTGTCTTATCCTTGGACTACTCATTTCCGACAGCAAACCATAGTTGTATGTAAGATGCAGGATAATGGAAAAATCAGACCCAGACACTAAATTGGTATGAACATGGAAACCAAAACTGACAATTTTAGGAGACCTGATGATTGCTTTGAATTTTCCCCTTCAACAGGGGATCTTCAGTGCTATAGGGAACTGAGCATGACACGTACTGTGATTATTATCATTTGTAGGCAGGCTGTTACATGTGGACAAAGAATCCAGTTCAGTAATGCAGTAACAACACATTGTGCACAAACACATGCTAAGGCCAGCCGTATGACCCATCCAAGCAACCAGCTTTCTTTTCACAGAACTTTCTAAGGCAATAACTCTGTTTTCATGACCGGGATTGGGAAATGGAAGGGCATGAAATATAGCCTGCAGAGTAAGTTGCACCTCATTCTACAAACGTTTATGAAAAAGCCAAACTTAAAACATGTGGGTTATCTTTTGGTTTTTAAAAACATTATTTCAACAGAAATTGAAGAGATTAATCACATGCTTCAAGTGTTTCCCAGATAGAGGACATAATACAGCAGGTAACCCACTTACATTTCTATGATGTTAGTGTCCAAGGTTTTTATTTTTAATAAATGGGAATGTTCCTGTCAATGTAAACATTCAGCAGTGACCCTATGTTTTTCCCACCCAATCCGCTGTCACCAAATGAAAATTTCACAGAATTCTTTTCCATTAATCATGCTAAAAATCAACAAGCTGATAAATATATTTTTTGCCAATTAATTCAGTTAATTTCTTGCCTTTCAGTTTCCTGGGTTTTGGCTTGGATGGTTTTATAACACCACTTTACATTATGACTTTTGATTCTGATAGAAACTGATACAAGCGTTAACAACTATAGTGCCAGTGGTAATTGGTTTTAACCATTCTCATCCTAAGCGTGCTCTTACACGTGGTCCAGTGTGGGAAAAGCTACATCAAGCACAGGACAAGATACGCCCTCACAAAGCAAAAGTCCTCATTTTAGGCTTTTAGCCCAGAGCACTCCCCACACCAGTAGCACATTTCAGCCACAAATCCACAACTTTCAGTTTCTCTAAATGACAAGTAGATGACCAATACAACATGGTAAATGTGAGATATACAGAACTTCCCCCTTGTCATCAATCCTTCTCTGCTCTGCTTTTCCCATTATCGTACACACAAAAAATGGAAATTGATAGCACCTCCTGCTTTGGGTAAGTCAAGGCATATCCAACAATTGCATGCCTGTAAGAGAGAGCATCCTTGGCTAAGACATGCTGTCTTCTGCAACTGGCCTCAGAGCTGCTGGGCAGCTGCTTCTCAAACATGCCCATGCAGTCAAGGGGCATCCGCCTGATAGCATATACACTGCAAATCCCAGAGTTCAGAAATGACATGTCACAGAAATTTGCATACCATTTTGTTATGTTAAATGTGATTGAAAGACCCATGATTATACACAAAGTTCTCCTAAGGTCGACAACAGAGTAAAAAAGGCATGAGCAGGTATGCTAAAGCAAGATCAAATAAATTGTTTAAATGTCACTGCAAAGGTAGCTCTCACGAATGTCTCTGTGGCCAGTCTACTGCCATTAACATAGTTAGAAAACCTGTAATAGGAAGAAAATTATTACTACATAAAATATTCCTGCAAAGAGACACTGCTGCAGAATTGAAATGAAAAGATGTAGCTCAATCTGTTAATGCCCATCCCACATGTGTGAATGTGATGAACAGTGGAGAATGAAATGACAGTTAAATCTCTGTTAACAAGTGTATTTTAAATAGTATACGTGGATCTTTCTGTATTGGTACCATGTCTTAACAAACTCTGATAGGGCTATTCATGTTAATCCCCAAAACTAGCACTATCAAAACAAAACCTCCAGAGAAGATACCAAGAATGGCCATTTTCTGTAACAGTGGGTGGAGTTGTTTTTGTGAGAAGTATGCAGCTCAGGAGGATGAGATGGGAATAGAGAAGAAATTATTTGGTCAAATTCAAGCAGCCCTCTTTCTCTCTCCCAATAAGCTTGGCTCCTACTCTTCCTATCTAACCTCCATTTTCAATGGAAGTTATTGTCGCTAATGGTTCAAAGAAATTTTTTTCTTTAAAAAAGAAAGAAATCAGTACTCGCACAACTGCAATCTTCATAGAAGCATGCTTTTAATAGCAGAGAATTCATTTTTCTTTCTGCTTTGTTTACAGCTTTCCTGGAAAGCTTTAAAGCTAAAACTTGCTGATAAAAGTATCCTATTTCTTACATACTTCCAAACACAACAGTGAGTTTCTTTAAGAACTTTAATACTGAACAGAGCTGTCATTGATAGTGTCTAATGCTTGATGTATATATTTTTATATGCTATACACTAGATGACAATACAGATGCTGGCACAGCTGCGTGATGGGCTTTTAGAATTATTTAGTCAGACATCAATTTTTTCCTTGATGTGATAGATAACATACATTATTAGATGATTACACACATGCACACATGTGCACACACACTAACCTATGAGGACATTCAAAACAGTCTAATTTCAGGCATTACAGATTAATCCCACCTTTTTCCCCCCCCAGACAAAGTATTAACACTTCAAGCTGTGTTCTTCTAATACAGCTACACCCCTCCTCTTTGATTCTCCATTCTTCTCCCTTCACTTGATTGCTTTCAGTTGTTTTGAATTGGGAAACATCAAAAACTGTCAGCAAGAATTTAGCATGAATTAGTATCAGAAAATTAGTGGTTTTCTTAATTAAAGAAAATACGATGTTTTTGTTCTGCCCATCTCCTCCTTCCTCTCCCCACCCCACCCCAACAATAACCAAAGCGTGCCTCTGCAATCAATCTAGTGTCTGAAAAGCAAGATGGATTTCTTCTCTTTCCTGCATTTTCACTACCAGTAATAACTCCATGATTAAGACTCAGCTGACAGTTCTCATGCCACAGAAGCTGAAAAAAATCCAGCTCACTCCTCCAGCAGCTGAATTGGTCCGGGAGTATGGGGGGGAGAGCGGGATCGGGGGAGACTTCCATCAGTCAGATAAACATATCTGATCTGAAGACATCTACAGTAAGGCAATGCTCCCTGCTCAAAGCTACAAAAGCACCCATCCCAGGCAAGTACAGGCTCTCAGCAGATAACAGATTTAAGTATTCCACTCAAAATAGTAAGAAAAATTCTGAAGGTTTCCATATGAACCCGGCAGAATTGACCAAATGTATCCATCTGTTCGCTTTCATATAAGCAATATGTATGCTGCCAGTATTGGACCTCTTCTAGGGCAGGGCCCTGGGACTTAAATTACATCTGCCACTTCCCCGATTTACAGCAGCCTCATCAGCAAAGCATGATTTTTTTTTAAAGCCTCAAAATAGCATCCTGAGGAAACACACAAGAAAATTACTATTTCTACATTTCCTCCCTTTTCTACCTGATGACTTTGCCTCAGTACCTAATATTAATATCAAATGTGATGTTCTGAGCTGAGAAACATGGAAGCACTTCAAGAAAGCCTTTTAGTGTCTCATTTCCATCTCCTTAGCTCAGAAGGGACTATTTCATAAGCAAATTTGAACACCTTCAAGCAACTCATGATGAGAGTATCCAGAATCGAATTAGTTACCTCGCCTCTATTAAAACTGGCAAAGCAGCAAATCCTCATCCCTCCTTGCAGTATATAATCACCAATACAACAGGCTGACTAGAACCTCCAAATATGTCTGCACCTTACATACCCCAAACTTGAGTTATAATAGTTTAATACAAATTATTTTTGAAAATCGGTATTGCTGATAATGTTGCTTTTTTCAGATATGACAATTTTTTCAGATGCAACCATGAAAATCTGCTTCTTGAATGCAAAGCAGTATTTCTTACTTTGGCAGTACACGCAACCAGGCAGCACCAGCAGTGCCATAGTAAAAGGCAAAGTAAATTTCAGAGTAATTCACTAAACCTCTGCACTAGTCCTCTTCAGAGAACAGAATTCTCTCCAACCTATGCTGTAAAGCCTCTCTTACGTAGTTTGCCTGCGTCCCCAGACATCTGCTCTAAGTATCAGCAGGAAGCGCACCACTGCTGGTCAAACCTTTACCACCACTTCACCAGAAATGACACACTCCTCATTGTGGTTGGCCTAATGTTATTTTTATATATATATATATATATATATATATATATTATCTACAAGAAAACAATTGCTGCAGCCAAATGCCACCAAAACTGTGAAAAAAAAAAATTGAAAAACTGAACTGCTATGGCCAAATGCATTACCATTCATGACCTGAGCCACAGATCTTTTCTCAGGTCACCCTGGCTGTCAAGTGACTTAGCTTAAATCATTTCTGGATGACCTTGAAATGTGCCTGGGGGAATGTGACCCTTGTGACTTGCCCTTTGCTACCAGCCACCTGAACGCTGTCCAAGTCTGGGGAAGAGGGGGCTCTCAGTTTGCACATAAGCAGAAAAGACCCTCTGAAAATCAGCACAACAGACTGAAGAGCTTGGTACATTGGGTGTGCTCCATCCTTACACAGCTCTGCATGCCACCCCTATCATGCCAACCTCCTTCACCCCAAAGGCCTCACAAGTTTCTCCCCCAGTGGCTCTTCTGAGTCATCAGAAAGCTCCCAGGAATTAGCACCGGAAAGCACTAGCAAGACAGTGAAAGCTCACACCCCTCTGCTTGCTTCCAAATTGTAAAGACAGACGAAGCCGCCTGACTCAATAAAAAGACCTAGAGCACAGAAAAGCAGCACTGAGAAAAAAGGAGCAACAGGGTCTGACAGGAGCAGAGGAGCAAGAAGCACAGGTGAAGATGAGAAAGATAAAAGTAAGTTAGAGTACCCAGGAGAATGCATCAACGCTGCCAGAGGACACTACCCCCACAACCTGGAGTTAACTGCTGGACTTCTCACTGAATCAACCCATCTGCTGCTGTTCACAACTACTAGCAGAAACACCTCTTAGTGGCCAGTGGTTGCAGCAGTAATAGCCTACTACTACCACCAGCAATTACTCCACCAGCTCAGGTGGCAGTGCTCTCTACTGAGTATCTGTAAGTAACAGCCCTCTGGTGACCTAAGTGAGTGGGAAAGGGCAGCGGAGCTCTACAGGGTAATATGTTATTTTTCAGCTTTACGTAACAAAAATTCTCTGGTTAAAAAAGGCCCAATAAAAGTGAGCATTCAACAAAATACTATACTTAATTACAAAATACTATACTTAAGATTGTACAATCATTCCTAATTTAGCCATTGAAAGCATGAGCTAAGATTTAGTCTTTGCGCATACGCAATACTCTAATTACACGATCACATTCCAATTTTTTCTAGAAGGATATCACCCAAGAAGAGCCAGCTCTGGGAATGAACATGAGTTGCATATTTAAAAGACAAAGTTGCTTGCAGGACCATTAACTCATTCATTTTAGGTACCGGAACCTGAGAATTGAAGGCAGAAGAGATTTGCAAGCAAAAGGACAACTTTTGCAGGAATCCAAAATCTTTGCAGGAAACCCTTAGTTGTACATGCCCCACTTTCTGACCTGGTACACCTGAACATGTACTTGCGTATGCCATATTTTGCAGTCAACTGATGCTATATTTTAAAGATACAAACAGTTATAATAAAGTGAAAACAACACTTTGAAAAGTCAGATCTGACCCAGATGCATTTAGAAGCCTGTCACAGCCGTTAGCTTCCCCACACGTCGAACGGAGACAGAAGGGGGCATTTCTTTCTCTCCACTGACTTAACAGAGGCCTCCCAACAGCATCCTTTCTGCTTAAGCTAGATACCTTCTCTCCAGTTATCATGGGAAACTACCAGAAAAGGCTAAGTGCCTGTATCTACCTGGGGTCAGTCACTCAAATGAAAGCCCAATCCCTCTACCAGCCTACCGCCAGGCCAGCTTGGTGCCTGGCTTGCCACATGGCCCTTGCCTCCTGGCTGCACAGCAGCTTCACTTTGGAAGAAGGGTAGAAAATGGTTTCCCTCAGGGTTCCCCTAAGCCAGGTGGGTGGCATGGGCACTCCTCTGGGGTATGTGGGTTCAAACACTTTCAGGTGGTCCAGGAACCCCCCCAGACAAATAAATATACAAAATCAGGCAGACTTAAATGAACTGGATTGCTGCCAGGATTTAGGTCGACTGTAGTTACATAGCTAAGATTTGAGTGAATTGGGCTGTTTACTTCCCCTTCAAAAACTTTTCCCCCACCTGTAAAAGGGATACAATACCAACAAGACAGATGTTGTGAGATCAATTAACATCTTTACAATAAACAGATGATTTACTGATAAACTTCACAGAGAAGTCCATAGGAAGTTATTAATTTTCACATGTATTTATTATACGAATAATATTATAGAATTGCTGATTTTAAGATGGGGTTTGAATGTGTGCAGAATATGCCTGCCACAGGGCCACACGAACAATAGGGATTAAAAAAATAATATTGAATATCTTCTCATTCTGTCAGCACCATCACTTCAGTGGTCTGATATGTGATCATGTAATTAAAGACTGTATCATAATGCATATGCACAAAGGGGTTGAATTAAGGTTGTGCAGACAAATCTAATTCTGGCATTTCCTACGCTTTGAGTGCCTGACTTGACAATCTTAGCATTCATTTAACAAACAGTTTCTGTATGTAATACCATACATCATATACACGTCTGTAAAATCTTCCATATTGCTGCATATTCTGATTCTGTAAGGTGTGTTTACACACATGAACACACATACCTAAACTGCAAAAGTAGAACAATACACAGACTTATTCTGGCCATTGCCCTTTTCCCTTTGTACAGCATATTCTTGCCATTATATTTACCACCATCAAGAATATGCTGCTCAGGGGTGCCAGCAGGTAAAATGTTCTTTTACCTTTTACTTTTAAGTACACGGAATATGTGTCAACACTTCCAGCTTCTTACCCACTGCTAAAAAACATTTTAAATAGCATCTACTGTGTATGGGCCATTTGTGGATCAGAGCACACGTGCACAAATACGTGGAGCTCTCGCCCTGGGTCCTGAACAGAGGCTCTTCTGTTAAGAAGAGCCTGCAGAGGTGACCACTCCCTGGCATTTTAAGAAGCTAGGATTAAGGCAGACATCGCATTCGGCTCTGTGCTACACACAGCTCTTCAGCCTGCTGTGTGTGCCCCGAGGAGACTTTGGCTTCTAGGGCTGGAGAAAGGACCACTCTCCATTGGTGCTAGAAAGGTGGATGAAGAGCTTTGATCATCTTTCCTCCTAACTCACTGTCATAACTCCCATTGATTTAACCACGAGTATGAGCAAACTCTTCCTTTTTACATGTTGTAGTTCAGTTTGGTTTGTCCTTGGTAAAATACACCTTTTTCTTTCCCTCTTCTGATTTCAGTGCTTTTTCTACCTACTGAGCAGAACTTTCATCACAGCCCTTAAGGAACTGGCAGAACTTTTCTGTGCTTTCTTACGAAACACTGACTGTTTTGTCAGCCAGGCTCTGGTCGGACACTAGCATGTACCCAATTATGGAATTTTCCAGCCTGCCATTGTTTGCCCTCCCAGTTCTCACAGTATCAATTTTAACTGTGATCCTTGTGACACACAGGTAGTTTTGCCAGATGCTTCATTCCCAGCCAGGAGAAGATGTGTCAACTCAGTGCATATCCACCATTTCTAGCCCAAGCACTATCCGTTGCTTTACAACATTGTAATTCATGAGATGATACCTTAAATACGTGTTTCAAAACAAAAGAACAAACCTCACACAAACAACCTTAAATGCTAACAGTATGTTACAACATATATACACTGGTCTACAGCTTTCGCCACAGCCATACGTGACAAGATGCATCATTTGGTCAGATTTTAGCATGCGTGCTCTTGCGTACAATAAACACAGCTGTTAGACCTCTGAGGCAGGTGAGCATCCCCTCACTGAGGGAAAAAAATCACCCTGGTTTGTACTAATGATAGCCACAGTAAACTCCAGGACTGAAATAATGGGAATTTCCTCTTGCACAGTTTTATAAAAACAATGCTGAGCACTCACAGGCACTAAAACCACCTTGAATCTAAGCTTCCCAAGAGGCAGTTTGCAGTCTCACACAGTTAACAGTCTAGATCCTTTCCTCCTCCTCACACCAGTTTTCTCTCTCAATTTCATAGAATGCAACCTACAGTTGTCCTAGAATTTCAGAAAGTGATAATTTTCTGTAGAGGTAGTTTATCTGACATTGGGCCTATAGCACAGGAGGGCACTTGTAGCTTCTAATCATCCTCTCCATCTGTTCACCATAAGCAATGTTGATCTTCAAATTACACAACCTACACAATCCTGAAAGAGTCTTTTACTTTCCGGTAGGACAATCTGCTCCTTCCCTTTCCCCGTTTATTGCAATCTGCAGGATCCTTGCACTGCCGCACATACGGAGAATGAGAACATATCAATCCACCCTAAATGACCTCGAAAGGCTGAATCAGTTAACCAAAATAGGCAGAAACTGCAGCTTTCCAGTAGACTTTCCCCTCCTTGAAGTTATTTGTAAATTCCTCTTTGCAGCGCAGACTCTGCAGTAAGGCTAATTCTAAATTTACACAGTCCCAAACAACGCCAAAATTATTAGGTGCTGGTACCACCACAGGGTCCAAAATACTGTTCCCGCAGCTTGCCCTGAGCCATTCTGCCCAATGCAGCCTGGTCCTGCTTCAGGCACCCGGCCTCAGAGCTGGCCGGGCTCGGCACTGTGCCACCCACACCTCTCCCCACGCTCTGCAAGGTGTCTGCGACAGCATGGATGGCCAGGAGGGGCGACAAGCAAGCTGGCAGCACTGCACTCCTTCGTCTGCCCAGGAGACAACTGTTTCAAAGCAGAAACGTGATGGGTGAGGCTTCCAGGAGAGAAAACAGGCAACCGCGATGAGGAAGGGGAGAGCCCAGAGGCTCCAATACCTGACCATGGGTGCTCCCACAAGCTCAGATGAAATGGGAAGCATTTCATATAATACAGAGAAGCATTTCATAAAATACAGAGAAGAGGAAGAGAGGAAACAGCTACCCAGCCCTCCAAAACCTCAAATGACCCATTTGCCTGAAAGATTTGGTAGTAACAGAGCATTTTGGGATATTTTCCTGTAGTAGAAATATTGTGTGTGCTGTTCCATCATTATACGGCTGCTGCCCATTGCATCCCTCCTGCTAGCAGCAATTGAAAGATGATCCATAAAGGACAGATGAAATACTGGTTCCTTGCCAAAAATGCTGTAACCACAGCATGTGGTTTCCATACTACCATCACACACCTTGTCGTGGCTTCAGTGCAGTGATCCCCAACCAGGGAGCTGAAGGTGAGATGTCAACTGCAAGATCTGAGATCACCCACAGCAACCACGCTTCACCACCAGCAGCGACCCTCCTGGCCCACAGGGGCCACAACACAAGATGCTGCTCGCAGCACACAACTTGCTTGGTATTGTCAGCCACAAGCTCGGAAAGGCAGGAGTCCGTGGTGGTAAGTGGCATAAAAAACTGCTAGATATATTTAAAAATAAAAACACAAAACCACAAAAAATTCTCAAAAAACTACACAAACACCAAAACAGGTCCATCTGCCCTGTAGCCAAAAGATGCTCCACAACATGGAGCTCAGCAGCACAGGGTAAGTTAGCCCAAGTAGGGTCAGTCAGGGTATTAGTGACACTTAAGGACAGCTAGTATATGGCTAAGTGTCTGCCATCACTTTGGCAGCTTTATCACACACCGATAGTTGGTACCACCATACACACTACAAAGCTGTTGTTGAGGTTGTTAGCACACAAGCCATTGCATCTGCACTTCTCTTAAAGCTCCACCTCCTAGACATCTGTGAATACATGAGAATTCAGCTTGCATTACATTTTCATTCGGTCTCTATCCCTCCTGTTTCTGAGGAAAGCTGGTATAAGCACTGCTTCTGACTTAATGCCTGAAGTAAAACAAAACCATCAGGATGTATTTTATTTTCATCCTAACATTTATAAATCAGATTTTTTTTTTTTCAGGTTAGGCACTTAAAAAAACCCAACCCAAAACCTGGCCTAATATTACTAGAAAATGTCTCCAGGTATTTGAGACTTCAGGCATAACCAACCAAGGATAGCAGGGATGAGTGCAAAGGGATTATTAGCAACATCTTACCCCAACATATGCCCCCAGTCTGGCATGGAGACCTGAAAATGTGGCAATATGACTTTCCTACAGCTCTCGATATCATTTGTTAACCATACTACAACATACTGTTTGTAGCTTCTTCTGCCTCAGAAATGGAGTCTTGATACACATATCCCCGCAAGAAACAAAACTTCCAAGATGTACTTTGGTCTTGGGCAAATTTATTCCAGGCATCGGAAGCAGCATGTCCTTCTGACACAGGGCAGAGGCAAGGAGCAAGGTGTATGCTATGCTACAGCCCCAGTGTTTGAAGTCTCCAATTCAATAAACATTGCAATGAGTAAGGACTTGATGTTTTCCTTCCAAAATGTTTATTTGTCTGTATTGTTGTTTCATATTGGCTCTGCCGGCTGATGTGCCTGTGGATCCTTGTAGATTACAATTGAATTTAGTTATATCAGGTTTGCAAATGAGAAGCAACACAGAGCATACATTTTGTTATTCTTTGCTTCATATACATAGATGGTCATGTACTTTATTTATATGATCAAAGGTTACTAAACCACTCCAGCAGCTGTACAAAGCAATTCCAAATCAAGCAATTCAGTATCAGGAGTTTCACATTGTCAAAATAGCTTTTTTTTCTTTTTTAATATAAGGAGCTCTAAAATTTGTAATGGGTCAGGGTGGATTTAGTTTTCTGGGGTGTTAATTTTCAGAAGGAGCAAGCACTGACAGTTCCTGTTGTCTTGAAATGGAGATACATGGGTACACCACATTTGCAGTCATATCTTAAGCAGCAGTTTGGAACTGCTTGCCAGGCTGCACTGCAGCAACAGGAAAATAATAGAGGGTATGGATGAGCCTTAGTTACAAAGGAACAGGTTCCTGCACAGCAACCTTTTCAGTCCTTTTCCTAGAAAGAGCTGATTGCAATTTTAAGGAACAGGACATTAACAAATGGGCCCTGGCACGGAAATTATCTCCAAAGGACTAGTTGATATTTATGATTTTAGGTTGCAAGAGGTAACATAGCTTTCACTGTGCCTAGAAAAGGTAACTTAGGAGAAGATGTCACTGTGATTGGTCACAAGTCTTAACGTTCCTTTACCTCCATTCCCAACAATCCTGCAGTGAACACACCAACATCTATGTGTCTTATGCTCAGTGGGGCCAAGCAAATATTGTCCACTGCCTTGCTGGGGACCATGTCTTCTTCTTACTAGTTCCAAACACATCCCACTAAGACCAATACATTCAAATGAAGAAAACTTACAACCGAAAACACAGTAATTTCCACTGACTGATCATGTCACAGGACTCATGAGATTATCCTCTTACAAGCCTCAAAACCATAATCTACAAATATTCCTACACTGTTAGGTGGAGCCCAAGTTCTACTGCGTATGGCCATATCTTCTCTGCCCAGACTGTCAGCACACCCTCTTTTAACTGCATGAAGCAGCATCCAGTTCTGGGCTCCCCAGTTCAAGACAGACAAGGAGAGAGTCCAGCCGAGGGCTACGAAGATGATCAGGGGACTGGAGCACCTCTCTTATGAGGACAGGCTGAGAGACCTGAGTCTGTTTAGCTTGAAGAAGGCTGAGAGGAGATCTCATCAATGCTTATAAATATCTGAAGGGTGGGTGTCAGAAGGATGAGGCCAGACTCTTTTCAGTGGTGCCCAGCAACAGGACAAGGGGCAATGGGCACAAACTGGAACACAGGAAATTCCATCTCAGCATGAGGAAAAACTTCTTTACTTTGAGAGTGACAGAGCACTGGAATAGGCCACCCAGAGACGTTGTGGAGTCCCCTTTGGAGACATTCAAAACCCACCTGGATGCATTCCTGTCCAACTTGCTCTGGGTGAACCTGCTTTGGCAGGGGGGTTGGACTAGATGATCTCCGATAGTCCCCTACCTGTGATTCTGTAAAGCAACTGGGCAAGAACCTGGGGGAGACAAATACTACTTTTTCACTAAATAAGAGTGTGGGCATTGAGGGGTCAGAAATGCAAGATATAAACTAGTAAGACAAGCTGAGAAATAAGTTTAAGAAGCTTGAATGTTGTTGTAACAGTAGCCAATGGAAGACATTCATAATATCTTTAACCATAGTGGGATGCCTCCACATGCCAGGGATGCTGGTGGCAATATGATTAATGTCCCAGGTACAAAAGAACAAGGAAGTGGGTTTCAGCCTGGTTTTTAACTCAAGACCCTGGGGGGAAGGAATTAGTTCAAGCCTGGAACAAATCTGAGGAAATTAATGATAAATCAGGCAGCGGGGTCAATGTACTATAAGGGACACATCTAAAGCCATTATTTTATAACAGCTGATGGCAATAGCTGCTCGGGAGGGAAAAAATAAAATGCTGATTTTACAGATATTCAGGGGGTGGGAATTAACACTCTAGGGAAAAACAGCAGAAAAGACGGCAGGATACAAAGGTGCACCAAGATTTATTGAAAACCAGAGGGGAAATAAAAGCTAAGGGAAATGAACATTCAGAGCACAGAAAACAGACATTGCAAAGCACATTAATTAGACAGAATACTAAAGTAACCGCTTTTAAAAAAAATTTTAAAACAACAAAAAAAAGCAGTTTACCAACAAAACCAAAAGCATCACTGCAGTCAAGAGTCAAGGTGCACAGAGCAAGAAGCCCCGTGATCCCAATCACAGTTCAGCCATACTGACTAGATATTCCCCCCTGCCTTTTTCTGTTTCTGACTACCACTGGCTAGGTAATAGCAAGCTTAATACATCTAGATTTATGATTAAAGAGTACTTAGAAAAGATTGATTTGCCCTGCCCGACAGCAAACATGAATAGCCTAGAAAAAAGAAATAAAGGGTTAGAAATCACACAGGCTTCACAAGACATGAAAGGGGACAAAAGTGCTGGCCTTAGTGGCTTTTCTTTGAAAAAAGTCCACCCCCAAAACTTCAGATTACATACCCCTTTGTACCAGAGGCAGTATAATAAAATGGTGTGTAGAGTGATATCAACATGAATTTTGCCCAAGAAGAAATCACTGAATGCATAAACAAACTTTTCCATCCTTACATGTCTTGCATACTACACTCTTTAAATACATGCATCAAGCCTAAGAAAACTTATGCGGTGCAGGTTAAAACACGTTCATAGGGCACCGTACACTATTATTTACTTGTCAACCACCACATTCACTCAAGAGGGGTTGGCTTTCAGAGAAGTCAGATAATATTCAGTGTCAGTATCTAGTTCATAATAAATGATATCTAAATGCAACAAGCCACTACGGATAAAAATCTCCTATTCAATGCTCATCAAAATACATAAGAGGCGCTAAATCTTGACACCCAAAAGAGAGATTAATACATTCCCTCAATACAGACTCAAGAGTACTGTCACTGCCACTGTCAGTGCCCAAAACTTCTCCATTCCTCCTCCTGTGCTGAGGGCTGTGACAACCATCCTGGCGGACTGACATGCACTGACACACTCTGACCAGAAATAAGAGGAAGATGTAAAGTATTTGCTACTAGCCAGCTGTCCACAAAATAAAGTCTAGTTGCTCTGTTGACAGGAATGGAAGGCTCAGCCGCTCATTTACAGAGTGATCTTCCACTTTGTTTTGAGAGAGCACTGAGTAATGCACGGCACACTCAGAGCTCTGCAATCCCCTACCTATCATGTGCTGCAACTATCCAGGATTTCATCCTGAGCAGCTGTCAACTCAACATTTTCAAGAGCAACAAATTCATTAAAATCGTATAATTATGGCTGAAAATTTCCAAGATAGCTAGGACATTTAATCATACAGCTTGGATTCAAATTAATAAAGTCTCAAATACTCCAACCAGTCTTAAAAATCCCAGACTATACATCTATATATTTGTCAAATGCCACAAATTATTCAGATTATTAAAAAGGTCTTATCCTTAAATTACTCTTCTACTTTTAAAGTTCAGCTCCCATAGTAACAAAACTTAAGTGAAAAGTATTCAGAAGAACAAAATTAAAATGAAAGTACACATGGTACAGTGCAGATCTTTCAAGAGAGATTAGATGTTAGACAGTAAATAGCGTTGGGAACCAGTCATTGGTAAACCAAAATAAAAATAAGCAAAAATCCCATATAAAACCCAGCAACGCTCATAAGTACACAGCGGCAGAAATACTACAGACGACAAAGGGACATGACTTAAGGCACCAATTTCATTGGAGTTGGCCAAAAGCACAGAACAAACACAGTTCAGATAGTAGGAAAATACAAAACAAAGCTTACAACCATTTCTTCAGAATTTGCATGCAAATTACAACTTCCAAACAAATCTCCAATTCCTCACGTCTTCTTCAATTCATAAGACGGAAACTTCCTGCAGTACAAAAGCCTGTTTTGCCATCTTCCAAGCACTGGGCACTAAAACTTACTATTAGAAAAAACGATGGTAGTTCTCATTATTTATTTGCTCTTAAACTCAAGTAGAAATCATTATGTAAAACTTCATATGTGGGAAGGATAAAAGATATCTGAGGCAAGTCAGGATAAAATAAACTGCTGGTTACCTGCAGCAGCTCAGGGGTATGTGCAACATTAGGATAAATACAAGAGATGGAGTTTAATGGGCAGAGCGAGGGTGAGACTGACAAAGATAAGTGAAAAAAATTACCACACAGGGTTTGCAGTTTCTCTCATCAACATCACTGTAGGGCATAGGATATGTACGGGAAGAAAAAGGTTACCCTTCAGATTCTGCCCTCTGCAATTCTGTAACATAACGAGGTTTTACTATTCTCTTCTTATTACTGTTGCCACAATTAACAACACGTAAACTATAGAGTTGACATCAGCCTGGTATCCCAGTGCCCCTCATATAGGTTTTTCCCAGTGTAGAACTGGTTGCATTACTTTGTCCCTTTCCCTTCCCTTCTTCCATAGGGAGCCTTCATCTCAAACTAAATTTTAAATAGAAGCTACCAGCTTTTCATTGCAATCTGATTATCAATTTGCACCTCAGCAAAGGAAGGCTAGAACTCTATTGTTTTGTTAATTGTCAATTTGCATCTTTGAAAGGTGTTGTGTATTTTCTTCCTTTGGCAGGTTAGGACTAATTCTGTATGTTAACATACATGTGGGTGGTGTGGGTAAAAAACCTTTTCTTTTAGAATGTAGTACATTTAAAATGTGCTGCTTTATTTGCTTTTGCTAAATTGCTTGATTTTCTTGGACAAATTCAAAAGCTAGTAGGGACTGCCTAAGAAAGGGCTAAAAGGATAAAGCTCCTTTTCCAATAGGTATTTAAATAAATTCTTTAAAATTACCTGCAAAAAAGGGAAAAGTCATGAATGAAAATTCAGTTATACTTTCCAGTTACAAGGCACAACGAACAAATGAGTTGGCAAACATTTCTCTTCCTTTTAAAGGTACCTGGAGAGTTGTAGAGATCATCCTTATGTTGATTTCACTTAAGTGGGATATTGTTTTGTAAAAATAAGTATAGTTCTTCAAAGTTACCTATGTAAAAATGACACACTAAGTCAACCAACAGGCTCCAGAAAGCTTCACAGACCCAGCCAGCTGCTCACGGGACTGATACAGATCTGGTTTCACCACCTAACTGCATAAACAGGCCTGAGAGTTGAAGCAGCTTTGTATTCACTTCACTGTTACTTCATACAGAGTCGACCATCCACCCATACATCTCCCCCAGATTATAAACTGACTGAGCCTAAACTAGAAGCCTACCCCTATCTGGACAATGCTCGCTCCTGCACCCATCCCTCCACACTGGCACTCCAGGGTTCAACACAATCCTGTGAGCGCCGGTTTTCAGAATCAACAACCACAAATCTTTTTCTGTGTTTTATTCTTTTGACTCCTGCAAAACCCCTTTCCTGTGTTAAAAGATGCCAAATTGATTGAATCATCAACGCTGTAATTGTTAATTAATTTTCAAATAAAGAATGGTTGGAGATGTCAGCTTCTCAGATTCCAGGTTGTAAATGGAGAGGTGGCCAAAGCCACTCTTAGTGAGTAACAGAGAAGGCTTAATCTCATAGCCACTAAAGATACATGCGAAATTGGTACCTTGTAGTCCTACAAGTCACCATTCAAGGTAGAACTGCATGGAAGAAATTTTTTTTAAATCCTCCGAGCTACAAAAAATAGGAAAAGCCTGAAAAATACCGACCCACAGAAGTATTTCGAATAATGTTTAAGTGACAAAAGCAAGCAGAAATTACTGATAAAATGTCAGATAGCAAGCAAGACAAACGCTCTGGCTGAGTCCATAGTCTATCCAAATACAGAAAAATTAAATCCAATAACTACAGGAAGATCTAACAAGACAGAAGGCCTTAGCTTCAGATAAGTCCTTGTCTTATTACCACCTTCACCTAAAGCTGGTTGAAGGATGGGGAGTAAGAGGAGGAGATTCAGAAAATTACATATTGTGTTTACACACCTTGTCAATGCTTCACGTAAGGTCATGTTATTTTCTTATGTTAGGATTGGCCAGTGTTAACTTTATCTACTACCACGTGCTAAGGTTTTCAACTGGGGGTTAACAAAAAAATAAAAAAAATACACCAACCCCTTTTAAAGTGATAAATGAAACAAACTGAAAATCCTGACAACTGGGTCTCTGGCCGAGCCACAGATCTCACAGAGCAAGATCAAAAGGGAAGATTTCATGAAATTTCTATTACTAGTCCTAGAGAGATGAATCCAAGCTTTGATGGCAAAAGTATCTCAAATAATAGGCTTCCATATACTTTAACTCTGCAAACAACCACAAGACCTGACCAGCTTTGATTGCTTACAATCCCCCCTAAGTCAGTTGTGCTCTCACAACTTTAAGTTTGATTTCCAAAGAAATCTGGAAAGCAGGTTAAGAGGAACTGGAACCATGAACGTCTGTTAAAACTATATAAAGGAGCAGGAAAGTATTTTATTATCCACATCGGAAAACATTCTTAGTTTTACAGACTTCTCCCAGCAAGCTGAGACTTGTTATAACGCCCACCAGCTATATGTTTGTGAAGATCAAGGACATTTATACCTATCATAGCAGAAGACATATACGTGTCCGAAGAACAGAAAGAGAAAGTGCCTCTGGCTTCAGGGAAGCCTCTGTAATCAAATCATCCTATTTTACATATAAAAATATGCCGAAAAGTTAAAGGACTCTGTAAATTTGAGCACTGGAGAGTTTGGGGTGTGAATAAAACACTAAACTTGGTTCTGCTAAATCACTGGGAAAAGTAAAAAAAGACAAAATAAAAAAAAAATCAAAGTCTCAGTATAATCTTAAGTAAACTATCAAAAACAATTCCTGTAACTGGGGTAGAAATATTACAAAAACTGACTCTCTCATGAAACTCCTGGAACTTCCTGTTTTCATGTGACAGGAATGACAAGAGCGGCTTCACGTGTAATCTTTGGGGCCGAGCTGGGCTGAAGCCACAAAGATTAGATTTGGACCTAGACTCCACCACAGCATCAGGATTTGACTGAAATATTGAAGACTTTTTCTCAAATCTAAAAAAAAAAAAAAAACAAATTAAAACCAGTATGTAATACAGGCCTTTAACTGATAAGCCCAATCACGTGGGCAGATCCAAGCACACCATCTAGACAAAAAGGCCTATTGCACAGTTGGCATCCTAGTTTGACACTAAAGATTGGTAAAAAGTAGAGAGTTGTTTTATTCAAATAGGGTGGCCAAACAACATAGGATACCTACCAAACGGTCTGAGTTTATGCATGACCAAGCTTTATTACATAAGGCAGAACTGAGATTCGTTGAGGATTTGAGACCACGGACACAGATTAAGAGACCCAAAAGCTATTATGTCAGATGTCCTCCTTGATAATAAAAATAAATCTTCTTGTTCAATGGTTGTATGATCAAGTATAGCTTTCCTTTGGGTTTGACCAACATTTCTCTTATCTTATTAAAGTTTCAAAACTAATAATATAGTGTTTCAGCAAGTTGACAAGTCTCACATACACATACTGTATTATCTCACCTATTCTCTCTGTGTTAAGCCCTGGCAAAAAGAAGACGAAAAACTCGTCAACTGGAACCTAGCATTTCAGCTGGTGGCATTCCCTACCAGGGGCAGTGCAGTAAAAACTGAACACTGCTTATCACAGAGGTGCGTGTAGGGACACAATCAATATCTTGTGCACCACTACAATGGCTGAAGATAGACAATGCTCTAATGCATATATACAAGAAACTGTACCTGTTCACAAAGGTACAGCAGTCATAATTTGACAAGATGTGTCAAAATCTTTCAAATACTCCACAGATCAATTCAGCACTTCCTGTAGGCCATTTAAGTATCTAGGAAGACATTTCCTGACTCAACAGATGAAGTATGAACAAAAGATATTAAAAAAAAATACCTAATCATAGCCTGATAGGTACACTTGTCACTTCAAACAAAAATAACTTTTTCAAACATGTCTCCATGTTTCTTTTTTCTTCTCCTGTTGACTGCTCCAGACTAATAGTTCAAGTGTATTTACTGTCCTCTACAACTTACTCTGTGCTCCACTCCAGTGGAAGGATCCTGCTGGGTTCTCTGCCCCCAGACCTGTTCTCCCACAGTGGGTAACATTGCCCGGGAGACAACATATTGGTCGGACACAACCTCTGGGAATCCGATGTGACCTGAGGGAAACAGGAACACCGGACCAGACCACATATTGGAAGAGTCCTCAGAGTCCTCTGAGAGATGAAATTCTGATTTCCTCTCTGAAATCCAAGTAATAAATTTCTAACAATTTCACCATGTCAAGAATTTCACCAGCCCAAAAAACCATCCGATTTCCATTGTTATCCTTCAGATACCCAGTAGGGCTTGACAATAATTCTCCAAGCACCAGATCAAAAGACTAAATGTGGTAAGGCTTGAGAATTTTTATGAGGAGTGTTTTTAGAAGCGCATCAGTGTACTGACAGATCAGAGACAGGAGAAGCACTTGACTCTGACCTCCACAGAGCACGAGCTCTCTGGAGCAGAAACTCCCTCTCTCACGTGCACACTTCATCCTACAGCAATACACCAATCTTCCTGGCAATATAGTAACAACAATAAATAGGGAGGCAGGACTCAGCTCTTCTGCCAAAGCATATTTGAATCTAGTAAAGGGACAAAGATAGGAGAGGAAAACAGAAGACTCACAGGATTTACAAAGATAAATACTCCCCTACTCTGTCAGCAGCCCTATTAACACTGCACTGGCTTTAAACTGATGCAACTTCAATAAATAAACACAAGTCACATTAGTCCAACAGCTCTATTCTGTCTAGCACTTCTCCTGGCCCAAGCCATCAAACCCACATCCTTCATGACACTCCATGGGCCAAGACATTTTCAACTTCTGACAGAAGGTGTCTGGAACACCAGGACAATCATAGTGCATTTTTTTCCTATTAATTTTTGTTCTGCGAAAACCTCAGTAAAACATTACTCTGATTATATCCCCAGTTAGAAATACTAACTTCTACTGGCATTAAAATAGTCTTTCAAATCCAGTGGAATTGCCTGCCAGAACATCACTTCCATCACTTCCTTTCAGAAGTGCATCAGTGTTCTGTTATTTAGTTTTCAAGTATTTTATGATATCCATGACCTATAGTTACAAGTGCATTTCTAGCCAAACTCAGCATCAGGAAATTTTCAGTTTATTCTTCTGATACTTTTCTCTCTTGACTTCATCCTACTGTGTCTCAATTATGGCCTAAGAATAGCAGCATTGCCACTCCTCTGATTTATTATCTTTTGTCCGCTTCAGAGGAAGATGCAAGCAGCCCCTATGCTAAATACCTGACTGTTTGTCTGTCCTCTTACAAGGTCCAGCTGTAACCCAAAAATCCGGTGTTATTCTGGGAGGAGCAGACTAGTGCTGTACGCACTATTTTAAATAAGGATGTATCAGACTGCTTTCTATGCTGTCCTCTTTTCCCAGTTTGGGAGCATCTAATCCCTCAAATACTTCTTTAATGGCATCTGTCCGTTGCACATACATCTTAGCTGAGGCCTCAATGATTTCACCTCCCTTTCCCAAATCAGTGATTTTTATTCAGAACCCTAAAAGCTATCCAGGAACTTTGCATATTTGCTCTCTTCAATGACCATATCCCTCCTTTTTGGTTCTTGTTCCTCTCAAATGCTTGCCCAACTATTATATCCCCCTCTTATTTAACCAAGATATATACACACACATATATATATATGTATCGAGAGAGAGAGAGAGAGAGAAGCAGGAGGAGGAAAGAAAGGAAAAAAAAGGGAAGAAGGTAAAATCCCCATGTCCCGGAGGTAGATCTCTCCCTATCCTCTTGAGCACCAATTTCACATCTCCACCTGGAGACTTGCTGGGGACTTGCAGGGCAGAATGTGTTTCCACTGGAGTTCATCTAAGGAACAATCAGCTTAAGCAGTTGTATTCAAATAGTATTAATGTTTTCAAATCGACTTCCTATTTTCCTACTGGAAACCCTGCCAAACGCACTCTTCAACAGACACTAAAATAATTTGGATAGTTGATATGCAATCCAAATTTTTAGTGGAAAACTGCCAGATTCGACATCTGTGAGAAAGTGGGTAATTTTTATTATCCACAGAGAGCGTGCACTCGGTCCGATATTTTCTACCTCTACACATCGCCTTCCACTGGAACTGCTTTATGGTTTTACATGATCAACGGGCTGCCAAGAATGATTTAACCCCTTCATTGCTACCAGAATCCAAGACCCCACTGTCACCATTTTAACAGAGTGCCCATCTAGAAGAATATTGTAAAATACCTGTTTTCGAGAGCAGGATGTTCATGTATATTATCTCTGATCCCTCTAATGGCAGCAAATGCAGATTTTTTTTTTAGGTAGTATCTTCTGATTATTATTTGCCAAATACGAGCGCAGTCTCTTGTAAGCAAAGGGTTAATTCCCTTCTTGCTCTTGTCCTTTCTCTTGCTGGAGAGAGGGTCTGTCAGAACAGCTGCTGGGGGAAGCAAGGATGGGAAAATGCCTTTGGGAAAGTAGGCCTTCCTGCTGAGGACCCAGCCCAACCCCAGCATGGAAAGATATTTTTTTCTTGCATTCAGTTTTGCTTAGGGCATCTCCTAATTTATTAATGGTTATAAATATTTGTTTCTGCCTCCACACCATCTAACAGGTCAGATCCTCCAGGCAACTGGGGTGCATGGAGTTACGCTGATTTTCACCAGCATACAACCTGTATGACTTCTACTCTAACTTCTTGGTTTACACCAAGCAGAATCACTTCTCGTTTAGACTGAATTTTACTATCTCATTTGCAAGCATTAGGAAAAGCAGCATATGAAAAATACAGAAGAAAGGAGAGAATATTATACAGACCTTTTACCATGATAGGGGTTTTGTATTTACCTGTTTGTTTGGGTTTTGTTTTGGTTTTTTTTTTAAACAAAACAAAACCTCAAGACTTTCTTTGAAATTGCCTACTGAGGTTCCTTTAAATAAATGAAAACAAATAGTCCCTGGCTGTCTGGGCTGCACTAAGGAAGCTCATGGTCCAAGTGATTTGTAATGTTGAAAAGGTTTATCTTCTTCACTAAAAAGATTATCAAAGTTCCCTTTGTAAGTGCACACGTATATTTTATTTCTCAAAGATTACCAGTTTTCTTCTTATTCCCATGTTGTCCTGCTGGGAACAGGTGGCAGAACTCCTGCCACTGAAGCAATCTCTAAATGTATACTAAACAGGGATAATTTGTTGTTGTTGTCTTAATGATCAAAAAGGAAACTCCTCCTGGCAGTTCTTTTTTGCCTCTTTTTTTTTTTTTTTTTCCTCCTTAAAATGCTGTATTTGAGGCCAAATCCAAAGCTAGTGAGTGGGAACCCCTGTGCTACTGATAGCTTTTTACTGGACGAATACCAGCGGCAGGGTCACAGTGCCCAGCCTCTGGTGCAGAAATCCAATCAGTGCTCACAGTCGTTCCAACAAACCAAAGCACCAGACAGAGCTATTGAGAGGTCTTTTGATCTTTGGGTTTTTTTCAGTCTCAGAAATGAACAGAATGCTGTAAAATTATGAACAAGGTAGAGACTGAGAAGCGTCCTATTGCTACACTTTCAGAAGACATAAGAAATAATGCATATATGATTCCCCATCCACACTTAAATCAATATTCTTGCTGTGTTATGTCTAATTTAGACTGTTCACAGACAGGGTCAAGGACACTTCATTTGCATTTATCTTATCACCCTAACACTGTACCAATAGCAGTAATTTTTCATATTTCATAGCTAGTTTCATATAAGGACTTCATAGGACTCAGCAAACACCAGTGAACTAAAGGTCTGGTTCAGAAATTAAAAGCTCCCATTGACTTGAGTAGAGTTTGGATCAGGCTGCAAGTCTCTGCAAATTTCAATATAAATATCATCATCAACATTTTACAGATACATAAAACAAGGCACAAATAAATAACACAGTGATAGTACAGCACAATCACTACTAGAAACCAGGAATCTGGACTCCTAGACTTCTGCTTGACTGGAAAAGCTCTTGCAGCTGCTGCTTAACTTACTTGTCCAGCAGTACCCACAAGAGAAGAGGGAGAGTGCAGAACAGGCTAAAAAACAGTGGGCACAGTTGAAAGCTAGCATCACAGTCGTCCCAGAAAGGATGGTAACTGTAAGAACTACTGTTCTCTGAATGTACTTTGATACTTCCCTCCCTCTTCACAATTTTGACTAATAAATAAAGTAATATGGCGAACTGCAAAAGTAAAATAGTGTTAAGGTCTCAGAATGACATGCAACAAATACAAAAGTTCCCAAGAAATAAGACACGTTTTAGTGAGCGCAACAAGAAAAGAGGGTGTTCATTTTTCGGTATGTGATATACTTCCCTTTTTGGATATAAAACACTGTTTGAAGCACAACTGGCAAACTTAATTCCTAAGGCAACAAACAAAACCTGAAAATCCAAATAAAAAAACCCAAGGGTTAAGTTTGTTTGAAAGTCTTTTTCCTCTTGCATTGATATCCCTTTTGCCTCTTTAACAGATCTTACAGATAGCCATTTCTTACCCTGACGTGGCATTTACGGACATGGTTTAGTGGTGGACTTGGCAGTGTCAGGTTTACAGTTGGACTTGATGATCTTAAAGGTCTTTTCCAAGCTAAACAGTTCTACGATTCTGAAAGACCTGCAGGATAGCCACTATAACGTAAACCATATAGACCTTCTTTGAGCCTAGTGGAATAGTTTCATTGCTTTTGGTGGAAGAAAAATTAGCCTTTAATTTGATTGTTATTTTTCATACGTGGGATCCTACAGAAAGTATCACCTCTACTGCATTTATCACCCGATGAGATCAATCTCTTACAGATAAAAATACACACAAAAGAAGAACTTTAATTCCCAAATTACCCTGAAAATTTATTAGCATCCTGTGATGAATTTCATTATATATTCCCCAACACTTCTGTTCTGCACCTTTCAACACTAAAAACACTGAGCCAATCACTCGAATTCAAGTAAGTTAAAGACTTGATCAAAACATGCTTGTAATTACTAACTTATATATGCATAGGCACAAATGTCACCTATATAGATATATATAGGTGAGATAGATATATATATTTCTATATATCACACACACGCTTTAAAAAATTTTTGTTCTAGTCTGGTTGTGGGGTCCAACATGGATGAGACTGAGTGCTTATATGAAAACTCCGGTGTTTATATGAAAACTTGTTTCTGATGGCACCACGGGGTTTTTGAAACATCCCCACAAAGTCCCAGCTCCTGTCAGCTCTTGCTTCTTGCACTGGAGATTTCCAGAGAACCCAGCACATGCATTTTTAGGCCAAGTGGCAAAATATTTGGCAGTGGTAGGGCCCGCAGATAATTTATGCCCCAGTAACAGTCAACCAAATGAATAAGGAAGATGAAGACTGACTTTCTGGGTGGACTATGAAGAAATAAATTCCAGGAACCTTAGTGCAGAAAACCTTCTCTAATCTGTATGTCGTTCTTTTGCTTAGCATTTCAGGAGAAAGGGAGCACTTTGAAAGGACCACTGTTTCTTACTATGCAAATGTAGGATGTTTTTATAACTGCAAAGTACTTAACAGAATATCTAAGATTTAGTTTTAATGTAAAGATACCAATGTTTCCCAGAAGACTTGATACCTTAGTATTTTCCTATTGCACAAAATTATCCCCAGATGTATCTGTATTAGAAATTCTAAAAGGTTTCATCAACTGCTCCTTTTTCTTAAATCCATAAAAGAATGTCTCCAAACAACAAAAGTTATTTTCTTGGCAAACTTGTAAATCTTCTATGTTAGCAACTTTGGGATGTGGGCACAGCATCACAATATTTGTCAAGATTTGCCAGTGAGAAGTGCAGGATGAGACAGCTGACAGCAGACTTCTCCAGCAAAGCCCTCCAGAGTTTCCTTACCGCGCTGATGAACTGCTCCGCCTCCAGGGAAGTCTCATGCAAGCTCTGAAACCTTTCTTTACTTTGGAATTAATAGTATTCAACTGCTGACAGAAGGGAGATGCCAAAATGCCACACTCTACATGGACACGCTATAAAACTTAGATACAGCAATGCTCTTGTTTCTTCCATTTTGAGACCTATTTTCTGACTACTACGACTTACTTCTTAAGGCCAACACTTACTTCTAGGGAGACCGCAAAGCCTTTCAGAAGCACAGCAATTGTTCATGATGTCTCAGCAGTTACATACATCCAGTGCAGATTAACATACATCCTCAGCTCACAGCTCTTCATTTACTTCCCTTTCATGAACACTCGTAAAAAAGTTGTCTTTTTTGCCCAAATATGCCTACACCCATAGAAGCAACCCCTCAGTTAACTTAGTTGAATGAGAAACAAAATATTCAGCCTGCGTTTCCCAGCACAATCGGTGAAATGTATTCACAATACTGAAGTTTTAATCACAATTTGTAGGATATTTGCTTTTAGAGTGAGATAAAAATGTCTGATTTAAAACTGAAAACAACAAAATTCTGCCTTAGGAGTATGTAACACCATGAAAGCGACACAAAAGATTTTGGCTCCCAATTAACATCAGAACTAATAGGTTTTCTAAAATTGTAAGGCTTTAAGATAGTTTTAAATTTCAAGAGAGAGTTAGTTGTCATGACTTTTTTTTTTAATCCTAAGAACCAGCAGAAAGGCCAGAAGAAAACCTGTAAACAGCCACAGTTAAAAGAAAATTGGGGTTTGTGATGTCAGTCACTTGCATTTAATGATGACCACCTCTTTTTTTTTTTTTTTAAAGTATCTAACTGGTAAACATTAGGACTTTAATGTTAAACCATATTTAATTACAAAATATTTTTATAGCAGAATTCTTCTTTTACTTCTATAAAAAGCAAATAATAAAAAACAATGGAACATGAATCTTGCACAGTTGGTATTTCCCTACTTCTGCATGTCTAACTTCATGTAGGTATAAAGATTACATCTGCCCCTTCCCGAAAGGTGTAACAGAACCTTTGATTACACGACCACCTCCTTCTACATTCTAAAATAGCATCTCCCTATGAACATCTCCACATGTAGAATCTTATAATCTTATATATTTATATTCACTTTGCTTTTGTAGTAGTCAAGTATGCAGAAGAATGAGAGTTTAAATATAACAAAAATAAACGTATTTGTGCATATACATACACACACAGTGTGTGCATATGGATGAAGGACTTCAGTTATAAGAGCAACAAGCTGATCCACAATAATTACTTCTGTGCCCACACAGAGCTCCATTACCTTCAGGGGTACTTCACATGATCTGTATTTTTGTACTTTTAGCAATACTTTCAAAATTACTTTACCAGATACCATCATACTCATACTACAGAAATAATGGAAAAGAACAGTAAGCATGATAAATACATCAGCTAATGGGTAGTAGGCTGTACAGCTCTGCAGAAAGATTATTACAGGCACAATGCCACAGATTTATTTATGGCTTAGAGCAGTGCATGTCATAAGCATACATAGTTTTAGTAGGTGGAGTCATCTGACCCAATCTGGCAGAGCTTTCACATGGGAATGGCAAGGACTCCTCATTACCCGTGAATTAATGCTTTTATTGGCAAAAAGTGTCTCCTATGTATATTCCTGAGTGAGAACAATGTGAAGTGGTTTCCAGTGATTCACGTAAACTCTTTTTCCTTTTGAAGAACTGTCTGACTAACAAAGTCACTTCCTTTTCAAGTTCTGCTTCAGCTCTTCAGTCCTTCCAGCCATGCAAGCCTGCACATTGGCCTCATTTGTCCACTCTAGCAAAGAACCTCAATTCAAGGGTGAAACACAGTTATTTAATATTGAGCTCCTATCATAGCTTAGCGTAGCAAGGTAACTCAAATCTACATCACGATCATATGTAAAATTTAAATATGCAGATACAGTTACTTGTCTCTGTATTCAGACGGACATTAGTAATGCTGCTACAGGTCTGAAGTGAAGCATGTGCTTTTTCAATGAACCATGGATTTCACATCTTACTGGAAAGAAAGGCTCACTGGCGGCTCAGTTCTCCCCAGCGCAGCAATGGCTGACCCATTCAATTCACATATCACTTAATTACCAGCTTTGTCGTGCCCTGAATCACTGGAAATCCCTAAGTCAGGTTTTGAGCAGATACTATTCTCTATCTCCTGAGACCACAGAGCATGGGGACATGACTGTATGTACACCAAGTAGGGTCCATGGGTTTGATTAAATCTGCATTAAAAAAAGCATTACTGTATTCTACAGACATAATGTTTCTGAAGTTTGTGGATTGGGTTCAGGCTTTATCCTTTCAGTTAGAGGCAAGTAAATAACACCTCTTTCTAAGGGTGCTAAACCAGAGCACTTCTACTACCATGAAGAGCACAGCCTTAGTCCCACTATAAAGCCATTAAAAACTTGTTCTAAGGACATGGCTGCTTCGGTGTCCACAAAAGCAGTCTCATGCCCCTCTTACCACTGGCCACAGAAAAAAAAATCATCCTTCTCTTCCCTTGCTTTCCTCATTACACACCTGTCTTCGCAATTTTCCTTTGGCTTCCCTTCTCCGTCACAGCAGGTATCTGCTGCTGTCCTGATTTTCAAGGCTCTTCCCTGCCTAATGCCATCTTACTTTATTCTCTTCAATTCTGCACAGCCAGGCTGCTTCATCACCCAAGGCAGTTGTCAGCACCACCCTCCAACACCTATTAACCATATTTTCAAAAATATACACCAGGTACTTCCCCATACCTCCCCTCAAACAAAAACATCCTGTAAGACTTCACAAAGTCTTTATTCTCTTTCAAAACTCCTGATAAAAATCTCCTCCATTGAAATGACTAGAAAAAAATCGACAACTTTGACCATTAATATAATAAAAACACTAAACCAGGCTGAATACCATTGTATAAGTCTTTCCTTATTTTACCCATTTTTTTGTTTGACTTATGGAAATTTTTAAAGCAGCAATAGATAGGCAAACCTAAGAACTACAGGAATCAAGTGCCTTTCACGGGAATAATAAATAAGAGCTGTATATTCGGATAGAATGCACACAACACACCAATGCTATGCCAAAGGAAAACCCATTTTTATCATGCCCAGTTCAAATTTATACCTTATTACGCTGCATGATATGATAATGGCTTCATGTGAAAGGTTGTGGCACCATAACTCTACTGACACAAACAGGCAATGCCCGAAGCTTTCCCCTGAATCAAAGCTACATATCGCAAGGTTTAATCCCAGCAGCCACTCCCTGTCTCCATACGGGCTCTGCTCTCTGCCTTCATGCACAAGGGGAGGGCTTTTTGTTGCTTGAGTCAAACCACAGCTGAGCCACATGTTCCCCACAGAGCCTGGAAAGCTTCAACTTCGTTCTTTATCCCGTTTGGGACTCATGCTGTCTGGGTTCCAAAGCTCCAAAATGCAGTTTGGAAGGTGCTTCATCTGGGGGTGTGCAAGCCAACTCCACCTCCCATGGCAGAACCATAAGTCCTTCTGCTGCCAACCCGCACGATTAACAAGGCAGTGAAAACAAAGCGTCATCTTTGTCTAAAGTACAGGAATAGTTTGCATTATCCTCCTCTCTGCGGTTACTGAACCAAACAGTCTCTGATGTACTAAATTATTTTTTTTTTTACTCTCATTCTGTTTCCATGCAATGAAAATAATACATAATATTGGCTTCGCCTTAAAAATACTTCTCTTATGAAAAGCCTTCCATTTGTACTGACTTTAGTGGAAGGTACGTGGGTGTGTCAGAAGAAGAATTAAGTCCCGAGACACTTATATCGCCCGGTATACTTAATAAAGCAACAATTCAAACCTTGTTTGTTTAAAAGAAAAAGTCCAGCTACAGGCAGTTTGTAAAACACCACAGAAAAATTGTCTGAAGCCCAAGATCTCAAAGTCTGGACAAGCCAATTAAATCTTGGTCAGATTGGATCCCACTTCAGCAAAACACCTGACTTCAGCAGGACTTCATGTCATATTTAAATTCCTTGCTGACTGTAGGCTTAAGTACTACTGTAGCAAAATTAATATAGTAAAATAAAGTTACCATGCGCGGCGTACTGGGACATTCATTATCTCTGCGCGTTTCCTTGGAGGGCTGTAGGGGAGAGGAGGTTTGAGCCGATGGAGGGAGTTTGGACATTTGTGTCCAGGGGACCATTATGCCTCAGCACCCTGCTAATCTTTCCCAGTTCTCCTTTCTTCCAGACTCCACAGCACCTTTGTTTCCTTTCATTTATCCTCCTCCTCCCCTCCCCTCACTCTCTCTTGGTGGCCATTAACTACGCTGACAGTTTGACAGGCTGAAATAAGGAAATAAAACACTTAAACATTGTTTCCTGATGTATGCATTCATCTCCTCTGCCAAACACAGATATTGAGGAGATACTTCACTCCTCCTGTCAGCTTGCTAAATTATAGCCCAGCTCTCACAGCAACACAACTCTCAGGTCTTGTGCATTCACTTGATCTGTCTTCCTATCAGAAGGCCACACAAGGGCCATTTCCATGTCTTTAGCAGGAGCTTCTTATATTTATACTCTTAATACCACATTTTCATACGCCTAGGGTTGAATTTCTGTTAAAAACAGAATCTCATGCTTCTTCTACCGAACATGCTCACATAATCATGACAGCTCCACTTCTTGCTTGGATTACAACGAAACTACTTCAGGAATAAAATAAACTAGATCGCATTAAACTTTGTGTCATTCTCATAACCCATTACAGCAGCTGAGTAAACCAAAACCCAGCTTCGCTTTGACCAGGTTTATTAGACTTTTTTATTTAAGCATTTTCTCCTGGTTGACAGAAAACATGCTGCTGGAGACTAGAGGCATCCCACCCTTTATATAAAAATACACTGCTTACAGCGTTGGCTTACAAGAGCCAATGTTGTTCAGCTCCCTGGGGGAAAGCTGCAGTGATACTGTCACTGCTCATTACCTCCAGTGGGTGTTGCTGTGAACAAGCCTATGGGAAAAATGCAGAGAAAAGAAGGGGGAGGAAAATAAGTATTATAGAAGCTCATAAACATGTCCCACATCTGGAAAGTTTGCCTGATCCATATAACCAGAAAGAAACAAAAGCTTGTTAAGAAACTAAATAATTGTACTTCTTTGCCATTTACGACAGTCTTCCACACTAATCAGATGAATACAAGCATTTGATACTTTATCTGCTGTGCTAGTGTAACGTCCCAATGGAGCCAAGTCTTCTTTTTGTAATTTCAGTAGCTCCCAAGGTCTCTGTAGAGTAGCATAGTGCTGTGGCCGTAGCCTCCCAGGGATACCTGACAGCCAATATCTATCGCAGACCTTAGATCTTCACCATCCCAAAATGGCTGAGGAGTTGTGACAAACAGGGCACTGAAATCCCAGATAACAGGACACTCGCTCTTGCAAAGTTATGAGTGTAACAAACAAAAATATATCAATAGCCCAAAATATACTGTTGCTTTTTTCCCTGGGTGATGGGGGAAGGTTAGCTCAGCTTTCAACTAGCAGGTAGAAACGTAGCAGAGGTAGGCTGGCACATTTCGGAGCCTGGAAACAAATGAATGAAGGCCCCTCTCTACACTCCAATGTTATAAATCCTTGCAGAAGAACTTTACTTTCTTCTTTGCCTCCCATTTTCTCATTTCAGATCTCCAATCATGACCCAAAGAAAGTGTCTTTGAAGTAACTGTGTAATTCCACTGACATGTAGACTTAATTGGACATAGAATAAAAAAACAACAGCAAAAACATCCACAAGGAAAAGTCTGTATAAGTGATGCTGTCGAGATTTCATTGTCTCTCTAAACATTTTTTTCTGTTTGTAAGAGTTGCTATTAAACAACAGAAAAGATTCAAATTCAATCACCCTAAAGAGCTAGCAGAGCCTGAGTGGAAAAGTAATCCATTTGCTCATCTAGAGACGGTAAGGGCTTTGCTACTGCCTTCCAATATTGACTGTCCAAGAGCAGTATTTCAAGTGGTTACACCCATTCGTTTAGTTATCCTCCAAAGATGTATTAATAAAAGCAGAAGCCTGTTATGCACTGTTATTTAACTGAGAGGTCTTGAATTTCATGAATGAAAACAAAAGAAAACATCAATAAAGCAAGAGGAAGCACAAGTTCCTTACTACTTCCTCCACACAAGCATATAAAAGAGGCAGTCAACCAAAAACTACTGTTAACTCTTCACTGACAATATGCACAGAACTTCCTAAAAATATCTAAGATTGACTTGGTTTTTATCATTGGAAATCATAAAGAGCTCCCAGAGCACTGTCAGAGGGCACCAATCTTTTTCCTTTATCGTTATTTCACACGGCTGGAGAAAAGAGATCCCACCTACTTCAGATCGATGCGAATCCCATGGTACTTTTCAAGAGTAACAGCTACTGATTGTTGCATATTGGTGAATGTTCAGCTCAGCTACCTATTACTCCCTGAAATTTTCTCTGACATTGCACGGACACATACATTGTGATCCCACAGTTCTTAGCACAGACTCACTTATTCCGTCAATGGTCTTGCATTTCTGTTTACTGCTAGATAAAAAAAATAATCAAGAAGGGGTGGAAAAAGGGTAAACCAAGGTTGCTTTTGCAAGAGTAGTTTTTCAGATGGTGTGAAAGATTTCTACATTTGGTTAAGTTTTCCAGTTTTTCACATAGTATTTTTATTTTTCTGAATAGCCATTTTACTCTTTATTTATTTATTAAACGGTCTCGTCTTTCTCTTTCCCAGTCAAGAAAAATTAAAAAATGAAAAATAAAGATAACCCACAAATGAAATCTATTACACTAAAATCAAATTAAGCAAAAAATGCATAGGAAGTGGAAAAAAACAACATTGTAATGTCAGTAAGAGAGTTTCATTTCCTTCCATAGTTTTTATAGGAACAACTATAATTGTTGTTAATTTTCCTCAGCATATTTTTTCTTTCTTATTGCAGAATAGCAGAATATTATATTTTTATTCTCCTGAACTAGCTTGTTATCGTCCCTACTTAGAAAAAGAAAGTCTGCTACTATCAGCAAACCTAGAAATACTTCCGTTTTAAAACTTGTATACCGTAGGATAATATTGGTTTGAAACAGAGGGCTCTTGCCTAAGCTGGAAGCCACAGATCTGTGATTATCATAGTCATCTGAACTAGCATCCAGAACAGAAAAGTATGAACTTTTAAAGAACTATTATCTACCTTCTCCAAGCAGTGCACTCGCACTGTGGGTGAGGCAGCACTCATAGGGGTGTCCAGCAGCTCACCATTCCTCTGCATGCACCTCATTCTCCCTTCCTCATAAACAAATGGGACCTTTCTGCTAGCAAGAGAGGTCCATCAGGCAGGTTTGGAAAAAATGCTGTAAAGCTTGAGATCCATGCAAAAATAAACGGCAACCACTGCTAATTTTTTGTGTGTGAAGCGATAGTGACAGCATATCTACTGGGGATGCAGGCTGAGCAGGAAGCTAGCAATATTGTCCTGCAGGTCACACGCCTCACTGCCACCTTCAAACCTCACCATCCAGACTTCCAGGACAGGACACCCTTCACCATATACAAAGCAAGGGCTGTACGTGCACTGCAAGAATTGTCTCCCGCAGGACTTCTGCACAGCTTTCTTGCTCTCTACGGATATTAAAACCTTTTTTTCGTAGCGCAGAACTTCCTCTCTGAAGTTGTGTGAAAACTCCTGTGTGTGTGTATGCGTGCCTCTGTGTGCTTGCATGTGTGAGCATATCATTTTCCTAGAAATATAGCTGGCTGTCAGCATGGTAAAAAAAATTGCAGGTCCTACCTTTGTAGTAGGTACTGCATCTGAAGATGGTTACCAGGGTTCTTCCACCTCCTTGCAGCAAGAAGCATTTAAAAAAAATAATTTAAATTCTTACATGCGTCTGCAGGACAGTGTAAAACTTGCTGCCCTTAAATTTTAGCCTGACATTCATTTTTGCCCAGGGTTTCTCAAGTGTCATACTCACCAGTATGAAAACTTCAAAAATCAGCGTGAGATGCACACATGACTTCTAAAATGATACCAAGTCCTCTGTTGTTCAAATTCAATTTACATACTAGGCATCAACACATGATTATCTTAAGTGGAAATGCAAGGAAAAACTGAGCAGTAAATAGAGAAAAATACGAGTTTAGAGAAAAATACCAAACATTGGGTAAACCACAATGGAAGAGAGACATGCTTTTCACATTCCTATTTTAGGACAGTATCTTCAGAGGCAAACAAATCAGATACAGCACCTCTTCAGTCACTTGTAAATTAATGAACCTGAGCTCCAGGATGAATAATTGCTATCCCTGTGTTTCAAAGGCAATGCAGAAATGTAAAATAAAGGTGAGTGCAAGAAGGTGACAAGTAGGAGGGAGTTCTTTCCATCAGGAGGGTAGACTATGGCTCAGGGCAGTATCATGGGTGGGAGAAGGGTTACAGCTGACCATAGTAAGTAATCGTCCACAAGGTCACCTATCACTATGATTCAGTGCCACCAGACAAGCACTGCACATCAAAAGCCATTGTGCAGTTGTCCCCTTAAGCACAGCACATTTATAGCATGTGCTCAGGAAAAAAAAGCACCTAAAATTGACTTCTCCCCATCTGATCTTGTGGTCAAGGAAGTTCCTTCAGACTACGTCTGTATCAGTATGCAGAGGATCACAAACAGGCACACGCAGAATGGGTGATAATGATTACTAGCTGTCTTAGCTTATTTCAACTCCTCTATAAGTGAAGTACCTATTTAAAATATATCCACTGTGTGAAAAAAGGAGACCTTATCAAAAAGGGCATTTACTAAAAAGCAACTGTTTTTTATTCCATACAAAGGTCAGCTTTATACCAATACCTTCCTTTTAGCTCAAAACCTATGATGTTAACAGCTACTTCCAGCAGTCAAGATAAGGATGAAGTGGTGGTCCTCCTCCCCAAGCATACCAGCCCTCATTTCCTGCAAAGGAAGTTCCTACTTAAAACTACTATTTATGGATGTTTATGAGAAAAACTAGTCAGGTATTTCCCTGCATGCTAGAAATAAGGGTTTCTTTCCAAAGAAACACAAATTATTGTCCTTCCATCCTCCAAATGGCAGAAAGCCAAACAAAATTTAAACTTTAATACACTTTCATAGTGTCTCAGCAAAACAGCCACTTGTGTGCCTCATACCTTCCATTTCCTATAAGGGCTGGGATCCCTAGGTAGACTACACCTTCCATGACCCATCAAAATCTTGAGCCTCAATAAACTGTTATGTTTGTATTGTTCATGGTTTTTAGAAGCACTCCATTTTCTTTTCCAGTATTACAACAATAAGGACAAAGGGCAGGCCATCAAAAATAACTAAACCCATGATAATTATCCATTTAAGATTTGATTAGGAAGAGCTATGAGTAAACTTTTCAGTGACAAGTCATTTTGACAAATAAAATATTAAATTCAGAAAGAACCATTCCTCTCAGACAGTAATGCAAAAGAGGTCAGTATTCTCACTCCTGCAAAAATGCTCTGCTCGCATTAGCAATGCCAAATGAATTTTCAAAGTCAAAATGGTAAGTGAAACGAAACAGGACTTTAAGATCCCTGTTGAAATCAATGTTACTTTTCACAGCAAACAACAACAATTCACAGTATTAATCACAACTACCATTATCCCCAAAAGACCTGGGAGGACAAACCCCATACAGCTGGAGGGAGGGGGGTAGGGTGTGTACTAAGTAAAAATAAAATAAAATAAAATAAAATAAGCGCTCAAAGGTAAGATGAGTCTAAGACAACAAAGTCTCTGAAACCGCAGGAGCTTAACAAGCATATATATTTCTTTCACTTATTCCCTATGACTCCTCTCAACTGCTTTAACTCCCTCTTTCCACAGCTTACCCCTGCTGCTTCTCTATTTCTCTTTCCCTTCCACTTCTTTTTATCCCCACGCTGTTCAGATTGCTGCTCAGGATTGGAAAAAAGTACAGTAGAATCAATTTGCTCCTCCCAACTTTCTTCACATGATAAAAGTTTTGAATGGAGGGAAAAAGCAAACCTCCTCCCAGGTGAAGCCACTGAGTTTCCTACCAGATCTTGGATAACACACCATCTAGCGATGGGGATCCAATTGCAGGTTGGTGCCTCTAGGGATCCGCTACCTGGGGCAGGGCTGTCAGCCCTACTGTCGCAAGAGCTGCCAGATCCACCCTGGACATCCTGAACAGACGCCAGCGCTGCGCGCTGTGCAGCTGAAGAGAACTGCACACTTCAGAAGTGGTTATAAGATGGATAAAAACCCAGAGAGCCATAAAAATGTGTAGAAAAGAAATAAAGAAACCTCTTGCTCAGAAGCCTGTTTTATATGTTCAGAAGTATTTAAATTAATGCATCTGCTGGAGTAATGAGAAGCAGGTAGAAGATGGCACTTCCCTCTGATGCTAGGATAATTAAAAGGGCAAGGTATTAACTAGCTTTGGAAAGAAAAAAGTTATATTGGTTGTTCTGGGGATTACAGTCCTGTCTTGATCCTGCCTTCACTAATCACTGCATTTAGTCATTAGATGCTTTGCCCATTCCCTGGAATCCACGTCTGCTGATTACTGTTTGCTGATCCACTCTTCAACCAGGATTTGAAACACAGGGATAGTGCTAAAATGCCCTTTAGAAAGGCCGGATAATGTCATTTCTGGTTTGTACTACAAGAAAGAGATTCTTTCACAGATACTGGTGTCAGCTACATCCTCATCATCTTTTTACTAATGTGCTTCTCACACACAGTGGAATGTTGCAGGTCAGATTTTTCTTGGTCACTCAAATATCTATTTGATACTTATTTTTTAAAATACCTGAGAAAAAACATAATGCCACCACCCCCTCCCCCTTCCCACCCCACCTCCCCCACCCCCGACTCCCAAATAATTCTGAATTAAATGTTACATGATGGTTACAAATGCTGGCACACAGGATAGAAAGCACAAGTCACAGAATGATTATTGATGAAACAAATAATATTAGTATACATCCATCTAGTTAATACATACCTTATTAGCATACATTTATCTGCAATGAAAAAAACATGCAAACATGCTATATTTTATGCAAATCACATGCAGATCTCAAGGCTTCTGGAAAATTGCCGTTACTGCCTTTGGTACTGCAAAATGTAGGTAACTCCTTTTCATAGCCACTATAGGCAATAATATTTCCAGAAGTAAGCTGCTGGAGTAAATGAAGTTACATAAGTGATGCACCTAGCCCACAGCACATAAAAGAAAGATAGTATGACAGGTCTCTGTACTACAAATTCAGCAGCTGGTTATATATTTTATATAATGTAACCATAGGAACAATATCATTTACGTCTTTTATTACTCTACGAACAATCCAATTTATAAAATGCCTATTGTGTTTACACACAAGAAACCATCATAAATCCTGAATGTTAAACAGTGTCAACAGATGAAAGCCAACTTTCCCACAATATTTTGCATGCTGAACTTAACGTACTTTTAAAGGAAAGGCAGTTGCAAGAGAAGGCTCCTCTGAATTCAGCTATTTACTGGTTTTGGGTACTGGTGACAGCAGCAAATCTCTAAGAAATTTAATCTCTCTTCATAATGAAAAGATAGTCTTAAATTAACCTGAAAGCCTGGCACCTATCCAAAATGTCACCATTTTTAACACTACACTTCTTTATTAATTACAGAAGAACTAATAGGGACGTAAACAGCCCATGCTAGGGAGAATCCCATTGCGTACAACTTCTTGCCTTTCTTTTGCTCTACTGTCAGGAAAGGTAAAGAATATGTACTCATCCTTATCTGTCACCCTGGATTAACAACTCTGGGGATAAAAGTCTTGGGAAACAAGTACAGCCATATGACTGCATACCCAAACATGCAGATTTGTCTCCATGCTGCCTGGAGTACCTGGATGCTGTTATGCACAACCAGCTTCTGCTTTCACTGAATTGGTACAGATTAGCTGTCTCCACTTCTGTTCCCCAGTGAGGCATCCAGAAGCCACCAACTCATCCCAGCTTTAGCAAATACACAGCCGTAGTGTAAAGCATATTTTTAAAAAATAAATAAATTAAAAATCGCAGCATTTGGTCCAAATACAAGTTACTGGAACTCAGCCAAGCAATGGCACTGATCTAATCACCAGGACCACGTCACTGCTTGGGAAAGCTGGTCCTCCTGGGGGATTGCTCCCAGAGAAGCAATGGTCTGGCAGCAACAGCAGCCAGGACAAAACGTTTTGGGCGATTAATAGCAGCATACCTCTCAATTACTAGTGGCTGTAGTCAGAAAGATCTTTTTCTCCACTATGGCTGTTTCCTGGTATCTTCTCATTACACAATCTTAGTGCGTTTTTTTAAGGGCCTGTTTCTGTTCTTCTGAGCAATTTAGGTGTTATGTGAGCACCACTTTGCTTAGAAACTCAAATTCACTGCTGGGCATGGACGATTTCTGTTCCAAGACTTCCTGCGCAAAGCTGCCCGTCCATTCCCACGGCTCGCTCGACCATCACATCTTCTTAACAGAGGAGAGCTTATCAGGACAAGCTCTCTCTCATGAGATTTTAAATATTTTCTCTCTCTGTTTTCAGGCCAGAAACATTGCAAGAGAGGCTGTTCTTGCTTCATGTGAGTATGACAGCTACTCTCTTGGTCAACACACTGGAGACTGGACTAGGGATCTCAAACTGAAAGCACGAGCAGCTACAGCTTAGAGCAAAGAGCAGAGACCCCCTTGCTTGGAGGCTGTAACAGTTCGCATCTTCCCTGATCAGCACAGAGGGTGGGACTTACAGCCCTGGGTTGTATTAGTTAATTTATTAATCACTTTTAACATTGGCACCCTTTCTTCTGTTCCTGAATATCTCCAAATGAAGCAGTATATGTGTAAGTGAAAGATTTTGAGTTTTGCTCTTAACTTCATCAATATTTTGACCACATCATAAAGATTCAAGATGCTGGTTTAACCAAACAAGTTTACCCACTTCTGGTTTTACACTGTACTTCTCTGTAGCAGAGCAATATGTACGGTATCAGTAAAGGCAAAGTGTTGCAATGGTACTATGTGCATCGTCTAAGACCAAACATGGATAATGCTTGTTTTCCTGTTCAGGAACAGGGTGACTGGCAAGACCAGGAGTCAAGTTTTGAGAAGCATCTCAAGTGCTAAGGACCATGAGCTGGTAAATACAGGCTCTGGTCAGGATACCACTTCTCCAGTGACGGCACCCCAATATGCAGAACGGGCTCCTCAGCATTCTTAGTGAAGATATTGCCCTATCGCTTCCCCTCCCTATCACATCATTTGTCATAAATGCACACTGCTGACTTCACCTGCTCAGGGAATAGCCAAAAAGGCAGCCTAGCTGGTACCTCTGTACATTTAACAGTGGACATAATCAGAAGGCAAGGACATCCTGAGGACTGCTTGTAAACTGTAGCAGACTACTATCTGGAAGCTGAATAACCACTATTTTACACACCTACCATTTGTAAGCTTTATATTTCATAAAGAGTTAGTGGTGCAATTTTCAAAAAAAGACTGAGAGAATTCAAAGCTCAGAGTCAGACTTAACATGCCTAGATGCCACAGTCTCTTTCAGGACAGCTTTTACTTTCTCAGTTTGTAATATTCACCCGTGTTTTAAAAGCAAATGGTTAGCATCTGGAGACTGAAGTAAAGTTCATGTCATCCCAGATGCTACATAATGAGACAATACAAGAAAAGCACGTGCACAAGCACTGCTCCTCCGTATGTACTTGGCACATCCATACAGGCAAGTGCAAACGGACTCGACACTATCATTGTTTGTATTTTAGTATGAGATTGATAGCAAACAGATGCAGAGACAAATACAAAAGAAAACCAGGATAAAAAAAATCTGCTACTGATAATAATACTGTTATATCTTTGGTAACTAATGCTAACAAAGATTTCTATGTGAACTCATGAAAAAATTTTGTTATTGAGAAAATTAAAAGAAAAAGTAAAGATGTGCAATAGTCACTAGACCAAGTAGCTCCCATTCCAGTATCCTAAAAGCAGCCAGAATCCAACAGCTCAGAAGTGTAAGGTATCAGGTATACTGCATTCATGTCAGAGCCTAGTCATACAGGAAACTTCTTCCCAATGTAGGCAACTAGTGGCTGGCATATACCGTGAAACACACACCTTATAAATCTGTATCCAACATGATACATGTGAATGTTTAATCCTCTCTTAATCTGGTCTACCCCTAAAAATACAGTATTTGTCTACAGGAACCTCATTTTATTGAGGTGTTTTATTCTCTACATTTATCAAAAAGGTCAGGGAAAAGAGTCTTGCTTATTATTATAAACTAAGTACGCCAAATGTTTAACTGTACTTTGGATGACGTGGCAACATCATAAATACAATGCAGCCTGAGGTGCTTACTGTGTCAACGATAAAACTGGTACAGGACGCACAGATTTCTTCATATATATAGTACAGAATCACAGAATGGTAGGGGTTGGAAAGGACCTCTGGAGATCATCTAGTCCAACCCCCCTGCCACAGCAAGGTCACCAAAAGCAGGTTGCACAGGAACACATCCAGGCGGGTTTTGAATGTCTCCAGGGATGGAGACTCCACCACCTCTCTGGGCAGCCTGTTCCAGCGCTCTGCCACCCTCAAAGGAAAGAAGTTCCTTCTCATGTCTAGGTGGAACTTCCTATGGTCAAGCTTGTGCCCATTACCTCTTGTCCTGTCCCCGGGCACCACTGAAAAGAGCCTGGCCCCATCCTCCCGACACCCACCCTTTAAGTATTTAGAAGTGTTGATAAGATCCCCCCTCACCTGTCTTTTTTCCAGACTGAAGAGACCCGAGTCCCTCAGCCTTTCTTCATAAGAGAGGTGTTCCAATCCCCTAGTCATCTTGGTAGCCCTTTGCTGCACCTTCTCCAGCAGTTCCCGGTCCTTCTTGAACTGGGGAGCCCAGAACTGGACACAGTACTCCAGATGCGGCCTCACCAGGGCGGAGTAGAGGGGGAGGATGACCTCCCTCGACCTGCTGGCCACACTCTTCTTGATGCACCCCAGGATGCCATTGGCCTTCTTGGCCAGAAGGGCACATTGCTGGCTTATGGTCATCCTGTTGTCCACCAGGACTCCCAGGTCTCTTTCCACTGAGCTGCTCTCCAGCAGGTCAGCCCCCAACCTGTCCTGGTGCGTGGGGTTATTCCTCCCCAGGTGCAGCACCCTACACTTGCCCTTGTTGAATTTCATAAGGTTCCTCTCTGCCCAAATCTCCAACCTGTCCAGGTCCCTCTGTATGGCGGCACAGCCTTCTGGTGTGTCAGCCACCCCCCCCAGCTTTGTATCATCAGCAAACTTGCTGAGGGTGCACTCTATCCCTTCATCCAGGTCATTGATGAATATATTGAAGAGGACTGGACCCAGTACTGACCCCTGGGGAACACCACTCGCCACTGACCTCCAACTGGGCTCCGTGCCCCTAATCACGGCCCTCTGAGCTCTCTCTTTCAACGAGTTTTCTATCCACCCTACTGTCCCTTCATCTAACCCACACTTCCTAAGCTTCCCTACGAGGATGTTGTGGGAGACCGTGTCGAACGCCTCACTGAAGTCAAGAAGAGGTGACAACTGTATTTTACCCCTTAGTAATGAAATCTCTATTTAAAAAATAGCATTTGTTAAGCAGTTATTACAGCGTTACTTTCAATATATTCCCCTTAATCGATATAAAATAACTTCATTCAGTCATTCCACTTTTTCCAGTTCACTGATAAGCAGAAAGTACCTTTTTAGCAATGCCTTTACACTGAATTTTTAGCCTTTATGGGTTGCACAAAGCTGCCTCAGCCCAGCAAACCCAAGGAGGAGGAATCCTGACTCACATATTTTTAGTTCTTCCCCTGCTTTTCACTCCCTGCCAAGGAAGATGTTTACTGCAGTTCTGAGTAAATGCAGTTTACTGTCCCCTGAAGTTGATGGTTCTAATAGGAAAAGGAAGATTTGGTGCCACCTGTTTTCTCACAAAAGAAGCAGCAATCAGCATCAAGGCCACAATTCTGCCTACAGTCCACTCATGCAAGCAAAGTTTATCAAAGAGAAACAGAACCAGAGCAAATGCAATAAGAGTAAGATATCCTGAAATGCTTTCTCCAGTGACTGAGAAATATTTGTGAAATGTTCACTGCAGGCAAAGTATTAGCATTCTCTAGCAAGTCTGTTTGAACCCCCTTGAACAGCTGTCCAGAAGCCAAGCGCAGCCCAGTGCTGGGAGACAGGGCCCCTGAGAGGGGACACCATGGTCCCTCCTGCTGGGAGCCACAGAGCCACAACTGGGTGTGAGCCACCGCCATCTAAAAAGCAAAGCACCACCAAACAGCTGATGGATTGCATCTCGCTTTTGCAAGAGGCAATGAGCCCCAGTACCCACGTACTTTCACAATATGCTTAGTTGTTGTCCTTTGGGTGTTTTAACCTGTAATTTCGGGAAGAAAAAAACACTACATGGTATTGAAGTATCACTATTTCTGTTAAACCCTAGTGCTGCTTCTATTTTTCTTTCTGTCACAGTGAATCTTGGCTTGTGCCTCCCTATAAAAAAAGAACAGCGCCCAAACGAGGGGCAGTAAACACCCCACACCCTCAGCATTAATTTGCTCCAGACTGCTCCTTGCTCAGCAGGTCTCTCTTGCAGCTCCTCTTCCAAGGCAATGCACTGCCGCCACACTTTCCATGGCCACATTTCTGACCTTACAGCTCCAACTTATACTTATGTGTTACCTGACTTCAGCTCTATGCTGTTACTCTTGCACTGATGTCAGCAGTTGTCTTGAGTGAGAAATCCAATTATCATCATACTTCTGAAAATAAAGTTTAATTATAAGCAAGTATGATGAATCTATAAATTATGATGATTATCAGAGTGAACAGTAGCATAACCAATAGCAATAAGAATATATCTGAATATTGTCATAGGGCAGGGTTCAAATCTCTGAAGTCAGAGTGAAAAGATTCTCATTGATGTTAAAAGTCTTTGGACTTGAATTAGTAAGAGACAACGTCTCCAAGTAATTACTGCAACACAAGTAATTATTTTAGCATTGTTGTTACCACTCACAATAAGAATAATACTATTAATGCATTAAGGATTCTTTGAACAAAGGTATCAAAACCAAGTAAAAAGTGTAATTAAGAAATACAGAAACATGGTAACCTGGCATCATGATATTCTGGCAATAATCTTTTGCAATACTAGAAAGTCGTCCCAGATACTTACATAATATTTTGCTATTCATCCTTTTATACCAGAAAAATTGCAGTAGGAAAGAAGTCAATAAAATATTTAAACACAGTTACCTCTTTTTTTTAAATATGATTGCTGATCTAGAATAGCAGCTTTGTTTTTATTTATTTGCTTATTTTTGCAGTCTGACATTGTGTTCCCACGTTGCTAGTGAAAACTCCAGCTAAATAAATTCAGTTGAAATTTACTCTCACTCTATTTATTTCCTGAAACATAACCGTGATGTTTTCTGGACAAAGGAAAAAAAAAACAAAAAAAACCAAAAAAAACCCCACCACCACGCCATATCCAAAGGAAGGATCTATCTTCTTATCTAACCTGTTTTAGTTAATGAGAAAATGTAACTGTGACTCCATTGAGAGAGAGAGGAAGAGAGGCAGAGAGCCTCTCTCTCTCCCTCAATAAACTGTTGCACATGGTAGGACTAATAGCGTACTGTCTCATAGACATCATTAGGCTAGCTAGTAAGTAGTACATTATCTTTGGTTTTCTTTCTTTCTCCGGGGCACAGTCATGTAGTTACTGCTCCTCATTATCCTTGGTAGCTGTAAATTTAAGTGTAAACTCATTGTCTCTGCAGGGGTTGCAGGTGAGTAGTGTGTAATGTCATTTACTCCATTTTCTCTACTGAATTTTGTAGAACTGTAGTTTTAAAAGGTTCTCCTCCCCCAAAATCATCCTCACTAACTGCTAAGTGTTTGGATCTGCTCCGTAACCCCTCTGGTTTGGCCAGAAAGATCACTTGCTGCATTCAAGGAACCCACATCTGTGCGGTCCCCAAAATGATGTGTGGCCACTATAGGATCTCATAATTTAAATGAGGGTGCTCCTGGGCAGTGGTGGGACAGCAGCCAGGCAGCTTCAGGCACCAGGCAAATTTATCCATCCACTTTTATTACCAGTTGCGCCACCACTGCCTGCAGTTCCTCAATTACGGCTAGCGAGCGTACCTCAAAAGCTAACGAGGGAGGCATGTTCTTTCCTGCTTATGGGAGCTGCAAATACATCAAAAAAAGAAAATGGACCCTTTTATTGACTTGGATGCCAACTCCACATTAAGCCTGAAGCTTCCAGTTTAGCTTCTTTGCTTGCTCTTATTCAATTAATTTTTGTGGGTAGCCAGCAGAGGCCCACATTAAAATATATAATATGGATGTAATTATGGCATTAGAACACAAGATGCAGAAACATACAGGGCCGGACCACATCTAGTGGCTTGGGAAGGATTTACAGTCCCTCATCTGACCTGTCCACATCTAAGCCACCCAGGAGTGGGCAGGGAGGAAACAGAAGTTGTGCATTAAGTGCTGCTCATTTCAACACGGGTTGGCAGAATAGAAGAGGGAAGAATCCAGTGCAGCTAAGCAGACATGAAGACAGATGTAAGCTACTAACCAACACAACCAAAGGTAGGTTGCAAGAAACTGTCATTCTGTGAAAGACTGAGCTAATCACTAAGTACAGAAGGCCACCTTTGAAATCACAGAAAACTTCAGGAAGGAACAAAGACCTCCTGACCTGCAACCTGCCATGCAAGAGATGCAGATTAAGGACAGAGCATGGTCTCCACCTCATGACCAGCTAGATAACACAGTCTACCAAAACAAAAGTACCTGTATTCCTAGAGGCAGAGAATGAGAAGACAAAAGACAACCCTCCTTCCTCCCCTCCTCCCCTACAAGGAATCACAAGTGCTAGTGAATCAATGTAAAAAAGATAGTTTAAACTTTACACTTAATTTGGCAACAAGAATAAAACGCTAACCAGTAAACATGGATATTCTGATGATCAAAGGGCTGGAGCACCTCTCCTACGAAGACAGGCTGAGAGAGCTGGAGTTGTTCAGCCTGGAGAAGAGAAGTCTCCAGGGAGACCTTATAGTAGCCTTCCAGTATCTGAAGGGGGCCTATAAGAAAGCTGGGGAGGGGCTGTTTGCAAGGGCATGTAGCGATAGGAGGAGGGGCAATGGTTTTAAACTGGAGCAGGGTAGGTTTAGATTAGACATTAGGAAGAAGCTCTTTACAATGAGGGTGGTGAGGCACTGGCCCAGGTTGCCCAGAGAGGTGGTGGAGGCCCCATCCCTGGAGGCATTCAAGGCCAGGCTTGATGAGGCTCTGAGCAACCTGATCTAGTTGAAGATGTCCCTGCTGACTGCAGGGGGGTTGGACTAGATGACCTTTAAAGGTCCCTTCCAACCCAACACATTCTATGATTCCATGATTCTACTTCTTCCGAGCAAGATGCATGTCCACAGTCAGCACAGCCTTACGCTTTATAGGACTGCTTCAGAGAGAAAGTCATACATGGTAACGGGACAATAAGAAATCCCACAGCATTCAAATCTTTACAGAGGACGGAATCAGATTTCTGGTGCTGTCGAAACATGGCAGCGTTACAGGCATAATTGACTGGTGCTTATTTTAGGAAAGTCAAAAACAATTTTTGACCTTTTTAGTTGCTAATGTACCTATTTCAAAATGAACATAAAACCTATTCCATAAATTTCTTCTACATCTTTCAATACAATGGTATTTATAGGGGAAAAACACAGATTTAGCAATTGTCTCAAAAAAGTCTATAAAGAGGGAAAGTTTTATAATTTTATTTTTACAGTTTTAACTTACATACACATTTTAACAGTGCAGCCATTTTGAAAATCATTAACCTAATGATACTTTAGACAGTTTTAAAGGCTTACTCCTTTAGAGAGAGAAACCACTGAAATGGGTAAAAACATTGTAATCTGTCCATTTAATAACATCCACAGGATCAACAATACTGTATGAATATGCTGCTTTGGAAAAATTTACTGTAAAAATATCTAAAAAAGTATTCTTGTTTGCTTTTTAAAAAAACTAATCAGGGCAGCACTAGTAGCAATTTTGATATTCAGTGTAGCAAGTATTAAGACTGTTACTAAATATACTGAATAAATGTTGTAAAGGCTGTGAAGCATCAGTGTCAACCAATTGGCATTAGGAAACAGTCTCATTAAAATGTAACTGATAGCAAATGACTTACCCTGTTGTATTGTCAAGCTTTAATAGTCTTCCATATTTAGCCAAACTGATATAGTACGCCTGGGAGAGCCTTATGTTTTGTAAATATTAATCCTTTAGTGGATTCACTGGATTACCTGTATTTTATTATTCAGCATAGCCCAGCTGTACTGCATTTGGCTACAAATTGACATTGCTAGCAAGGAAGAGACATGTAGCAATTCTGACTTCTTACCTAATGTTTCCTTGCTTGGATTCCAACAAAGAAAACAGCTGTGGGTCATATCAACTGGACAGATTACTATGGGGAAACAAGAACTTGGTTATATCATAAAAACTGTCAATATAGCTTAGCCTCAAATTAGGTTCTCATAATCAACTGAATTCACAGTTTAAGACTTTCTTAAAAGACTCCCAAATAATTAAATCACATTCTTGCCTGGGCTAAGATGTTCAAATTTAGGAACTAATTCCAAAGTTAATTTCCAATTTTAACCAAATGTATCATAGCTGCACTTCTTAAACTTTGCATAATACTTTGAGGATTTCATATGTAAATCCAATCAATCAATAAGACAGCCCTGTGAAGCTATATATGTATAGAGAAGTATATGACTTAAATCTAAAAGTCAGAACTCACTGATATTTATGATGTATATTTATAATCTCAACCTGTCAAGATTGACTTTTATTCTTTTGCAATAAAATCTATTATTAGCTATGTTAACGTAACACCAGTATTTTATTCTTAAAAATTCATCTTGTATATTAAAGAAATTAATTGATTATAAGAAAAAAAAGTTACAGTTCTTAAACATTAAACTCCACAGCACTGCACGCAGAACAAATACAATACTTCAGGTTACATACATAGCCAGACATATACTTTAGAAATGCAAGGGTAAGATTTTGGAAGGAACCAAGAATTTGATTTGACTTGAGAAAGCATGAGTTGAGTCTGGTTTTCAAAGAGTTCTGAGAATCACTCTAGAATGCAATTTCAGTTCATGAGTTTTCTCCCCCCCACCATCTTAACGAAAGGACAGATGTTTTTCCAAACCTGTCTGGACCTTGAAATACAACAGGACTTAATAGGTCCCCACCAGAAGACCCATTGCTGAATAGATATCACAATATTGAAAGTACTACCTTTTCTCGTGATATATCAACACCTTTCCTTCAAGAAACATAGATCAAGTAAAACATTAGCTAAATGAAATAACACATACATCCTGAACGTTTGTAGCTTAGGCAATAAATTTTACCAAAAAAAGAGATTACAAAGCACTTTTTTTGTCCAAATCCATTGTTTTCCAACAAGCCTTAGGTTCCTAAATTATTCCGAAGTCATTTTTGAAATAGGATTTGGCCTTATAATTCATATTGTGTCTTGAAAAATGTCATTCTTAGTTCCTCTGCCAAATAATTCATCATTTAATTGAAGCGAAACCAAATAGAAGAAAAAGAAAAAAAAGGACAAGTGACCTCAGAGAAGGAGGATCACTGTTTGCGAGTACACTACAACCTACAGGTGCTTCAAAGAGTTGTGAATATGTCAAGCTCAATTATATTTTTATAGCGTGCTTTAGCTTACAGGACGATAGCTGCATTAAGAAAGTACCACACAATAGACATCAATGTTATCGCGTTAATAGGCTTATACTGACATGCCAGAACAGCACACAAACACAAAAAAACCCCACCAAAACTCTGCACAAGTCAATGTTACTCTCATCCCACACTAAGCAAGGTGCTCTGGAATAAACACCACATTGATGAACACAGCAAGGTACCCGTGCACCCACTATAGAGAAGGCTGCACGTTCATAAATGCAGATCATTTCCTAGATACTCATACCATAAGCTGTGATTGAGTACAGCACCTTATAAAGAGACAAGCAATTATTATTCTGCTTGAAGGGTATTAGCATCCTCTATCCACAGCTCTTCCCAGGTTAAACAACTCAAAAGTACTGAGAGCGCGGCACTCGGCCAGAAGCAGCAGTGCTCAAACACGCATGGCACAGAAGTAACTTATCAAGGAAATCTCTGTCTTTTCTGCTGTCAATAAGAAGTTAGTGAATAAATCAATATATACCAGGACTACTCCAGAATCACACGTGGGAGTAGTTAAGAAAAATTCCTGACTTTTCCTGAATTTCACAGCATCAAATTAAAAAAAAAAAAAAAAAAAAAAAGAAAAACAAACCCCACCCAAACCCCCAAGGGCTCTCCTCCTTACTCTTGCCAACACATTGACATAGAAGACAGGTTGAAAGTAGTCATCAGGGGAAAGCCACCACTCCAGGAAATAATCCAAGTGCCATGAGAAGTAGGTTGGTTTAGCTTCTTTCTTAGGGGATAACTTTTCACTTGCACTAGCACTTCAGTTCGCACAAGCTATGAGGTGTATTGGCAGTCCCAGGAATAAGATCATTGGAGACTAAACTGCAGCCCGACTCCTTCAGTTCTCAGTGATGCACTTGATATGGTTACAGGGCAGGTGGGTGACCTGGTCTTGCTCAGCTGAATCTTTGTTTATCCACCAAACACCAATTTATAAGGATGCAAGTCAATTAAGTTTTGGTGACAAACTAAAATATTTAACTTCTGGTGTTTTTATACCATCATTTAAGAAAAAAGAAAGAGGAAAGCTAGTATTTCTCTACCACCTTTAATGATCAATTTTAATCTGCCTTTGGATGAAACTTCTCCATACTGTTTAGTTGCTGATCAAAAGCTTAAGGGTGATCCTACTTGGGTGGATAGATGTCTGAAATTCTTCAAGGGCAGGCCAACTCAATGGCTGCAAAGGTTATGCAGACACAAACGCTGTTTTGTCTTGGTCACTTTGCATCAAGAAGTTTCCAGCTTTTCTTACAGCCCCTCAGCTCACACTGGAATCACAGGAAACAGCATTGGCAGGGCAGCCCTCTCTCTCCCTTGGCTCCCCTTTGGCTTTCCTCTCCTTGCACTGTGCCCACACTGACCTACAAAACACAGTCCCATACAGTGGCAGCACATTTCGCCTCCTCTATTCAAAACCAGGCTTCAGAATTGAACGCGGGTGAAATGTCTTGGTGGCTTTCTTCTATCTTCAGGGTATTAATTAAAATCCCTCATTTCTCAAATATCTTGTAACATCTGTGCTTTGTTCTTCCAGGGGAAAACTTGTACCCAAATTTGACCACATCAAAGACCACAGACTCGCTGCAAAGTTCAAAACAGCACTGCTCCTGCTAGCGGAGGGAGCTCTCTTTGCACAGCACTTATGGAAAGCAATCAGAAATTGGGACTTCAGAGTTCTTACCCCAGCTCTATTTTCAAAATAGCTGCAGGGGAGAAAAGGAACAAACCTCCATTAAAAATACTGTGGTTTGGGTACCACAGGGCTTTTCTGAAAACTGCAGCTGCAAGTATTCGGTGTATGGAGGGTAAGGCAGGCCTTTATCTTGGAGGACACGAGAGGCTTGACATAATGCCTGTAGAGTGCTCTGAGGACCTTGAATGAAAAGCTCTCTAGAAGAGCAAATCTTATCTACTGCAAGTTCAACCCAGACTGTGCTTCCGACCCCTTTTAATCGGGAATAATATTTCTTTCTGTTATTAGTTTAGGCAATGGTTAAGAAGAAAACCTTTTTTAAAAAAATATATATAGCATAGAGAAAATTTGCAATTCAAATTGATATTTTTAATCTTAAAAGTATTTTGGTGGAATGGAGTGAAAAATAGAAAGAAGAACAAGTCCCATAAATCTGTCACTTGCATCGCGCATCACTCACAGCTTTCCCCAGCCCACTGAGGAGGAGAGCCATACAGCTTTAAAATGACTTCATTCCCATATTTACATATTTTTTAATAGGGCTATGATGAATCTCCTTCCGCTTGACTCCTATTTTGAGCTGTGATATTTTAATCTCCATTCTTGCTGCAACTTAGCAGATGAATGTGCAGTGTGACAGAGCTCAGAGGAAATAGTATAAATAAAGCAAAGTGGAGCTATGACATCTCACATTTTATAGCTTTTTTATTGTAGCCTAAGCATAAACAGAGCACAGCTGTGTTATACTTACTGCTGTGAGCACTCCCCCAGCTCCAACCCCCTACTGCTTTTAAAGAGACACTGCCCCTACTCCGGATCCTCTGGGTACAAGCACTGCTATTCGACGCATCGCTAACAGAAGCAACCCCCCACACCCAATGCTTCCCTTCCTTTGTTTTTAATTTTTCCTCCTTCTACTGATTTGCCCCCTTGCCTTCCTTTCCCCTTGCCTCCCTGAGTGGCCCAGGATGTGACCCCGCAGTCCCCAGCGTGTACACACAGCCGGCGCTGCACTGCTACCTACTGAAGGATGCCTTTCTTCCCTCACTGTTATAATTTGCTCTGTTTAAGTACACAGACACACATGCAGAGCACAGAAACAATCTGCAAAGACAACACTTTGATAAAAGACTTGTAACTAGCTGGAAGTACTCAAAATATTGCCATCTTTTAACGGTAGGATTTTACAGAAAGGGCTCTCACATTTCTCATAGCTTCTTGATAGTTTTTTTTCCCCACAGAAGTCAGTCGAAAAGAAAGAAGGAAAACACACCAACTTTACTCCTGCCTATTTAAAAACAAACTACCATGATGAGTTCCTAGACAGCAAAACCTCTTTTCACCTCAGGAATTTATGAGATATCACAAAGGATCTCATCATAATCATCACCACACATTCAGCTGAAAAAGCTCCCATTTGAAGCTTTAGACAAGAAAATCACAATGCACCCGGACACTTTCATGACTATAAAAAGGGCAAACCCAATAACCAGCAATTTCCCCCATAGAGTCCAAGAATGATGTTTATCCTTGTGGCATGTTGAAAAATTTTACGGTTGGACTCTATCTTAAAGATCTTTTCGAACCCAAATGATTCTATGATTCTATGAAAGTGCTTCTCCGCCTCTAATTTCAATGTTATAAACATAGGCACATCTAACATGCAAACGTGTAAGACTTCCTTCTGCTATCCATTTAAAAAAATACATATGTCAAGGCACTGCAATGGTTGCACTGAGCTTCAAAACTGCATACAGCTTTCCCAAATATAAGGCCAGGGGAAGGCCCTATATAGGGAAGCTCAAGGAGGACCGTGTTACACATCTCATCCCACAAACTTGCTACTAACAGCTTTAACCAGGAGAGGAGTTTCAGTTTCATCAATGCTAACCTACAAGCTGTAACCTAGTTCTTCTGGCCATCCTCTGCTCTCCCTCTATGCTCCTCTGTGCCCCACTGAGCCTTCAGAAGATTTTCTACTTCACCGCTACCTTGTGCAGCTATTTTTCCCCTGTCTGGGGTTCAATATAACATGGAGTAAAGCATCAAGCAATGCTCATGCAAGCAAAAGAAAGCAGTTAAAAATAGCAAAATAAAACTACGCTAGATATGCATCAACAACTGTATTTAAAAATTAAAAATAAATTTTAAAACCCACCCAGAAAGCATGCTGAAATTGTTTACACATGCAGAGCTGACTAAACTAACAAGCTTTCAAAGTTGGGAACTTGAGATTCTCAACTCTGCCCAAAGCCATCCCTCTACTCAACTCATGACTTACCAAGCCACCAGCCCAATACAAAGATCTGGTTGGAAAACTGCACTTTTGCGAAAAGATTAGTAGAATTCCTTTGTTTTGCAGGTGGATTATCATGTCTTTAAAAAAAAAAAGCATCACCATTCACTTGTAGTTCCCTGAAATCCCCTTAAGCTTGTCCAATCCTACTCTGCCTATACAACCTGTAACCTCATAAAGAAGTTACTATCACAAGATCAATCTGAGCACTTGCTCTGTGTCATGTCTGTACTGTAGATAACCTCAGACATTTTTGGAGGAGGCAGAGGTTGTAAGGAAGAGACATGTCTGCACTGATACTTAAGAGAGACTCCTTCTCTCACAGAGTCACTGTACCCAGGTGGCGCTACTGAGAGCTACCCACACCCAGCATCTCATTTGCAAACTCTTCCAAGACCAGGTTTGAGGAACACCTCACCTCTCCTGGGGTGCAGCAACAGGCGGGAAAGCCAGGAAGGGCATCGGGGAAGCTGTCACTCAAGGCCCTGCAGTGGGCTGGCAAGTCCCCCCAGCACTGGAGGAAGTGAGACTGGGAAGAGAGCTGAAGAGACTGACCTCAGACCCAGAAGCTCAACAGGGCCCAGCAAAGCCACCAACAGTAGGTTAACACAGGCTTCCCACCACCAACATCCATTTAGGTAGGAAGCAGATGTGTACTCCGTGCTGACCACAAACACAACCCTATTTAACAGTATAGTCATCATCAAAATCTGCTCACTCTGAATGAGTGAAGACTGAAGGAGGTGGGCCATAAATTACGCTTTTCTGTGTGAGGAAATAGACAGGAGAAAAGACAAAGAAGAGAAAAAAATAATATAGCCACGAACCAATATTTTTTCCCCACTACCTACCAACATCTACCTCCTGTTCAGTTTTTAACCACATTTTTTTCAAATTCACACATGATGTCTTCCATAACAATAGTACCACCAACTTCACTTCCCTGTGGATGGCTCCTTAGTACTTTTCAAAGTTGCTGCAAGCCTCAGCAAATACCTAAAGCTGTCGTCAGTGCCACTAAAAATCAGTACTACAAGTATTAGGATGAATAAAATGAGGCATTGCAATGAAGCCTGGAAATCCAGACTGCCTTACAGCCCTTTACACCTCTCTCATCTTCACCTGGAAAAGATCCTGAAGATATTCATAAACACAATACTAAGCACATTTTGAATGAGAAGAGTGTGACAACATTATGGTACAGATTTAATGACAACAGTGGGAACTGACCCCTTAGTTACAATAATAAACATAATTTCTGACAGGGATGCTCAATTTGGAAAACTTAATCCAAGTCAAATAATCTGCAGCTACAAATTAGAGATTAGAGCCCCCCCTTTAGAACTGGCCTCATGTGAAGTTATAATCAGAATGAGATAAAACCTTCTATGAGCTTCCAATTAATACGGTTGACCCCAAAATCCCTTTGCACAAACCTACTGCCCCTTGCAGAACTCAAAGTTTGATCAGCACAATCTAAAATGTCTCAAAAATTAAAAAACAAAACCACAGTCACGACACATGCAACCATGCAATATATCAACACAGGTACGGCAATGTCAAGGCATCACCAATTCATTTGCAGGCTGGGGCAATACTACTGAAGTAGCTCCCACCTACTGATTTTGAAGGATAATATATGGCTAAGACCCCAGTTTCTAGAGAAGACTTCTTATGTCCTGAAAGGAATTTCCCTTATAGGCCACCACATCTCTCACTGAAAGCTTTCAGCCAAATCAAATGGAAGAGGCTGCAGGCAGGAGCTGTAGGATACCTGCTCTGACAAACAAAGAGAGGTAGCGATGGGCTTTTTTTCCTTCTTCTTGTTTAGTTTTCAGTCACAACAAATGAATGAAATGAACCAAAGAAAAGAACTAAGCTGAGAAAAAACAAAGTAAAATTAGTAACAGGCTAACAGCATATACCCACTGCCTGGGGCAACATACGGCTGATGGATGATGACAGCCAACAGACGAATCCTCATTCCCTGTCTACTAAACAAATTAGTAATCTCATCAATATCATCACTACATTCACCTTCTGCAGCAGCTGCTGCTGCAACACAACTGCTGTTAAGCTTTAGGGGAAAAGCCTGGCTTTGTCTTGTAGTTTGCCAAATCCTGTGGGCAGTCAGGGTTGCCACCCTTTGGAAAATGCAATTAACCTGGTAACAAGATTTTTTTATTTTTTATTTTTATTTTTTAAAAAGCCTGCAGAGCTGTGTATGAGAGTGACGGTCACCTGCATGGCACACTCTGAAGTCCTAGGAATCTGCAGAACTTGCACCTTCAGGGCCTTCCCAGCTGTCAGGGTCTCTCCAATTAAAGGCTGATTTCAGAGACCTTAAGCTTGAAGAGGACACCAGGACTTCTCCACAGACTGAGACCTGGCTCTACACTCCATTTTCCTCATTACTTCTAAAGTTTCTCTTAAAGTGACTACAAACCATGACTTTAAAAAATAAAGAGTGACTTCCGGATATCTAACACACCTTGCTTCCTCCCCACCCCAAAACTGTGCTGAGTCCCCTATAGTATGGCACTTCCAACGTTGCCAAAAAGAGACAGCATCATTATCTTCATTTCCAAAATCCATCGGAAAAATTACATGATTCCAACACATTCCAATCCAGAAAGATCAAATTTCAATAGCACTCCACACAAATCACAGCAAATTATTTGTTGTACGAAGTCTGGATTACAAAGCATCCGAGCAGCAGCCCCCCACCCCCACCCCCCCCAAATAACTACAGCAAACATTAATGACTTCACTTAAAAAGAAGGAAGATTTAACCTGTGCTGTGCAAATAGCAAACTATATAAGCTTATATGTTCACATGCACAGACATAAACTTTCTCTTCATTTTCCCCCATTCAATTAATCTGAAAAGGTGTTGCATTTTTTCATGAAGTCTAATAATTTTTCTTAAAGGTCTTCAAACAGTAAAGCTGGTTAAGTTTGTTAACGTCAACAGAATATTTACTTATCAATATCCTTCATTGTTAGATAAAATATTTGCCATTTTTTTTCAATTTATCAGTGTCCACTTGAAAATATGCAATAGAGGGAACAACTTTCTGAAGCAACCCCCTGTGTATATCCATGTATGGATCTGCCTACATACCTTAATTACAGGAATTCACCCAATACTCACCAGAAAGCTTCATGATTGTGTTAGACTTGTTCCATCCACAATAAATTCTAAGGTGTTCAGAGTAACAGCTGATGATTAATCCCACTGACTCAGCCTTTCTAGCTGTTAACAGCTGAAACCTTAACTGGGTGTCAGAACCGATGTCTTCTCTTGGGGTCAGCTAAACCAACAGAATATGTGTTTTCTCCTGTTTGCTTCCATAATTGACTCTATGAAAAATTCACAGCGCTTCTTTGTGCTCAAGTAAGACATGCAACTTTCTTCTGTATTCTCTAGCAGCTGGCACAAGGACACGTTCCTGGAACTCATTTAGTCAAAATGTATATTGCATTTATGTTCTAGTTCACTAATTCACAAGTGTAAAGATTTCAAGAATGAAACTTAAATACTGAAGGATCTTCATTAGCCACACTGAAATATTTCACGATCTTTAACCACAACACTCCCATTTAACTGTATTCCAGCATTAAAAATCTTGATGTCTAAGTAGCTGGTTACTTCTTCTCCTACATAATACATAAGAAATCAAACAAAACCTTCAAACTCTTATAAGGTAACAACAGAAAGAAAAATTTTGCTACAAATGATTTACTCATTTCCCCCCAGTTTCTTGGGTTTTGTGGGGGGGTGGTTTGGTTTTATTTGTCTGTTATACCCTTGTTATTTAGGCATATCATAGGAATATTCCCTTTGGCACTTAATCGTCCACAAAAAATGTTCTATTGCTTCATAAACTCCATCACAATGAACATAATCCCTTAGTTAAGTGCCAATTAATTATTAAAAACATTCATTGAGGATTAACAATCATGAAATAGATACAGTTCTATTATGCAGTTGTTAATCCTCAATAAATCTACTTGTAATAGACAGCATTTTAGTATGAGAGCTAGCCTACTTAATCTAATGCTTTATATTTAATTAGATAATTATTGCATGTTAAAAAATACATTCATTAGGTTTAATAACTATGTAATAAGCATACATCTAATCGACAGATTAGTAATCCTCAGAAAAGGAGATTTTTTTTAATAATCACTTGTGTTAGCATCCAAGAGCTGGTCTCCAACAGGAAGGCCAGTATGTTACATCTGTCCTCCCTACAGAAATGCAGGCCAAGAAGGGGTTAATGCTGCCTGATCCACATTCTCTTTGGGCCCCAGGATGAGGACAAAAGAGCCCGAAGGAGTTCACCTACCTACAAGTCCTATATTCTCTTGAAGTACTTGAGATCACACCTCTCCAGAAAGGAGCCCAACCTTTCCTAACATCAACTGTGTGACGTGGTCAAACTACAGTCTTGCTTTCAAGACAGAGGACTTGGTCTGGAAGGGATAAGCAGATCCAACAAGATAAATCTCTTTAAAAACAAAGAACTCACTGGGGCTCCCAGTTCCTTCGAATAAGACTAAATGCATATCCAGCTGTACAGAGACACACTTTTTGCTATTTGATTTCTCATACATTCCTTTGGTACCTCCTTTAAAAAAAAAGGCTGTGAGGAGAAAGGCATATCCTGTTATTCATCTGGTACCTAACACCAGGTCAGCACCAGCCAAAGGCAGATAGGCATGATGCCTGTTTCTAGGACTGGAACTATGGGAGCTATTTATAGCATAAATAGTGCTGAGTGGCCTTTTTAGGAAATAAGCTTAATAAAATGATCGCCAATCCCTCAGCTGAAGCTGTAAGGGCTATTTCATGAAACAGTAAGAATATAAACTTATGTCCTGCACCTCTGGAAATCTATCACTCCCAGCTGACAGTCAGCATCATTACCTAACAAAGGTGACTTGCGAGGTGGTGCTTTGGATGACCCTTAAAAATCCCTACAGCCCCATTTCTGTCTTGTCTTTTTCCCTTGCACTTCAATGATGAGCTGATTTTAGTGACTGCTCTCTTTGAAGAGGTGTTAGTTCTTGAACTGATGCCAGTGCATTGCATCTCAAGAACAGTAGACCTTGTTTTCTGATGGTGTAAGGAATACATCTGTAATTCTGTAAATCTGTGACTGCTTACACTCCCTTCTGGAACCGAAAGTGAGGAAAAAGGAAAGATGGTAGTCAGACAGAATCAAAAAGCACAGATTTTGGCTACTATTTTAAGTCTTGTATTGACACCATAAGTGATCTGTGTTCCTTCTTTAAAGTGAAGCTACAGCAGCTCAAAGTTAACTACAGTATGTTTAAAAAAAGTGTCACAAAAGTCCACTTAACTTGGCAACAGTAATTACTCTTTAATGTGAAAAAGGAACCGCTCAGGATTTCAGCTACAGGATTATAGTCACTGGACCTTTTATTTTGATGCAAATATTCATTTTCTCCACTTCAACAAACCTCCTAAATTTTAGTACTTTAACATTCAGTAATAAAAAACAGTAAATATTAAATCATAGATTCATCATTGAATGGTTTAGGTTGGAAGGGACCTTAAAGATCATCTAGTTCCAACAACCCTTCCACTAGACCAGGTTGCTCAAAGCCCCATCCAGCCTGGCCATGAACACTTCCAGGCATGGGGCATCCACAGCTTCTCTGGGCAACTTGTTCCAGTGTCTCACCACCCTCATAGTGAAAAGTTTCTTCCTAATATCTAATCTAAATCTACCCTCTTACAGTTTGAAGCAATTACCCCTCATCCTATGATTACATGCCCTTGTAAAAAGTCCCTCTGCAGCTTTCTTATAGGTCCCCATCAGATACTGGAAAGGTGCTATAAGGTCTCCCCGGAGCCTTCTCTTCTCCAGGTTGAGCAGCCCCCACTCTCTCATCCTGCCTTCATAGGGGAGGTGCTCCAGCCTTCTGATCACCTTTGTGACCCTCCTCTGGACACGCTCCAACAGGTCCACATTCTTCCTGTGCTGAGGACTCCAAAGCTGGATGTGGTACTCCAGGTGGGGTCTCACCAGAGTGGACTAAAGAGGCAGAATCACCTCCCTCGACCTGCTGGCCACACTTCTTTTGATGTAGCCCAGGATATGTTAGGCCTTCTGGGCTGCAAGCACACATTGCCTGCTCATGTTGAACTTCTCGTCCATCAACACCCCCAAGTCCTTCTCCTCAGGGATGCTCTCAATCCATTCTCTGCCCAGCCTGTGTTTGTGCTTGGGATTGTCACAACCCAGATGCAGGACCTTGCACTTGGCCTGGCTGAACTTCGTAAGATTGACAAGGGCCCACCTGTCAAGCCTGTCCAGGTCCCTCTGGATGGCATCTCTTCCCTTCAGCATGTCAACCGCATCACACAGCTTGGTGTCATCAGCAAACTTGCTGAAGGTGCACTCAAACCCACTGTGCATGTCACTGACAAAGATGTTAAACAGCACCGGTACCAGTACCATTACCCCTGAGTAATGCCACTCATCACTGGTCTCCACTTGGACATCGAGCCATTGACTGCAACTCTTTGACTGCAACCATCCAGATAGTTCCACTGAGTGGCCAATCCATCAAATTAATGGCTCTCCAATTTAGAGACGATGCTACATGATGCTGTAACTACCAGCATGTTCTGAATTTTCAGAATAGCAAGTGTTCCAACAAGATTTTAAAAATTATTTCAGGATGAGTAATTTTTTGTAAATTCTGCTGTTAGCCCAATGATTGGGCTAATGATAGCCCAATGTTTCTTCTTCAGCAGGATAGAACTATTGCCCTTCCTTAAAGCAAATGGAGGGCATGTATTTGTCTACATGACAGAGAACGAAATTGCATAGAAACACACAATCTTGCCCTGTTTCTCAAGGCTAAGCGCAGGATCTGATTAAGGTCTAGGTACCCTTCTGTCATGCTGCTCAGCTCAACACACCCATGATGTTATCCCACACTTCCTTTTTTATTTATTTTTTTTTTAAATAAACTCCTAATTTGAAGATGGGAAAACCAGCAAAAAAACATCCAATAAAACAAATAGTGAGAAATGCCTGCTTGAGCAACTGTCAGCTTAACTCAGCTGTCAAGAAAAGTGAATTTCCCAATACCACCCAAAGGGCAATTGATACCTAGACCTGCTGTTGCACAGTGTCCTGCCCGCCCAGACAAACAAGTTGACTCTGCACAAACAGCAAGCCTGGGAGAAGGAGAAAAGGAAGAAATAACAGGGCTGCCAGGGTGGCTGGGAGACAAGATGCTCATGGCCGTGGCCGTGCTGCTGCCTGGACAGCCCTGGCATCCATAACAAGGAAGATAGGAAAAGCACAGTTACCTCTTGGAGCAAGGTCAGGCCCTTACAGCACCCACACCAGGGCAGAAAGAAGTTGCATTAACCTCTCCTGGGTTTGCCTGTGGCAAGCACCACACTACCCCAAACTCCCTCCTGCTCAGCCTTCCCACACAGTGAACTATCTGGAGTTTTCCCAATGAGGCGGCCTTCCCCTTTTAAATCTCTGACAACACACAGAGGAGTATGAATGCCTAAATCTTACAGTGGCCTAAAACTCCATGGCCTAGCAAAAAAAAAAAAAAAAAACCCTCCTAAAATAAAAAATCCAACCCTCCCCCCGCCCCCACCCCCCCCCCCCCCACCCCAAAAAAAATCTGAAAAGAGAAAGTGCAAGTCTGGGATACTGCCGGAATAAGCAAAGCAGCCTTATAGTTACAGCAGGGCAAGAGGAGGAAGAGGCCAACCCTGTCCTCCACAGACCCCTCCTCTGGGCAGAGCTCCCCAGTTGAGCAGGGACCATAAGCATTTACTCCTGCAGAGAGCCATCCCTACAGAGTCTGGGGAAAGGAGCTCGGCTGCAGACACTCCTTGTTTGTGTCTTGTTGAGGCAAGACAAACCGCAACCTGATCTTCCAGAAGTGGCACAACTCTGAGGTCCAGCAACAGCTTCTTCAGACAGCAGCGTGTGCCACAGAGGTCTCGCCTTGGTGCCCAAGGGCAAGCACTGGGCTGGGACACCTGCCTCTGCCCAGCAGCATCCCCCCTTTCATACCAAAAAGCAGGACCTGCTTTGAGATAGGAGCACAAGGAAGGGGGAGGTTTATCAGTTACAGCTGTTTGAACGGCTGGTAATTGCAGCTGGAGGTCCTTCATCCCATGTCATATGGAGTAGGAAAATGGGTCAGACCTAATGCATTTGGTTAAGTATCTAAGCTGAAAAGGTACCATTTTCTTTTAAATTATATAGTCTTTATTTGAAGTAAGGTTACCGGTGCAAGGCTTTCTAGCTTTAAAATGTAACAGGGACATGCCCTCTGAGGGTCAGGCTTTCATTTGCCAATGTTAATTCTCAGCTGCCTGTTATTCGTCCTTCATTGTAGCCTCTGTCTTAGCTGGGCACGCTCCCGATTCCCTGCTATATCCAGACGGTCCATGTAAATAGTGTTTATGTTAAGGAAGTCATGTTCTGTGTGACTGGAGCACATAGAAACTGATGTTGTTGTCACTTTAGATTAAGCTCTCGTTTTAGCAAAGGAGGCAATTGGAGCAGGCAGCTGAGTGGCCGAATGAAATATTCAGCTCATTTCATTTAAAGCTGCCCCTGACTCCATTGTTCAGGCTGGCAAGGCTGATTAACCCTTGCTGGTGCCACCACAACAACTGCTCACTCTCTGTCCCTCCGCTCCCGCACAAAACTGAGGCCCCGAATGGTCAGGCAGATTTCAAAGGTCAGCAAGATGATATTTGCTGATTTTTTCCCAATTAGTGAACATTAAGGGAAACAAAAATTAACCCTTCATGCTCCCACCACTTCACAGATAAGAGAAATAAAGCAAAATTTAGCAAGGGTCAAGGACATTCTCCATGGTTAATGCAAGCAAGAACACAGCTCCCATTAACTCTAGTTTGACACACCTGTGAAAATCCTGCTAACCTTGAGTTAACCCCAAGCATTTTATGAACTCCTGCTCATAGAGAATTACATATCTTTTTTTTTTATCTTCCAGAAACTGCTGATAGTAAATAATATGCCAAAATAAACTTAAAGTCTAGGTAACCGAAAGCAATGGCTCACACCACTGTAAGCGTTCAGCTGTTGCTATGCGTGCAGTCTACAGCTGTCTAGAGCACTGCAGCCCAAGGCTCCAAACACTGCTGCCACAGGGCTGCTTGCCTACAGCTATCCTGAAACCTACTTTGTACATGCCTCGGCCACAGCATTACCACTGCACCAGGCCAAACACAGACTTCCCTCTCAGGGAACAATCTGAAGCAGTTTTCTAAGGTGAATGGTTGTTACAGGAGAAGTAGTGAACGCTCAAGCATATAATGCCTGATGGGCCTTATTAACTGGTCTTCCTTTGGCTTGACTTATTGCAAAGCTTCTATTTATGGAAAGGCCTAACACTGTTTCATGACATGCACTTTCAAATCAAGCTCCACTTGTGCCAGCATCAAGCACTGTCACTTACTGTCTCACACTGAAGGGCCTGATGCTTTAGGGAGCTCAGCAGTACCAGCTCCCACCACAGGGCTTGGGTTGCTTAGCCCATGACAGAATTAGAAACAAGACACGGCAAAAGTGTTAGTAACAGCCTCAAATGCTGTAAAGCAATACTATTATAAACTGCAATACTGAGGGTAATAGCATTTTATTTTTAATGAGGGATTCTTTGGTATTTCAAGACAGCAGCTCAAGCACAGATGACAAGTTTTCTTACAATCAGTGACAAGTACTGTACCAATCCCTTTGATCTGTATTTTGTACTAAATTCCCAAAAGAAAAAACATATATATTAAAAATATTGGTAGTTATACAAACTACAGTCATACTGACAGAAGACAACCACCAAAGTAACTGCTCTGGAGCAGTTGAAATTGTAACTCCTCACCCCCACCACCAAGAGACTGAATTGTACATACACATTTGTCTCTACTGCTAAGACATTTCTCTAGGATACAACAGAATTGGGAAGTACTGATAAATGGATAAACCTCAGAAAATAATATTTATATTACCTAAACGACTAATTTCAAATAGCCTTGCAGCTACATTTTACTGTGACATTTTACAGCATAGTTCATGAGCACTGCAAGAGCACTTAAACTAATACTCTCTCCTTGCATATATAGGATAAAATTCCAGCTTCATTCTAATGATTTCAACAGAGTCAAAATCTCATCAACTGCATGTTTGCTTTACTAGATATCTGGATAAATATGCAGCTATCTATGAATGGCTCATGAATGCAGATAATAGTAAGATAACAAGAGAATGTAAACATTAAAAATTATATCTTGGATGTAATTATTGTTCACACAGTTTAATTACTAGTACTTTTTTTCCCATTTGGTATCTTGAAGAGTATACTTACCTGACTCCAATACTCTGTGTATCTGCTTAAAATCTAAGGCCCAATTCAAGAAGATCCTCAAATGCTGTTTAAATACATAAGGGTCTTATGTATTATCTTATCTCCGTATGAAATATAATGAAACAAAGAAGTTGTAACGAGACCTATGTTATAATGTTATCATATATATTATATTATATATGTTACATAATGTTATAATATACATGTTATAATGAGACCTACTTCTTTAAAGACTAGCCTTTTAAAGCTCAGAAGTAATGAATGAAATACTCCTTTTAGTAGTCTTTTTTGATACTTTCCTGAACAAGAAGTCATGCAAGAAGCACACAGATGCAGCTCAGCTCCTATAATCAGTCTAAATATGAGTGGCTGTAAAACCAAGTTTATGTTATGCACAAACATATTTTAGACCTATGCACTGGGAACAGTGAAGTGCTTGACATCTGGAGTTAGACAGTGGTGAATTGCAGCACACACAAATCAAGCTCAGCTGCATAAGTATCTATTTTCAGAATCACCAGTGCTCAAACACCCCCAGCTTTGTGCTAATTTAAAATCATCACTCCTTTGAAATATTAGGATAAAGCCCAAGAGGTAAGATACCCCCCAAAATTAAGTTTTGCAATTACTATCCTTCCATATTTTCCCCTCTCCCCCCACTTTTTTTTTTTTTAACTAAAAAAAATAATCTATTAACCTGATATCTGACCCACCTGCATAAGACCCATATCTCAGGCTGGGGCAAGTATGGAGATGGATAGCCTCTGAAGAGAGGAGGAAATAAAACCAACCCAAAAAATGAAAGGTCCTGCAGAAAGCCCGGCTAATTCAAGAGGCAGTGCTCTCTGCACTGGGCTGCACGAGTCAGGCTGCCAGCACGGTGCTGCGGGCGCCCTGCAGACAGAGGTGTTGGGTTCGGCATGAGAGTCTCAGAGGTCCTAAGGGCTGTGGTCATTAAAACTGCGGCACCTTTTGAAGGAATCGAGTTATTAACCTCTGTGACCCCAGACAAATTTAAACCTGACTAACTGCAGATTTCTCTGAGGAATCAAGGCACGTGTTTGTAAATGGCTTGGATATTCAGCATGATGAAAGATGTTACATAAATGACAGTTATTAATATAATAGTGGCAAATGGGTCAGGAGGAAGATTTCAGTACTGATTTAGGCTGTTGTTTCCATGCAACATCAAATATTGGTCAAGGTTTGGATACTGATGTCTTGCAAGAATAAATACGATGGTTCACCTTTTTAAAACTGCAAATCCCATTGGAATTATAAGTTTTTTCTCTGGTTTGAAGAAAATCTTGAAACAAACTCTTTTAAGAAAGTTCAAATCAAAACTGTACTAATTCCTTATACTAGGTATAGTCTGGGATTAAAGATTTGAGTTTGGACTGTAATATCGTCATCTACTGAATTACTGCCAAAGTAATCCCCCAACAAAACACCTGCAAAGCCAATTTTCCTAAAGCAAAGAGAAAAAAAGCACTTGGGAATGCATGGTATCCCCACTGCTCAGGAAGATGCTGTAAGGATATAAATTAGACTAACATTTTCTGAAAGAAAACAAATGGATAAAAGCAACCCACAACATGCACCACGAATTAAGTTTCCCATTACAACCCAACTAGGCATCTTGCATCCCTACAGAGCATCCCACTGTCATACATGGAGCTGAAGGACAAGCTCACCATCTGAATTCACTGATCTTAAACAGAGATCATAGCTGTTACACCCTGATGTTATTATCTTCATTACAACTGTTTCTTGGCCAAGTCCAACAACTATATATAAATATACATCCACAAACATATGCATCCACAGACACCAACTTCCCTGCAATTCAAAGCACCCAGCAATCATTTACAGATTATGAACAGGCATCACTTCCCCCGCACCAGCCCCCCCCCCCCCCCTCCCCGGCCAGCTACTCAAGAGGCAGCCCTCTTCTAAAACAGATCGTAACAACCAAGCAACAGCACCACTTCACAACAAGAAATGAAGTGGAATTGCTCCCAGATTTGAAGTCAAAGAAGATATCAAAAGTAAACAGTATGTAATTACCCAAATGGCAATTTGCCAGAACACAACACAAATTGCCTGAGCCAATGGCTCCCAGTTCAGAGGTGGAGGCCTTGACAATTGGGGTCACAAGCCTAACCAAAATCAAATCAGAGAAGCTGGGCTCACAAACAGAAGTGTGACTCCTGGGCCCAGAAGCAGGGTCAACAGGGGAAAACTCTGGAAGCTGTTTAAAGGTAAAGGTCCGACTCTTTAAGGATTCAAAGCATTTCACATAGCTTGTGAGAAATAAAGCAGTAGCTGGTTATACAAATGGGGAGTGCATCTTTGTTCACGCTTCTCATGGAATAATTATCCAAAAATGCCAGCAGTCTGGTTGCAACTGACTTTTTTTGGGGGGGAGGGAAGCAAGGAGGTGTCAAAATCAGATACCACAAATGCAATCGTCACTTAAATTTTAAAAATTAATTCCCAGAAGATTATAGTACTGTTAATGTAAAAAATGAATTCCCAGGAGATTATACTACTGTTAATGCTATTAACCCCCTCAGTAGGTTTCCCCATGTTAAGAAGAGGAAAAAAAGCCACAAAACCCAAGCACATCTAAGCCCAAATCTGGAGTGATTCAGAGGGACACTTAGAAGAGCCTGCACTTAGCACCCTTCCTGTCACAGGCGGACAGCGTTTTTCTGCTTATTGTCTTTTTAGCAAACCATGCAAGAAAGAAGCAATTTAGATAGATGTTTCAGGCCAGCTTAACTAATTTTACAGGTCAAAACAAAACCCTATGCTCCCAAAAGTCAGAGATCCCAAAGAGCAATTCCAAAATTTTGTGACTACAGTCAAGCCTGAAAGCAGTGTATCAGGATATAAGGAAATCTAAGTAATCCAGTTTTACAGAACATTTCAATAAGGCTTCAATAACTTTTTGGTGTATCCAAGCCAAATTTAGAGTAAACCTGGGTCAATTTATGGTTTTTGGTGGAAACTATGCAAAGTGTGGTGGTTTCAGCTGAGTTTCGTTCTGGGGTTTGGGTTTTATTCAAAGCCTGAAATCTAAGGGAAACTAAAGGGACATGAAACCGTGCAACACAAAACGGAAATAAGTTTTGCATGAACAATGAAAAGAAGGAGTCAGCTTCATGCAGTGGGGAGAAGGGCAAAAGCCCCAAGCAACGAACAGACCAGGGGCTTAAAATCCACCACACATACAATGCTAATTGTAATCTTCACTATTGCTGTCTCTGAGGAGTCATTCTTCATACTACTCAGAAATTTGAGGTCAAGAGAAATTACTTTTCACTCATGAAGCCTTTTGAAGCTTCATGAAGATTTTTAGTTGGAAGAACATTATCCCATATTATCCATTAATATTTTCAGTCAGGTGCTAGGATTAAAATAACAGCATTCTATTTATTCAGGTTTAAACCTATAAACACCTATACCTTCACATATATCTTTCTTTCGAAATGTATCATCATCCTTGACTACCCACAAAAACAATGCATCATGAATCTATAATAACATCTTCATCTGGTTTGCAGAATGGATTTTTGTCTGGTTAAATGTCTAAATTACTCCCACTTATAGGTTATCCACATATGGACTGAGAGCTGAACCCATTTGAGAATTAGCTTTTAACAGCTGACCTGATGCCTCAGCAAGTGTTTTGCACAGTCTCCTGGGAAAAAGCACGTTCATGAGCAAGCCTGGAATCACAAACCTTACACCAGAAGAGGCCAAATGCATTAATACTTTTCACACAGCAAGTTCAACTGCCCTACTGCTACAACACTGCTCAGTGGCCAAGTGACAGAACGGCATTAAATATTATTTGCAGAGAGAGCCATCTGCCTGCCATCACACAGGAGGGTGAAATCACCTACCAGTAAGTGAGAAAGGAAAGAGATGACAGAATTTAAAATGAAAAATATGAAGGGATAGGAAAGAGGAAAGCCAGCAAAACCAGCAAAAAGTAAAACAAAAATGAATTAACTAGAGCTGCATCTCAGCTCACTATTGGATCTATTAACATCATATCCCAAATAATTATAGGGTTTCCCCACTACCCTCACGCTAACTGCTACTGCATTCTTATAAATTGCTATGTTACATAAAACACTGTGTATTTTTAATGTCCCGGTAGTATCTGAGCAATTATATGCAATATAGTTCTGTATTTTCACATCATTGAGGAATGATGGCTTCAATTCACCACCTCTGTGCTGATGACTCCCACATCTCATTCCCAACCAATCTTGTTCTATCTAAACATACATTTCAGCCAGTTTTGCTTCATCTTACAACTGTTAAAACCTTTTTCCGTCTGTTACTGAAGATTTAACAGCAGCGACTTCAGATAGGCTGATGGGACAGAACTATTTTTTTTTCACTTGCCTTTAAAAAGAGACTGACTATAAAATACCTAATGGAATTGCTAGATAGCTATAGTTGAAGTCAACAGTATTACAAGAAGATCATAAGAGTGCTTCTAGACTCAGTATGTAAACTCCTCAACAAGTGATTTAGAAAAATTATTACAGGTTTTAACAGAAGAACAATGAAACACCACTCCTCCCATCTGGCTGGTAAAAGTACCTACCAACAAGTTTAGTTCATTATAGACCCACATCAAATTTACATCTCCTACCTAGTAACGGTTATCAAATGGTATATAACAGCTTCAAAAGACCAACAGTAAATTAAACCAAGAAAAACAGCAATAAAGTTAAGTAACTGGATAGGTCCTGCAGCCCCCTCCTCTGCTGACACCTACATTCTCCTCCCTGCCCCCAGTGCACACACCCATTGAAAGAGCTCACCTGCTGCAGAGCCAGTTTTTATTGACACCCTCAGCTCAGGTGTTGGCATTTAGCTAAATCGGTAACTTGTAGCTGCAGTCCTTGCTGCTCTGATTTCCCCCAGGCTTGCAGAGGTAGCTTGGGGCCACATAGAGGAGGGTGGTGTTTTGCCAAAGGACCCTTGGAAGAGATGGGGTTAAAAGTGGTGAAGGTACAGCCAGCTGTTGAGGTATGTGAAGCTGGAGGAACCTGGGGCAGATAAAAAAATCACACTGGGCCTCCTTTCCCCTACTGCACTGATCTGTTGCTAGTATGGGAAATCATTGCCCCAGTCAGAGGAGTAACAGTCACTCAGTAAAGAGGTAATGTGACCATGGTGTAGTAGCTATTTTTTTTCATCAATTAATTAGTGCTACCATAGGATCCCCATCACTCCATTAGGTGTGCCAGCACTCCAAGGATGTGTCACACGCACCATAGCAGAGTCAGGAGATGTTCCTGCCTAGCTAGTTATCCCATGGGTTATAGCAACAGTACTAACCAAAACATGCTAAGTGGCTGCTCAAATTTTAGTTCTTGTGCAAGGAATGCGTATTTTGTTCACTCATCAATTCTGCCATGGACAGCTTGCTTAGGAGTTCACCCTGTTCTCAACCCATAAGCGCAAGGGAAGAACAGACTCAATAAAGGCTCAGAGGTTTTGTTCAAAAGGGTATACAGAGAGAATTTAAGCTTTACATGTCTTTATCTAAATGGTCCAAAACTCCTTCTGGAGAAAAGACAGAAAGAAATGTAAAACTCTCTGGACTTTCACACAATTTTTCCAGCTCTCCCGTCTGTTACACAGACTAGACATTTTGCAGATTTCTTGAAGAACTTCCTGGCAACCACCAGCAATCACCAGGGCAGGATGCATATGTGTTAAACTAAAATCTTAAACAAAATCATCTTTTTGAGCTTCAAACATTCTTTTTTTTTTTTTTTTCTGTGAATTCTGGAAAACAGTTTAGTATTATTTTATTTCACCGCAGCTAGTTCAACCGTGCCACATCTTAGAACAGTGCAGCAAAGGCTTAGGGGTTACCAAGTGGGTGTTTTACATGGCCCTTCTAGGAAGAAATTGCACAGGGCTTTTTTTCTGGACATCTTGTTATTTCTATTACGGTGAATTTTTCTTTCACTGTATGCTGCTGGGATTCAGATCTAAACCAAAATCACAACTCATTTTTTTCATGCACGCCCAGCTATAAACAGACAGACTCTTCCTGATTATTAAGTCAAACAACCTGGGGTCCACGAGGTCAATGGCTCAGTTTGTTCCAGAGCTGTTAATCAAGCAAGAATTAATACACTGAGCATAGCAGAAATTGTCAGTTAAGAGTCAATAAAAGGACTTCATCTCTTTGTGAATCCCTAATAGCTTAACAGCTTTCTCTTGGATGGATGGCAGGTACCATGAAACATGTAAGTGTGACCCCACATCACTATTAATGTGTAGTTAGTTGTTTTTATGTTCAAGGACATTGTGGAAGTTCACAGCTTTCACCAAACTTTCTCCTTTACAAATAAGACCAGCAGCATATGCTTTGGGGGAGTTACAGTGGCATGAGGCCTGGCGGTAACTCATATTGCATAAACGCCCTCCCCTTTCACAGACAGCACCTCACAACTGCTGCTACAAGTAATACAAAAGACTTCACAGTGTTGCAAAATCTAAAGCATTAACAAAGTATGTTTTTGTAAAATTACTCAGCATCGTTAATAAACTTGTTATTAAGTCATGAAACAAATCACCTTAAAAGCCCTGATTCATTTATGGTTTTTAACAATAAATGTGTTCTCAGTATGCCGTTATTCATCTCATAATATAAGTAGGTAAATAGTGAGCTAATATTGCTTCCTTTAACTACCCATAGAGTAGGTGAATTTTAGATATACTTACATCCCACTTGTACTAAACACAGAAAATGAGGAGAGATTAAGCTGCTTGCAGAAAGCCACAGAGGAAACTGCTGCCTGTGATGGGATAAGACCTCAAGTGGTAATTCTGTGCCCATTCTGCTGACTATAGTCCTCCACTTCTCTTGGGAGCCACACATTAAAAAAAAAAAGAAAGATCTAAAAGTGTTAAAACTAAGTGTAATCAAAACCAGGCTTCAATACAGAGTGGGAGAGCAATGAACCAAAAAAGGAGAAAGCAAGACTCACCGTGAACTCACTAGAAAGAAGGCCAAGGGAGGCACTACAAGAGGGTTTGAGATGGAGTAACACACTATAATTACTTGAAATCCAACTGGTAAATCTTGCATTGATTTCCAGAATAAATTGCTGACAGAGGAAGTAAGATTCTGTATTAGTGCAGCAACACATCTGTACACTTGATACAAACAGAAAACTGGGAACGCTGAAGTCAGGGGGAGAGACAAGTGCTCGGCACCTCCTATAAGATAGGTACTCTGCAATCAGAAGCGTGAGTACAGCATGTCTACGCGTGACCACACCAGTTTGAAATGAACTACCTCAGGTAACAGTGGCATTCACAGTGCAGAGACAGAGGCTTCAGAAAGCCTTTATGAGCACCTTTTCTCCCACAAACAAAATTTCTTCAAGTATTATGCATTACAAAGGAACTAAGACTCACACTGAAACAAGGAAATTCCCGTTGGCAGCCCAATCTTAAATACTACCTCTAACAATCAGGGACAGAGCAAATGCCATCAGGCCTCTGGCACATCCAGTAAAAGCTATCAAAGTCTCAAATTCAAAAATGCAAATGCTAAGCACCCCTTGATTCCTCTTCAAGGCCAATAACTGGCCAGTAAGTAAAGTTTAATAACTATGGAAATAAAGAAAACTATAACAAGCTGCTCGATAATTCTTTGCTAAAGGGAAAAAAGGATAAAAATGATTTATGTATATTCTCTGTGATCCTGCTGTAAAAATCTCAGGCAAAATACACAAATCATTATTTTATTTAAAAGAAAGAGGGGACAAAAAGGTAATAATCATAGTTATTTGATCTAATTATTCCTAAAGGAATCCATAAGAGACTAGAAAATATATAAAAACCACCACTCTGCTACCTGGGGAGAATAAAAAACATTCTGGTAGGAAACATAGGTGAAAAAATAATGAAATTAGCATCTCCAAATTGTTTAAAAAAGGATCTTCAGCCTAAAGAGAATCGACAGCATAGCTTTAAGGATAGATAAACGGCTGCCTCAAGGATCTGTCTTACCTCCTCTTTTTTTTTAAGTAATACCTTAATTTGCATAGTAATAACCCAATTATTGTAAGATTAGGTGACAGAAATCTCATTATTACTGTTCCTACAAAACAGTCGATATTCCATTCAGTACCTTTTAATGTTACACACCTTAAAACATAATTATTCCAATATATGCTCATTCATCTTTAATGCAATTTCTTTAATAATAATAAAAAAGACTCTTCCTGTAATTGTTAGGGTTTTTTGGTTGAATATATTAGTGTTAAAACATGATTTTCCTCTTTCAGGCTGCTATAGAAACAAGCAAAGCCAACCAACTGCTTGGGGGCACGCTCCCTCCCCTCTTCCCAAGAGGGAGTCCACCAAGAGGCCTAAAGCACATATGTTAAAATATGTTGCAACAACTCTCTCTCTCCATCTCCCCACTCCCTGCTTCTTCCCACGCTGAGAGCTGGTCATAAGACAAGCTTGCAAACAAAATCAAATATATAGTAGCATCAGGCTTCTGAGAGTTATTTGCGTTTAGGGCTTGCTGTTACGGGGAGAGGGGGAAGGGTTGTGGTTTTAGGGCTGCAGGAGGAGAAATCAGAGCGAGCGCACAGAGGCACGGGGCTTACCTGCCAGAGGCCTTCTCAGTTTCAATTACAAAGATAATAAACGCGATAAGTGGTCAGTTACCAGATTAACAGCAGAAAGGAAACAGGGGAAAGAGATAGGGCTGTCTCCATCAGAAGAACACAGCACCACGCATGTTACACTTCAAAAGGATGTCATGAACAGTTATGAGAGTGGAAACAGCAGCTACTATTTTGCCAGTCCCATTTATCTCAGTGTATGCAAGGTAAGGCTAGGGAGCCTTTCCACAGGCAAATCTTCTGTACCACTCCTTCAAATCCAAGAAAGGCTGGAAACAACCAAGAGCTGGTACCACTGGGCATCTGGCGGGAGCCCGTACTAAATCAGTTGCCAGCACTTAGTGGCCAGTGCATTTCACAGTCACCTACAGAAGCTGGGAAGAAAAGGACATAGAGCAACTCAATTTACGGACAGAGTCCCCCTTCCTATCTACTCAGGGCATGTAGAGCGGTGCTGCAGGAAAGGCTGGTGGAAGCTGTTCTTCACATAAACACACAAATTCGGCTTGCTTGGCTTTCAGTTGATCACTTATCTCACCATCACTAAAAGCAGTAAATACACAAGATGCAATTTCACAGGAGTTATTTACTGTTTAATTTCTGTGAAAGCCTTCTGTGAAAATGGCATGAAGAAGAAGTAATTTGGCCAAGTTCCGATTTTCGAAGTCCTTTACAATCACCAAGCCACCACAGGTCCGATTAAAAAGGAAAAGCATGCATAGCTAGAAACCATCCCTGAGTGTAAGAATTCCAGGGCTTTTGCAGGGCTGGGGACAGAGTCTGCTGCTCTTGGGGGTCAGGCAGCCCACCTCCCACCCCCAAGCACTACAGAGCTAAACACGGAGTGAGAACTGCGCAGCTGCCTCTTTATGCTGCCCTGGATTTTACAGAAGGGGAAGATATCACGTGCCAGCGCAAAAAGCTGATGAGGAAACAACCATCCCTGGCATAGCCCACAGGCCTGCATGGAGGACAAGCTCCACTGCAGAACGGTTGAACCTTTCCTCTGAAGATTTTGACCACTTGCCTAATAGTTCTGTGTTTTAAAAGTTTCCAATTATAGCATGTTCCACAGAAAGCAAATTAAAATTACTGTTTTTACTTGGAAAAAAAAAAATAAAGCAGTGAATATGCTAATGATTTTTCCTTACATTCTTATCATCTCATTTCATGCCTTTAGACTGAAAACCTTGTGAATCTTACTATGAAAATTATCAACAAAGAAGAAACAGCCTTCCATCTTACACCAAAACTTGGAGGGCTGAGTTTATACCATCCTGACCCAATCTGACTGAAATTGAAAACTTTTCCTCTTCCATTAATAGCTTTTCCAATTCAGCAGTTCAAAGCCGCAATCCCTCACAGCCTATGCAAGGATTTGGGATCATTTTATAAATCTGTGTGGCAAATGAACATGAAAGAGAAACTCTCCTTATGGCTGGGAACTATCCTTTGGGGGGAAAAATGTTATTAGCTTTTTAGAGAGCATTTGCAAGGGTAATTTGCACTACAGCATCTCTTTTTATTGGCCTTGCAAGCAAGTGTTGAAACCGTTTGTCCTATCATATATGTTCACTTTGAATAGGGACCTCGTGTGAAATGCTCCTCTTGAAACAAGAAACAATGGGTTTGAAAACCAACACTAAAAAAGGTTGAGTGTGGCAATAATTTATTTCAACAAAGAAATATTGAAAGTGAAGGGGGAAAGGAAGAAGGAAAGGATAAATGAAAAAGGAAAGGAAAAGCTTCTGATTTAGTCTGTTATAACTTAAGGCAGCTATGCCAAAGCTCCCAGTTTGGTCCAGCAATTTCATAGGTATTATAACAGGAGGGTAAATCGCTACTCCTGGACATCATTTGTATTTCATTACTTCTTAAGAGTCCTCAACCAAAACTAGGGCCTCACCATGTGAGACTGCACAAACAAACAGTAAAGAAACACCTTTACCAGCCCCAGACAATTCACAACGCACAGCTGTAAATCAGAATTACCATCACCTGTGAAGGACAGCAACACAAGACAGAGTATTTGATATAAGGAGTACAGAAGTCAGTGGTAATCCTTCCCCTCTTTCCGTATGCTTTGACTCATGGAGGAAGCAAAACCACATATTGCTCCTGAAAAAATAAGCAGTTCTCTTGCATTGAAAGCCTCCGAGCCATCTCACCTCACTCTGTGGGACAGTTCTTCAACACAGATGACTCTGAGCAAAGGGAACTGATTTCTTTTATGCTTTGGTACAAAATGCAGACTGTGGATCTCCAGTTCTGACAGCAGCATTTCATTCTGCCAGGGCAAATGACTTCCATTTTAAGGAAGGAAAAAACTATTAATTATATGACTAGGAAACAATACTACATTTGCAGTGAAGTTACATATCATTTGAAGTGGAAAATCAGGGAAAGTACTTTCTTTCAAATAAAATCAGTAACAAAAAGATCTATGGAAGTGTAACAAGAAATAATAAAATCAAAGGTCGCCAGTTACATATGTTTCTAGTGCTGATTCTTCCCCACAGCAAAAATTCAATTTGCAGATGACAGCCCTGCAAGGCAGTTTGCTAGTGTAGACTCCTTCCCCTTCTACTGGAGTTCAAGGGATTCCCAGTGGGGGTAAGAGTCCGCTCCTCACAGGCTAAAACAATTAACTTGTTCAGTTGCTGCAACTTTTCTATCTCCCATCTCAGCACAGTATTGGGTACACTAACCAGAATTTACCCAGCAATACTATTTACTCTGACTTTTTCAATTAAATGCATTTTAATTGAAAATGTTGTTTAATGGAAACTAGCTAGTTTCAATAGCAAAATTCTCCAGCCCAGAATAACCAAGTTGAAGAAAGCAATAAAAAAAAATCCATTCCAAAAACACCCTACAGGCCACCAGGACGGACGCTCACCCAAGCTGCGAGTTCAAACCCCTGCTTCACATGAGAGCCCTGAACCATGATTCCACATGTCCTGCAGGAGTATGTTAACCTCTGGGATATGAACTACTCCGAAGTGGTGTCTTTCTCTTAAGGTTAGATTTGACTTCTGGGAGGGTGGCCTTTTTTGTTTTTTTTTTTAAAGTGAAAATTCCTGAAAGCTTCCTTTTTCATTCTGATTCAGAAAAAGCCAAGAACAGAGGGTTTTTGAACAGAAAGGTTATTGAAAAGCAAAATGGGCCTGCACTTCAACTTTCACAAATCAACACAGAGGCATTTAAATCAGTGTAACCCTCTTGACTCGACTAGCTTTCAGCTTGACCCAACAGAAACAGAAATGATGTAGGCTTTTTATGTTCAATGAAAACCAAGAAGTGAAGCTGACCAGCAAAAGAGAGCAATTAATTTCTCCAAAATTCCTGCCTTAGAAAAAGGCAAAACCACATACAATTCTTTAAAACATTTGCCCGTGCAAAGCTATAGACTCAAGTCCCATGTCCTCAGCTAAATTCTCACTGTCTCCTGAGAGATGTCTGTGATAGGTTTTCTTCATCTATGGGGATATTTCACTGCATAAATACTGCATACATAAAAAAAGGCCAAACTCTGCTTCACATGCTTATGACAGAATTGCCACTTGTTTACTCACAGTAGTAAGGTAGGCCTATTTGTCCTTGTGTCACCAGTTTGGAAGGCAATGTATTTTATACGTTGACATTCTCATCAATATTAACTTCAGAGGTAGAAATTGTCTCTTTCGAACTGACCCATATAGGAAAATAAACAATAAACCAAAAAAATGCATAGCTAACAGTACAGGAAAACACAGACAGACTTAGTAAAATAAATAAATAAACCCTCAAACCATTGTACGCAGTTCTCGCTGATGCTTTGGTCAGCATTATGCACCATCATACACCGAACAAAGCAATTTCTGGCAGCTTTGAACAGCAATTTAAGTGTAAAGCTTACTTAAAATTCATGTAAAAAGTCAAACTGAAGCATCAAAGCACATGACTACATTTTTAACCAAGCCTGGGATACACTATTCTAACTGCGTGAACTATTTCTTCCCGCTTATCGCGGACATCATCAAGACTTGATATTTGGCTGCTCTGCAGTACTTTGTAGTGTTTCCAAATGAAGATGCATATTATGATATAGATGTAGCTATCATACATGTGAGTCCATCTGTTTGCTGCCAATATAACACACTTGTTAAATATTGCATTAGTATTTAATTGTGACACAAACAGGCCCATATTCAGCAAGTGCCTAGCTTTAAACATTTGAATAAGTGCTTACTAAAGTCCTTAAGGTTAGCCAGGTGTTTAAGTACTAAGCTGAATCAGGGCCAAAGTCAGAATAAGTGTTGACATGGTATAGTACAAAGGCTTAATACCAAATGAATAATGAAGCCAACACAAAGCTCATTCAGCTGAATTTCACTGTCATTAAGCTAGACACACACACACATAATTCCTGGAGACATCTGATCTAATAGAACTCTAAGGTCAAGCAGAATGATTGTTTCCAACTATTTCAATGTGAAAACAAAATTATTGGCTTGTGAATACAAAAGTTGTCTCAAGAGTAATGCTGTTTGAGACAGACTTGTCCACACATACCACAAGGACTTAAATGTTTATCTAAAAATCTCAACACAAAATTTACCTATCGCCCTGACAGATGTGTGATAAAAGGTGTAGAAGAATTAAAAAAATCCTACGTAACACTTCATTTATATCTGCAAATGACCTGATAAAAATCTGGCTATATTTCTACTGTCTCTCCCTTCTCAGATGACTTGATTACAAAAAAGTAAGAAAAAATCCCTCTTCATTAAATGTCTCAAAGAAAACTGAATATCTGATAGAGGAGCCTGAGCTCTGACTATTCTGAATGTCCGTGGTATTTGTAAGATGTGTTGTAATATTAACACTCCTTAGGCTTAAGTACTCACACGTGGCTGAAACATTAGAAGGTTTGAATCACACAAAGACCAAGTTTTGATGCAATATATGTTCCTACCAGTGTGTGGCTTACATTATGATCTGGGGAGTCTGCCATCACACAATGTGTCACTTTCTATAAAATAAAATCTGGGAATTATTGAAGCCATTGTCATTTCATATGACAAAAATATCAATGTTAAATGTGCCTTTAAAACATTTATCAGTCACGTGTGTCAAGAAGCAAGAGATGAGGAATATTTCATGTGAGTAAAATGTGGATAAGTTAACTTGACAAGAACATGTATTCACTTAAGAACGGGATATGTCCCTCTTGGCATGGACATCATACTGTGCAGAGTCTCCAAGAATTTAATTAGAGCTTGTAATATAGTAATTAACTACTGTATATTGAAACCTTTTGTAATCTTTTTTTTTATTATTTTTTTTCAATAGTGGGTGAAAAATGAAATTACCACGCTGGAAAAAAACAATGGCACAGGAAAACAAAAGCTACTGTAAATCCCCAGGCATTAAAGGGTGTACAGCAGGCGTTGTCGTCTCTTTGTTCCATCACTGACCTCACCTCGGACACAACTACTTATGACACCTTCTCTGAGTTACATAAATGATAGAATAAAGTCTGATTTATTTTTGATAGCTCTTCAGAAATAATTCCACCTCTTTAAAGAAAACATCATTGTTGCTTCATAAAGTCAATGGGGTAAATTCTCCCAGTCTCTACACAGGTATCTTCCACAACTTGTCAACCGTAAGTTATTACTGGTTTTATGCAGAAAATAAAAACAATTCCAAACCTGGGCCCAAACACAAAAATCAGACACTTGAAAGCACTGCCAACACTTCTTTTTATAATGTACCTGTCTTTTAGGGCTTTGTTTGGCTTCCACAAACACCAATATAGAGTCTTGTGGAGATTTTCTAAATAATCTAGGCCAAGTCAGGAAGTGGGGGTGAGCCTAACCTGAGCCTAATATGAGATCCTTTTTCTCCTTTTCCCATGCCGAAAACAGGGCTAAATATAAGAGAAAGGGAGAAACTGTTCAACCACACATTGCATATGGTCCCACAGGCATGTTTACAGATGCAGGGGAGAGGAAAGGGCAGATTTGACAAGGTGATAGGCCTATTAACCATCTCCTCCCCCGTGAGTCAACAACTGACTCTTGGAGATCTTTAGGTTCAGCTCTGATCAACCGAACAATCAGTAAATTCTGAACTTAGTCCTTTCCTCGGAACTCTTTGCAATTTCATGTTTATGAAAACAGTAAGAGGATTCAATGGGTAACATACTGGACCCAGAGTAAAACATACGCATGTATTATTACAGCTTGATCCTTGTTTGGGTGGGTGATCTAACCACTTCTGCTGTCATTTCTCCACCCATAAAATAGCAATAATAGTAACTTACCTCTTTGATGAAGTATTTTGAAATCTGTGAGTAAAAAGAACTACGAAACAGCTGAATTTCATAATTAGGTGTTACTATAGTCTAACTAGCATTTGGCAAAAATAAAGATAATATAAAAGCATCCAGGTTCCGACGTACTGTAACTTAAGTTAACTTACTGTTACTTAATTCCTGGCAGTAGACTTTCAGACTATCTTTGCCTTCACTCAGCTGTATGAAGTGTTAACTCATCATTACAGAGCATGAATGTTAATATATGGTCAGGATAAATGCATCTATGAAGCATTTGCAGACATGACGGTGAGAAAAACTTACCACAGCGTAATGGGTTACCACGTGTCATCTGAGCCGTAACTTTCTGTGTGGATGCTCTTAGGCTGTTGCAACTGCCTCAGAAACTCTTTTAAACTGTGATAACTCAATCACTTTGAAAAAGTAGCTCCTGCCCGAGTTTTCAAAGCCAGAATCCTCACTGATCGTGGAGTCTTACTTCGTAATTCGTCTGCTAGGATGAATGTGCTTCAGCCCTTACTTGTAGCTCAAAATGACAGACTTTTTGTTGGTTGGTGAAGCTGAGGCAGAGTTAAAAACAAAAATCCTACCCAGTTTCCCTATGCTGCTTCCCATGACTCTTCTCACATTTGCTTGAGACTGGCTTCTTCGGTGTCAGAAAAATAATCAGCCATTAGCAGGGGGAAGGACATTTACTGCCACCCCACAGCAAATTCGAGGCCTGCTCAAAGGCCACGGAGGGACCTCCCGGTGCCCCCCCAGACAGCTCTTCCAACCAGCAGGAGCCCACAAGGATAAAAGCCCACAGGGACAGGCTCTCAGAGGGAAGCTGGAGAAGACATTTGCAGCCCGAGTACAGCCGCTACACCTTGACTGGCAAACCTGGGCCAGGGCCTGTTCTTTGGCACGACATGGCTTGCAGCCCTATGACTTGATGCTCCTTCCTCCCCCTGCATAAAACAGACTCAGCCATGATGCCCCACTCGACGTCCCAGCTTGCTGCTGTCCCCAAAATGAGACACGGATATACTGGCTGGGATGGTGGCCGCTGCCACGGGCCACGGCATACCAACCTCTGCCACAAACCATGGTCTGCACATGCCGAGGCCCTGCCCTCGCCCTGCCCACTGTGTTAGTGCAGGCCCCGCCACTGGGGCTACATCAGCGTTACTTAACAAAACAGGCCCTAAAACCAAACGGCACAACACTGCTTGCGCCCACAGGGAACGCTCACACTGCCGATGGGGAATCATGCCTGGCCTGTGGTAACTCCTAAACCGCCTCTGAGCCCTGTTGGTGTAAAGGACCAAAACCATGCCACCATGCCTCGTTCCAACAAGGCAAAAGCATGGACAATGGTGTGCAGGGGCCCGGGATCTTGTCTCAGATCCCAGGGAGGGGGGTCACCCCTATGACCCTTCCTCCCTGAATCCTCATCGCTCAATCCCTCAGTGCCTCAGTCCCGCTCTTTCCATCTTCCCTCCAAGAGCAGGAAACTGCATTTAGGGAGCCATGCCGAGGGCCCTGCAGCCTCACCGGCAGGGCCTGGGAAGGGGCAGGGGGTGCAGAGGCTCCAGCAGAAACCTCTTCTCCCCGCACCACTGGCTGGCCACCCCTCATCAGAAGGCATCATTACAGGAGCCAAACCTCATCTAAACCGAGACTTTTGGACTTCCCTGCACCCTCCTTGGAGCTCTGGAGGACTATGAGGACATTCCACCCTTAGGGATTAGTATTCCATGTAGCCCAAGTCACAACTCCAGCCCTCTCCCAGGTCTCCATTGTAATCCTTCACCTAATGCACCGGCACAATCCATCCTCCCCATACCACCTCTGTCTTCCTGCCTCTCCCATAATCCAGCTGTTTTGCACCTCGGAAAAAAATCCAAACAAACCCCCCTCCTCTGATACACAAAACAGGATATACAGGAAGGTGGCGTATTTCTGATTTCCGTCTCAGGAAGGACCAGGGCCGTTCCCTTGCCTTTACATCAAAAGCTAATCCTCCCACCTCCTCCTCGTAGACATGCAAGTTCTCCAGCCTCTTCCTCATTACATAAGGCACATGCATAATCCTTCTCCTCCCACAGAGCATCTCCAGAAACACAATCCTCCTCCTCCCCCTCAATCACACCAAGTCTAATCCCAACACTTCTGACGTTACCCACTAAATAGCCATCAGTACAGTGAGAACAAATGGAATGAAGCACAAACTCTGCACATGGCTTAAACCAAATCATCCTCACGACTGATTATTTCAGTTTTCTACTCAGCCTTCACGTTCTGCTTCATACCTGCAATTGCAAATTATTTTTCTATACAAATTCTGTCTTTTCTTTTTCCTTTTTTTTTTATTAGTGAGGGATGAGATGGAAACAGGGTGTTTTTTTATTAGTGAATAGAGGATTTTGTTTTGTTTTGTCGGTGGCATTTTATGGCCATATTTTACAGACAAGTTCACAGTAAGTTCAGCGGAAAGGAATTTTCAAAGAAAATTAGCACAAAGCATTGTGGGGAATGATATGGAAAGTTGACAAAATTATGATAAACAATGAAAAAAGAAGTAATTAAGTGTGCCGAAACTCTGCATCAGTATTTATCACATTGTTAACTTTTCTTAGGGAAAATGCTTTATTGTCTGCAGTTTCAGAAAGAGATCTTAACCTAGGCTATGGAAGCAGAATGCTGCATATATAATGGGCTTGAAACATATTTTTTTTATATATATAGAAAAAAAAAGAAAATGGCAAATATGTCTGTATGAGATAAGGCTTTCAGAACAAAATATAATACATGGAAATCCTCTCTTGAAGTGCTTTGTGGTCTTAAGGAGGTAGGAAACTTGAAACAGTAGTTACAGTAAACACAAGTCTAAACAAGGTGTGAAAAATTGGGGCATAGGCAGAAACAAAAACTCTGAAGAAAGCGGCTAAAAGAAGTGAGAGAAGTGATGTCTTACATGGACATGGCTAATCTATTTACAGTTACTTTAAAATCCATTTAAGAACTCAGTTGCAAATAAATAGAGAAGGTCTATGCCCAGCATTCAGGAAAGGTAGTAAGAAAATGAAGAATAAGTGGAGAGCTGGGCACTCAGAACTCCTAGCTCTAATTCCAGTCTGCCTGTGTCAAATTGGCTAAGCCGTACCATCTCTTAGACCAGTTCCCCTCATGGCTAATGGGGTGATAGTATTTTCCTCTCAAGCATGCTATCAAGATGAATTAAATAAATTATATTAACTAAGGCTACCTCACTGTCTTCCTGCAAATCTTCTGTCAAGGCTCCTTCCTTGCCTTGATGTCTACAAAGGATATCTTGACTGCTGGGCAGCTGGTGTATTAAGATATCTGCCTATTATAAGTATGTCTACATTAGCAAGCAATTTGGTGCAACAGAGGCAGAGCACTAGATCACAGCAGTTGATACTGGGGCAACTACATCTATATTATCTGGGGCTCAGGTTTACTATTGACTAGATTCAGCCTCATCCTCTGTACTGAATCATGCGTGTAGTTCACGTTTGTTTCAAGGGACCAACCATTGGTTTAGATCCTTGTATTTCTATCGCTGCTCAGAGCACCTGTGGTATGTTTCTGGAAAGAAGTTTCTGCTTTATTTTCCTCCAGAGGAATCTAGTTCAACACAAACCAAAACCATTCTTCAAACCAAGCCGACATATGCTAAGTAAAAACGACCAGGGAGATTCAAAACTACGCTAGTGCTCCAAACCAAAATGGTAAGACAGGTGTAACCAATGCTGACTACTAATTTTTTTCTTTTTGCATTCCCTCTATCTTCTTATCCATATCCTGGTTGTTTTGGGTTTTTTTGATCTTCAAGATATGTTAAAGTTTTATGAGGTTTTAGAGGTGAAGCCACTCTGTGAAGATTGCTCCTGGCTGCAGTTTACATGGACTCACAGCAGCTGCAATGGCACAAGTTAAAGTGCAAATAATTCAGGTGCAAAGGCAGAAAGAAACATCTGATGCTAGATATTTTAAACCAGTTTCCCCACTGTAGTGTGGAGTGGTCTAAGACAGTAAACTTTTGGGATAGTCGCAGTCAGGTCTTACTCCATGATATGGTTCCTATCCCAGTATCTTTATTCATAAAGTGGTACTATGTTGAGAAATTATTTGGCTCAGCATCGGTACTACAAAATTAATTTTCTCAACAATAATGTATTTAAATATTAGCGTTAATAATTTGTCTTTTGCTGGTATGCTTTATCTTCCAACTTCTTATCCATCTGAAAGGTCATACAGAGAGACCTAGACAGGTTGGAGATTTGGGCAGAGAGGAACCTTATGAAATTCAACAAGGGCAAGTGTAGGGTGCTGCACCTGGGGAGGAATAACCCCCTGCACCAGTACAGGTTGGGGGCTGACCTCCTGGAGAGCAGCTCTGTGGAAAGAGACCTGGGAGTCCTGGTGGACAACAGGATGACCATGAGCCAGCAATGTGCCCTTGTGGCCAAGAAGGCCAATGGCATCCTGGGGTGCATCAAGAAGAGTGTGGCCAGCAGGTCGAGGGAGGTCATCCTCCCTCTCTACTCCGCCCTGGTGAGGCCGCATCTGGAGTACTGTGTCCAGTTCTGGGCTCCCTGGTTCAAGAAGGACAGGGAACTGCTGGAGAAGGTGCAGCAAAGGGCTACCAAGATGACTAGGGGATTGGAACACCTCTCTTATGAAGAAAGGCTGAGGGATTTGGGTCTCTTCAGTATGCAAAAAAGACAGCTGAGGGGGGATCTTATCAACACTTCTAAATACTTAAAGGGTGGGTGTCAGGAGGATGGGGCCAGGCTCTTTTCAGTGGTGCCTGGTGACAGGACAAGAGGTAATGGGCACAAGCTTGACCATAGGAAGTTCCACCTAGACATGAGGAGGAACTTCTTTCCTTTGAGGGTGGCAGAGCACTGGAACAGGCTGCCCAGAGAGGTGGTGGGGTCTCCATCTCCGGGGACATTCAAAACCCGCCTGGACGCGTTCCTGTGCAACCTGCTTTTGGTGACCCTGCTGTGGCAGGGGTTTGGACTAGATGATCTCCAGAGGTCCCTTCCAACCCCTACCATTCTGTGATTCTGTGATTTTACCTACTGATACAAACCCTGTTGCAGGGGTTTATCCTCTATGTTGAAGGAACAGATAACATATATAACTGTTTAGATTACACTTAGCTATGTTCTATTTTGTATATGAAGCAAGTAATTGGAGAGTGACAGTATAAAAGACATTTGATAAGGACAGTGTTGAGAGTGTTTAGAAAGTACAGAAAAAGGATAACATATTGATAGAGTCCCAACAATATTTTAAGTAGGAAGACTTCCATTTTGTTGTTACTGTGATTCTAACTGCAAGAGGTGGAGACTTCTATTCTTCTGGTGAAATCAGTCAGGAATCAATAATAATGAGGAGCATATTCAAAAAAGTTACTTCAAGCACCAGGAAGCTAATCTTCCTTGGTTACTCAGAACTAGAAAAGAGATAAAAGCTTATTCAAGGAATAATTCAGAGCACCTGAGCTAAACACTGTCTCTGAACCACCTTCTACCCACATCCTTCCCCACTGAGAGAGCAACGGATGAAAGCTAGCCTTAAGTTAGCCTTTCTGAATAACCCCGGTTTGTGAACAGTGTTCCCATATACTTTATCTCTTTAATCAGAGGATTCAAAATACATTGTTTTATTCCTAACTGTGAGTGCTTTGATTTTGCCAGCTAAATCCCACTGAAATATTCACAATTTTTAACATTTCATTTGGACGTGACACTAAAAATGCTTCAGTAATTCTTTAAAATAGTATTTCAGCTTTGAGAGGTATTAATTTGGATCCACTCGCAGAATAATATGATTTATTTTATCGATATTCTTGTGGACTTCTGCTACTGATATTCAGTTAAGGCCCTTTCAACTTAAGGTAAATCAGAATTGACCTGAAGTTACTATAACCAGATTTCAGTGCTACTTTGCTGTTATTACATTGTAGTTAGTCCCAGTGGATAGGCATCCACGTAACAAGCTTATGGTTAAATAATGTTCTAATACCTTAAAAATTTTATAATGCCCTAGAAATATTCCTTATATCTTAAAGGTAGATATAAACAACAGTAAAATCTTAGAGAGACTCATGGTGCGAGCACTGTGCAAAAATTCAAGATACAGCTGAATACTGCATGGTGCAAATGGGACAGGGAGCATCGCAGGGAGCATCCAGCGATGACTGTATGGTGTCATGTACAAGCTGATGAGGCCATGTACCAAAACATATTCACCTATCACCAAATCCCAGCTACTGTGGCCAGCAGGAACATCAGGAATTCATGCAGTCCCTCCCTCTCTACCAAGTTAGACCAAATCTATCTACACCATCATAATTGATGAAGAGGTGCGTCTGGTCCTGAGCCATCTCCGCATGTTCTTATTTTGTGCTCCCTAACACAAGTTACCCACAACCCACTGCAGTCTTTGCAGCCATGGTGGTGCTAAGCCTGAGTCTGCCTTCTTTCATACCAACTCCAAAGATGAGTGGTTCTGTGCTAATAGGGATTGCTCAGCAAATCTAGTGATAAGGAGACAGCAATACAATGCCTTTAAGTCTTGGAAATCTTATTGTTTAGTTTGTTTCAGGTTTTGTATTGAGAGCTTTTTGTAAATAAGAATAAATTACCATATTTAAAGTTGATATTAAACTAACCACTATTAATCTCCTAGAGACCCAAGAAGTCTTAAAAAGCAGAGGAATTTTAAAAAGTATTTTACTTTCATGTTTCTAATCATCATTGTCTTTCTGCTTCTAAAATCAAACCAGTTTTGCTCATCATTTCTTGGGTTCTCAGAATGAAATATCTGCAGAGACCAAAATCCTTGTGTGACCCAGAAACTTCACTACTTTCCAAAAATATAATGACATGCTAACCTATTAATACAAACCTGAAGCTTTACATCCTTTTCACTAAATCACATCGAGATGTTCCATTGTGGCAATCTCATTGAACATGTTGCCAAACTTTCTTTGTTAGAGACATTCACAAGAATGACACTTTCAAATAAGTCTTAAATAATCATCTCACTCGCATCATTATTTTTTTTAATCAGCTCGTTTGCACTACCTAAGATAGTTATTGATTCTTCAGGGCATGCTTTTTCAATCTGTATTCACCTTAAGTAATACAGGGTCCAGTTGACTTACATGTCTTCTGTGGGACTCTCATCACGATACCAATTTGCTAAATTGAGTAAGAACTGAAAAATCTGGCCTTAGGTGTCCAGCTATGTACTTCTCCCACAATGTATCAAATTTTCCCTCCTTTGAATTAATGTCAGAGCAGATCTTTTTAATGCATGGCCTTGGCTTGATTTATGAGTACATTTAAGGAATGTGAGGTCACTCAAGCCAGCAAACCAGCTGGCCTCTATGCAACAGAGCAAAACAAAAACTTTAGGCAAAAAATCTCACTGTACTTGCTTCAAAGAATGTATAAAATAATCTCTTAAATTTTATTTTAAAACCCATAAATACAGCTATATTGTTATTTTGTAAAACACAGACCTATTTTATGTGGCAGCCAAAGATGCACTGGAGGGTTTTTTTTACCAGTTCTGTCATATAGCAGCATCCACAGTTGGGGCTACCTTATTCTTACCAGTCTGAAAATGAACACTTAAGGAAAAGAAACTCTCTTAAGGAAAAGAGACTCTCTTAAAAATGAGTAAAACTTTGTCAAATATATGATATAACATGCCTTTTGGAATGGAGGTCAAAAAGTCTTTCCATAAAGCTAACACAATATGCCAAGATTTTAATGCTGCTGCTGTCTGCGAGGCTTGAGTTAGGTGACTGTTGTGTGGAGACTGAAGAGACATGCATGTAGTACACAAACTCCCAACACACCACTTCACTGGCAGTTTGGGAAAAATTAGGGTTAATCTAAAAAGACCATGGGGCAGACTAGAGGTGGTCAGTATTTATGGGCTCCTTCGGCACTCAGTGAAGAAAAAGAGACACAGTCTGAAAGGAACACCAGTTCTCTACTTTCAAAAATTTACAGATACCCAAAGTATCCCAGTGAAGTGCAGACACCTTACAGCAAATTTGCCTTAGTTTTTGCAATACCTTCCTAAGACAAGAGTCAGAGCCTGCCAGTTTCCTGATAAATCAGCGAGACTTGGTCAGCCACTCTGGAGCTATACACTGCAATTCAGGGAGTCAGTAGAAGAGGTCTACGCAACCGTGTTTCTCCAGGGGAAAGGCACTACAAAGATACATCCATATTTACACAGACTTACTGTTGTCAAACACTGTGATTTTATCATGAGATTCATAACGGGCGTTTCTCTTAAAGATGTGCTCTACTTATTGGAGAATATCAGCTCCAATTTAACAAAGAAACGGAGCTACTAGCTCTGATGCTTAAAAAAACCCCACCCTTGAAAGTGTGAACCCTGACAACTCAAAAGCAAGAAAAATAAAGACAGGGGTTTGTTTTTTTTTTTTTAATCTTACAATTTCTAAATGATTTTGTGGCCTGCTTCAACTCGTAATATTCACACAGATGGGTTAAATGTCATTTTGCACTCTGAATTAACTTCCCTAAAATCTGTTCTGAAAGCCTTGTCACTCACCTGAGTAATCCTACTGGTTTTAAATGGGCCTCCATAAGTGACCAGACTAGTCTACTTCTGCACGCTGCTGAGCGTTAACGTAGGAGGTGCTGATACTCCCACATCCCTTTAAAAAGAAGATTAGGCACTAAGATAAGTGAAAACTTCTGTTCAAATTGGCTCAAATCCTTCTCCTATTTAAATTGGTGGCAGAACTCCCACTTACTTCAAAGGTCCAGGACAGGCACGCTGTATTAATTAGGACAGTACAAAAACTCTCATTACAAAACCGAAGCATGTGACACTCACCTGATTTAAAACAAAACCATAAAACAGTCTTGGATTTGCATCTTTGTGAACACTGGGCACTGCAGACTTCAGTGCAGAAGTCCCGGGGAATTCAGATTTTCAACCAAACATAGGTAATAATGAGATACTTTTTATTCATTACTCATTTGCTACAAGTGTGACAGTAGGACGCTTTTACAGCAGGTCTAAATTTATTGGAATTCATGTAAATGAGAATAAAACTTGACCAAACAGTAGGACATACTTGCCACAGCTCTACTTACGTTGTCTGGGGTTTTTTAATTTTTAAAGAAACTTTAGCCTTTGCACCACTCTCTGCAATTCAGCGTGCTTCAACGGCAACTCCTCCAGTGCTAAAAGGGAAGAAGCACCTTAGCACGATGATAGATATAAATCTAGCGTTGCCACATCGGGCTCCTCTCATAGCAAAGCCCCAACACGGGGCATGTACACTTCATTTAATTTGCCTTCCCGGCTCATCCCTGCACCCTCCTAGAAGAGGGTAACGTCAGGCTGACCCGTCTGAAAACAGCCTCTCTGCTACATCAATTAAACCCGAGAACGGCACTTTGCAGTGCAGCGGCAATGCCTGCTCAGTCCTGATGGTGCAGGGAGCTGAGGCCAAACTTCGGCTCCCCAGACCAAGTGGCGACACATTTGCTCCGCATCAAATTCAGCCTTTTTTTGAAGCAATGGGGAAGCAAGCAGGCTAATGTCAGGCTGAATATTTTTAATATTTATAATGAATAAAATTATATGCTTGGAATGCAACCTTCAGCATAACAGCATTAAAAACTAAATTTTTATTTGGATTATATTCATGGTAATAACAAGTAATGTAGGGGTTTTTTTGTGACATAGGTTAAAAAGTCTGTAACCTCTAATTTGACAGGAACTCTATTATCACTCTCTGGAAAATTAGACAAGATAGAATATTAAGACATCCAAAAACTGACACAAATAGAAAACTAGGTCTCTCACTTGCTCCTCTTTCTTTAAACAAGGAAGATGATTATATGCTGTTTGACATTCCATTTTCAGGGCAACTAAAGAGATGCCGGGAGTCACACTTCATTTATTCTTCCAAATGCCACCACGGAGAAAAAAATGTGTTGGTATTTGAAGGCACCATACTCCCACAAACAGCGGCCAGAATTAACCTTGTCTTCCTGATGGTTTCATTTGTGAAGTCCCTCAGTTTAGTCTCCCAAGATGAAATTAAAAATACCCTCGTGGCTGAGTGTAAGCACTTAAAGCATACACACTACATGGTGGGCCAAAACTCCCCAGGGTGTAGCCTCACTGAACTCATTGTATTAGACAAGTCAAGGGGAAATATGTTCTTGTAGAGATTTCCAGCCTCAAGATATTTGGATTTGCTTAAGGTTAGCATCTGAACTTTTACATAACTATTCAAACTGAACCTCCAGAAATTTTGAGGTTCACAACCAACTCTGAAATTAAGAGCAAAAGAAATTACTTTAATAACTCTCTCACGGTTCCCAGCAAGATGTTTTGCTTTTCAGTGTGAATAAAACAATGTTGTTTTATATCTTGTCATACCAGCGAACAAAGGCATAATGTTGCACACATTTCCTTAATAAACAAACAAACAAACAAACAGCCCCTCTATCTCTTCTGTTGGTATTTTATCAATCCAAAATAAGAAAAAAGAAAATTCAATTTTTTAAATCTACTCAAAGCTGACACAAAAAATTAGAGTCATTAGGGAGTTTTTAGTCTGTTCTTACTCAGGCAAAAGTCCCATTGAAATGAAGCCAACATTACTTCAAAATCTGAATACTGTTTCATTCAGCTTTTCAGCACCAAGATGAAGCTTTAGTTACAACCATCTGTCATGGGTATAATCTCATAGCACTGATACCCATTTCTCTTAAATATAACCTTTCTTCATAAACTCTTTATCTACCTCTGGGGTATATACAAAGCTCAAAGAATACAAATGAAAAATCAGTATTTTTGCTATTATTGTATATGAACAATAATAGCACCTTGCACTGAAATAAAAATTCATCCCAGATAGCTTAGCTAGGCTGAAACACACACTGTAATACAGTATCTTGAAGACAGAGATTAAGACTTGTTTTGGCACATCTTGAAAGAACATATGAACCAAAAGGATGGTGGAGAAGGAGACAATGTTGTATTTTAGGATCTCAACACGTTGTGAGGTTTCTCAAATGGCGGTTCCCTCCACTTCCATTAAAAATCCACTATACCTGCGCTATTGACTATTAATAAGATGAAGTTCGCAATGTGCTTTCAACAGCAAAATTATAGAGGACATGGAAAAATATTATAATTGTGTACAATAATAAAACACAACCATCTCTGAGAGCTTGCATTCCTCAATATCCAAATATTTCACAGTATTCTTGCTAATGTGTGACTAAAGGCTCAAAACTCTGGACAAAACAAGAGAAACAGGGGTTGATGACGACTGAAATGAGGAAACAGCACAGTCTACTGGTTAAGGCATTGAACTGGGTATCATGCCACATGGGGCTGCATTTCGAACTCGGTTACTTCTTTTCCTCGGGCCAAGTATGCAGTCAGTCCAGCCAAGCTGAAGACTACACAAATGCCCGTGGAGTTCCGGGTGTGCCAGGAGACATTTACTTGCACTCTGACCTGTCCGACTGGAATCCATCCTGGTCCATACGGCCACCTTAGCAGGATGCTCTGTCCACCTGCACTGATGGGATACATTGACTTAGTTTCTTGACTTCCAAACTAGTCTGACCATGCCCTTCCCTGCAGACGTGCCCCTCACTAAAAAATAACAGGTCAAGGTCATACCAGAAATGCCAAGTTGTGTTATATTAAGTGCTATATTGATTGGTAGTTTTTATTTTCACACGTAAAACCTTAAATAATGTATACCTCTTTCAGCGTACCAAAACCTGAAAGTCATCACCAACTGCCCAAAACAAAAAGCAGGAAAGACGGCTGTTCAGAGGAAAGAAGACTCATGACTTTCAATGCGTCTACGATTTTTGACTCAAGACAGATTTTTTACATCAGAGTTATGATTTTTGAAGACCTGGAATTACTATACTGTTAATTAAACATTTTTTCGATCTTAAAGGCCTGCTTTTCACCTTCAGTGACAACACAATACTGTGGCAGCTCTTTTCTGGTTGGTTTGGTTTTTTCACAAGGAACATAATTTAAAAACAGCCCAGATACTTACAAATTCCTGAAGAAAAGCAGTAGCAAAAAACTAATTGCAAACACAATGCTTCAATTTTAACAGTCCATACTAGGCACTATGCACTTCTTGAGGATGCTGGGAACCGTAGTCTCCTAGCTTGCTCGTCTCTTAAAATGTAATAAATTTAAGACAAACCATCCAGATATTTTTATTGGTAAAAATGAGGTAAATACTGCCCCCTGAAAATATCTCCACAAGTGAAGGGAAGAAAACCAAGTGAGCCTATTCCTCTAGTGTAAACAGATTATTCCCTTGCTTAAAGTGATGAAGCTGTCTCTCCCTGTTGCACAAATATATAAAACAATATATCTTAACTATTTGCCAAGATACCGGGCAATGTCTCCAGGGCTGACTATCAGCTGGTTTAATTGTAAGATGCTTTTACGTTAGGCATAGGAGAGGGGAATTTGGTAATCACTGTGAAGGGGGCGGGAGAAGAAAATAGGTCAGATAGCTTACAAATATGCCAGAAACGGAGACTAATAGTTCTACTTTTTGTTCTATAATAAAATTAATGTTGCCCCAGCAGCATGCTATTTGGTACATCCATCTAATTTATTAAACAAACAAGAAGACAAAGGATTTTCTGAAGATAGTACTCCTGTGTATTTGTGAACTAGTTTCTTGTAATTAACAAAATTGATGATAAATATAATTTTGTTTTTACTTTCTCTTCGTTTTCACATACAAACATGCAATATTATATATCAACTAGAATAAAATCTGCTAAACTGATTATGAAACTACCACTCTATGATTTATTTACATGTTTAGTAACAGCATTTTCCCTTTTGCTGGTTCCTTCGCGTAGTAAAAAGAAAGGGCAAAACAGGAGGAGATATGCACAATTTCACCCCCCAGAATTTTACATTAAAACCCACAATGTGCACACAGCCCCGGCTGTATGTTCACATACAGTGCAAAAAACATGAAATGGGAGAAAACACTGGACAACTCTGAACAAAAGCAACCTCGAGTACAAAGACTTGGGATCTTTTTAAGATCTTCGCAAGCAAAGAGGAAAATAACTGCTTCAAAATGGGGGCAAAGTGAAAAGGGTTCTTTATAAACACAGACTCGAAGCCTTCAGACATTAGAGACTCATATTATAGACTTACACTATAAAGTCCCCCAAAACTCATCTCTCTAAATGCTTGAATTAGTTTTTCTGTTGTCACTGGCAATTAAGTTTATTTGGTCACTCACATCTGTGCAGTTCTCTGCAAGATTCTGCAGCCTTCAGTACAGCTTGTGGAAGCAGCTCTGCAGAACAGGGCCTTTGGAACTATGTTTATAAGAGAAGACAGAGGTAAACAGCCCTACTGCAGCAGGGAGAGTCCTGCAGGGAGGAAACCCAACAAAAGATGCATTATGCTATTAACAATAAGAAAACAGCTCTATGATTTCCTCTTATTTTTAATATTTATATTGTCTTGGTGTCCAAAAAAACCCCGGTAAATCCTCTTGCATCACAAAATCTGAATGGAGCTTACCGACTGAATTAAGGGACTACAGGTAAAATATTTTTTTCTCTAAAAATACTATTTCTGGCATTTGAAAAATGTTCTTTTCCCTGCTTTGCCTCACAGGCACAGTGGACAAGTGTGCTCAGTTTAAGATTCCCAAATTTATCATATATACTGCAATGACAGCATACTCACATGATGACCGTAGCCAAGATATCAGTGCTGATTCATATCTGCATGAAACTCACTCTTCAGTTCATAAAATTCTTCTTATCTTTTTGCTAAGTTTGAGGTCTGCTGGAACCTAAAATCTCAAAGTGAAAAACTAACAGCATGTATCTATTCTGAGGCTGAGCTGGAAGAAAAAACTGAGTTCCACAGCTTTCCCCCAAAACAGTAACACATTCGGTTTTATTTATAACTCTCACCTATTTTGGAAATTTTTGTGAACCTGGCCTGACATGCAAATTGGTAATTCAACTTAAAACTAGGGAAGACTCCTCTCCTTTTATGCCTCCACACAAATGCTCTGAGAAGGCTAATAAAAAACAAAGATAATAGTGTACCATGACATGAACACATGAATATCATGAACTAATTATTAAATTCTGAAAAGAGGTAAATAGACAAAATCTACTATGAACTGCTTCTGTTGAAAAGCAAACAGAAAAAGGAAAAAACAAAGACGGTGTTTGTATGTTGGGGATTATAAAAGGTTCTGAAAACTGCAGTACGACTTTGGCATGGGTGACACAGGGTTGTGAACACTTTCAAGGAGGTCCCATCAGGCCTTGGAGCTAACGATCCTCTTTCAAATCTGTCTACTTCTTCCTTTTAATCTTCTTTTTTTGTTGTTTTTGCTTGAGAGAAATAAACAAGGAACGATGCTGTGGGAGAAACGCCAATACTCAGCTCCTGCTGAGAAGAGAAAAAAAAATGTGTCGGAGCTGGCACTGCTGAATCCTGCGCACTTTGTGCAAAGGAATTAAACAGCGTCTTCCTTCACTGACTAAATAGGGCAAGTTTGGTTTACCTAGGTCAGATAGTGTCTTTTGCTGATGGCGTAACATAAATACTCAAAATAAAATGACAAGGGCTTGATGTAAAAAAGGATGTGTCAATTCAACTCCACCGCTGCCCTGAGCAGCATCCAAGGGAGATGGGAACTGCTCAAGGCTAGCTGGTGAGCCCCTCCACACCTGCCTCAGGGAGGCAAGGAGGTGCAGCAGCTCCTCCATGGAGGAACATCTCAATTGCTCAGACCATTAGTTAGAGACGAGCTATTGGTGACACATCGGGCAATTGGTTTTGCGCCCCGACCAAAAAAAAAATAAAATAAAGCCCTAAGGCACTACCCATTTTTGTCATTTTTGAGCAAAGATTTGGGATACTGTATAAAATGGGGTTTTTAGAATTTGGCTTTTAACCTTCTGCACCTGCTTCAGTTTTTTTAGACACTGTTTATAACCAAGAGGATGAGAGAGGACGACACAGGAGAGATCAGAAGGAAGTTACTTTTTGTTCTCCCGTCTCTGTCACTGAGTGTGGCTAAGAGTTCAGAAAGCTGGTATTCGTACCACATGACAGAACTGCAAGAAGAGCAAGCACCAAATTCAAAATTTAGTCTTAAACACTATTTTCCTCAAATAAATAACAACAAAAATTAGCAATACCAACACTGACTATTTAAAAATCTCTAAGAGCCTCAAATTGCTTTTGCATAGGAAACCAAACACCATGATCCGTATTAAAGAACTAAAACCTGAAGTGCACAGAGAAGTCTTTTCTCTTAATCCGATGTTTTATCCATGGTTCCACACTTTATTTCCAAATACTGCCTCAAACTTTAAGTAATTTTGGGTTTTGGAGCTTTTGAAACATTACTGCAGAAGACCTTACCTTCTGTGGAAGTCGACAGCATCTGTATTTATACTCTGGGAATATTAACATTATTCTATTCAAAAGGAAAACTGATCCCCTTCCTCACAAATTGATGTCTTTTCCAAACAATGGAAAGCAGAAAAAGTGCTAGTGGTTTCTTGTCAGAAACACAAACACACACACACAACTGAGAACTAGCATTTTCTCTTACAAACTCAGGCCAAGACAAGACAGTAATCCCAAAGCCATGAGCAGGATCTAGGGGCACCTCCACAGGCTGGTCTCCGGGCTCAAGCAATGCCAAACTCCTCCTCCCCCTCCGTGGGCACGGTGACAATTTGCATGGCTAAGCAAAAGTATTCAACAGCTGCTGGATTTCACATCCAACTTTTCCCCTTCACCCCCAGTCCCCAGGCAAGGCCACAGCAGAAAAGCAAGCAGGTCAGACAGCATCATCCCACAGGCCACCAGCTGGACTGCTCCGAGGCTTTATTTTTTTTCATCTTACTCTGACGTAGGAAGTTGCTTCTTTGTCTCCCTCCTCTCCTTCTTTCTCCCCTCAGTTAACTTGTGGAGGCAAAGAGAAAAGGGAGCCAGAGTAGCCGGTGCTCACGGGGAGGGCAAGTGGGTGATGCACCCACCGTGGGGGCTGTGTCCCCACTCTGGCGGTCAGCCCAGCAGCAAGGTAAAATGCAGATAACGGAGCTACAGCTCACAGCCAGGTGGCTTGCTCCTTTGCCTGAACTGCCAGCGAAGCTCTCAGCTTCAGGGCTGCCAGGTCAAGTTTGGAAGCCCTTCCTCCAGATCAAGCCCTCTCTACCCGCGCACCGCGCTGTGGCAATAAAAATGTGCCTCCCCAGGCATTTGCACCCTTCCATGCCTGGCCATGGCCACCACCGATGGGAAGGTACCTCTGTGAGATGGTGGCGCTGATATTACATGCTGCACGTCATAGAGAAGCGAGCAGAAATAAGAAAAAGAAATTAAATACATTCCCCCTTACTCACATATGTGTGAGTTATTTTTCCACGCCAGTCAACATACAGGCTCCAGAACTGGAGTTTTCTTCACACTAGGTCAGTCCTCCTTTCCTTTTTGGAAAGAGGCTTAATTTCAAGCTCAGTTCAGTCAGGAAAGGAAAACAGTCCTTCAACTGCAAAGTCTTTCAAGCCATATGTAGTACTTTGGGTTTTCAGTTTTCCCTTGCATCGTTTACCCCGTGGCTGGACAACCATTTTCTCTCCCTTGGCCTTTCTGGGCCTCTGCCTCACTGACCCACTTGCTCGTACCCACACGCCTGCTTTAACGAGCCTTCGTTATATCCTTCCCTTCATACCGAGTTGTTTTAATATTTCTGGTTTATTCATTTTTTAATTTCCATCTGACCCAACAAATTTAGAAATCCAATGACAGAATTATTTTCAGCACTAGTACAATAAAAACAGTTTCTCGGTGTTTTCAAAATGAACATCTGATATATTTTTTTAAAAAATAAAAACATAACTATAAGACTCTTACCTTAAGTTTTGACCAAACTACACAGGAGAAATCTTAACTTCGGTTATCACGCGATATTCAAATTTCAAGATGGTATTTTAGCTGATGTTGAAGCACGTGGCAGAAAACCTGGCTTACAGCAAAAAGCCAGCCTGCCGGTAAGGCTTGTGTGCCTGCTATTACAGAGATGTAGATGGAAGTATCCTAGGTTCTGCAATACCTAAATGAACAGACCTAATTTATCTAAGTCCTTGACAGCCCACACAGCACAAAGCAGAGGTCTTCGGGCACCAAAAGGGGGAAGTCCTTATAAATGCAGCACAATTTTTATACCTTTGCATTCCGCGGATGGGCAGCATCACTTTCAAAGTTAGAATGCTTTTGACTATTACGGAAGAATACCACAGTTGTGTTTTTATTTTGTTTGCCATTAATAAAATTGCTTAAGCGATCCTCGCTTTCTGCCCGGGTGGAGCCTCCCATCCCAGCACGCTGCCGTTCTCCGTTTTACACTTGTTGCGACATCAGCAAATACCAAACGAACTAGACAGAGTCTGTCCAAAGGGGAACTCTCTGCACCCAGCTCGCAGTAATTACCAGCCTCACGGAATCCGGCAGGCAGTTATTATACACCCTGGGGATAACAGAGATTTTGAAAAAGAGATGGCCATCCTCCTTCCAGTCTGGTTGCTAGTGTTGGAGGGTACATTCACTTTTATTTATCTGGGGGGAGCATATGTCAGGAAGAATAAGAGAAACAAATCCCCGCTTTTTAAAGGGCTACCAAATCGTATGAGGAAGCTGCAGGTTAGCACAGCTTCAAATTGTTGCTGCATTAGTTTTGCTTTTACTGTGGAACACCATGGGGTAAAACCTTATTCTTCCTCTGAAAAACCCCCATCTGTATTGATATCTGAAAAGGGCGGGGAAAGAAAAATGACAGCCACTGGCCTGCCCTTTAACCTTTCTAACAGAGCTGGTGGCCGCAATGAAGCTTAATCAATGCAATGGAAGTGACATTTCGCAGTCAAATCAAATTAAATGGAAATGAAAGGAAAATCTGAGGTCCAACCTAAAGGCTGTTCCCTCTTGCACCGAGGTCATTGCCATGGCAACTAAATGCTACAAATGTGTAGAGTAAATCCTTAACAAATCTGTAGAAAGCATGTCCAATTGAATATGATAGTTCCTGTCACCGTACTTTGTACCTTTCAAAAGAAAGGGAGAAAATAAAACAAAACGCATCTTACAGGCCATGTAGCAGAAAAGAAGTTCTGCCAGAAACTACGCGGCGCCGCAGCGTACTTAATCTTTCTCTTCTGCTTGGACATGGAGAAACCGAGCAGCTTTACTGTAAGACAGCAAGTGGGTAGCCGTGGACAGAGACCATATTAAGTGGATTAGGGCATGGTGTGTTACATTTTTCAGTCCTGCTTCAACTGGAGAGCTGGTGACTGCAAAACCTTCCTTGTATCATTGCAAATGCATTTAACCGTGGCTGAGAGCAATTCCTAGTGCAGATTGCCCACGGCTCCAATCATCCCACCCAGCTTCAGCACGTACCTCCCTCACCCGTCTGCCTTTTCCTGGGGTGAGAAGGCTGCTTTCTTGGAGGGCTTGGGATAGTGAAGGGCTGATCAGACCTGCTAAAAACACCAGGGATGCTCCCACCTTCGTGCGTGCAGCCTTTCCTTTGCACAACCCCAAGTCTCCCCCGCTTGCAATGGGGCTGGAAGCAGGGTGAGAGCCCCGGGGAAAAGCTCCTACCCAGCCGCCCCACGACCTACCCACAGCACTCCCCACACGCAGGGGCCGCCCAGAAAGGGGACGACATCAACCCATTTCGTCCCCTACGCCCTCCAGCATCACGGGTGGCCCTGGCCCCGTTCCCTCTGCGTCAGCTCCGACCGGCGCACGGGCGCACGCCCCACCTCCGCTGCCCCTATAGAGAATTAAAGATAATTACCAATTCTGACCGCCACTCATGGAGCGCATTTCACTCCTCAGCATAACAGCTTCTGACAATGAAGGGCAATTTAAGAACCACATCAAAATACAACAGCCGCACGCTCCCGCTCACTCTGCCGAGTGCCTATTTCATCTCTACGTTTCCACCTGTGTAAGCACAGAGATGCGGGGAGGAGGCGCCAAGCAGGATGGGGGATTTTTCTTTTTCTTGGGAGATGTGGAAGACTTTACATACTGAGCCGTGACCTTCCCCAAACTCGTCATTTATCTGAGATGCATAAGGTGGCAACCATTATCCTCTCCTTGAACACGATGAAGTTTTGATTCAGCTGTAGTGAGGCAGTCACTGTGCATTACGGAAGATCTCAAGAGATTATATGCCCTGGGCCAGCACGGGCTGGCAGTATTGCAAATCTGATATGAGGTGACATTTTCTACTCAAATACATACAGCCGCAGGACATCACACACCTTCCTGCATGAATAGCAATACACACTAATGAACTAATTTCTGGGGGGAAATTGTTACTTCCCAAGTGGGTGGGGGAGGAGACTACTCTGCCACTTCAACCAGAAGGCATTCTGCTTTTGTTATGATCTTTTGCTGTATTTTCACCTTTTCCAAACACCGCTACTTCACATAGCTATATGCGGCGTCTTCAGCCAAGGCCATCTAGTTGGGAGCTCTGTGTGACACATCCTACAATACGTACATGAAATCACAGAGTGGCACGCCGGGCTACGCGCTCCTCTGCAAAGGAACAACTCAAGAGTATGTGTACGCCCCATCACACCCACAGGAGAACCTCCATTGTATGTAAGGAAAGAAATTGACTTCAAATTTATTCAGGTGTTATAGTCACTAAATACTGTTGGATGTTCTAACTTAGGATAGCCATGCCATCTTTTTATCACACACAGCCGTGATATTTACAGATCATTTCACATTTCTTTTACCCTTTAAATGCCACTGTGCGCTTGTGCTCGCTCACTCACGCTCTTGTTAGTTGAAAATGCACTCAAAAAACTTGGCTGGCAGTCCAGGCAAGATGCTTGTGCTGGAAGAGTTGAAGGGACAATTCACTGTAAAATATACGTAAGCTCTGACTCAGAAACACAAAAGACCAAGGAAAATTGCCTTTAAATTACCACTATTGTGTCTTTCTTGAGCTTCCATGGAAAAATAAACTAAAAAAACATTTCCGAGGACCAGGGAAGCAGTAAATTTATTTATGGAGAGGGGAGATACTAGTATAGAGCTGCATGCACAAGCACTGCATGGTAAGACCGGTGTTTTGCCCATGCAAGTGGTTTCTTAAACTTGCCAGCGGAAGCCTCACGTACCTCTGTTAATATCAACCCTAAATTTCAGAGGATTTATAATCCAGAAATCTAGGCACTCTCATAGCAAGTATCTGCGAAATACATCTGGGGTAGCAGTTAGGTGAACAACGTCACTGAATCCCATCAGAATATTTTATCACAGTATAATACAATATTTGACCCTTAGGTCTTTCATCTTTACTTTGGGTTAAAAGAAACAAAGCGGGTTTGACACAGTATGGAACATTACAGAACAGACCCAGGAACAAAAAGGGTGAGGAAATACGAAAGGCACTAACTAACATAAAGAGGTGAAACACTGGAAACAGAGACCAGTATGTCTAACATATGAACACTGCTTCTACTCAGTTCTTATTAAAGAGAGAACCAAAGTCCTGTAGGAAAGAACAGCTAGTGATTGTCCTTCTAAGTGCTTTAGAATGATATGTAAGAAAAGCATTTAATAAAATCACACCTTTGTTATAAAATTCAGTATTAATAACAAATAAAATATCATCAAAAAATTCCTGAATTTTTACATAAATATCTGTGGGATCTTACTTAATATGCCTTCAGTTTGACCTCACAAATTAAAGGAGTGTTTCAAAAAGCAGAATCTGCAATGTGATGGGCAATGACTAGCAAATAAGGATTCTGAAACAATTTTTATGTGTTTCTGCAATACTGTTTGATACATATTTTTTCATGTTATTTCTTTTATATGATTTTAGAGATCTAACAACTGCTTTTAATAAGCAACTGTTATTGCAAACATATAATTATACTAGGCCACAATCCAACAAAGCACTTAAGGGCACAGATTAAAGACACTGAAAACAATGGGATTATTTATGTGCTTAAGGTTAAGCATCTGCTGAAGGACTCAGATGGATCAAAGCCCCATTTCTATGACATCTACAGAAAAAATATTATATATGTTAATTAAACGTAAAATATATGTAAATTAACTAGCACATGAAAAATAGCACTTGCATAAATTTTTATACCCCTATACAATTAGTAATAATAGAATATTCCAGTTAGCCAACACATGAAGAACAACTGCTAATATCAGCCATTTCATCAAAAGGTGAAAAGTTCCTGGAACTGAACAATTATGAAATAACTTGCCACAAGAGACTTCCCTGCATAAACCATGTCTTGACTAAGCATGTTCTGAGCCATAAAGGAGAACATGAAGAGACAGAAAGCACATCTTATTTATCTTCAGACTTCAATCATTCATGTAAAAGCTTGATTTTTTAACTTTCATTTTTATGAAAATCCATTTACTTTTATTAATAAGATCCACAAGTTATTTGCAGTTAGTGCCTTATTTTACCAAAATGCCTTGCTTGCTATTTTCATCGACCAATACGTTGTTCTTGAATCAAGGATTAAATGGACCACAGTGCTTGACTTCTCTCCAGAATTATTTATTTTGTTTAACTGTATATTTTTTCCTGTTCTTTTGTGCTCTATTAAAAAAAAACCCCATATCTACTTAAAAAACTCGCAAATAATATTGCTTCTGTAAATTGCTGTTTTATCTATATTGAACATTTTCAATAAATACACCAGCTTTTATGATATTTCATTTTGAAAAAAACAGAGAAGACTTCTTAAGAAGGTTGAAAATTTTCCATTTTAATTGTTAGCCCTAACAAGCACTATTTGATATGTAAAGACAAATTATCATCTGAAAATTTCTTTTACCTGATGCTTCTTTTTTATTTTACGGTGTTAAAACAAAAAAGAAACCCTTTATTTTATTTCAATACAGTGCTGTGACAGATCGAACCAAAAAACTTTCTAAAAATGCTTCTCCATTGGAAATTTCAAATTTCTTTCATTTCTCTTTAATTTGGACATTACAAGTGCAATAGTTACAAAGATGTGAATCTATCAGAGCATCACTAAAACTTGTAGAAAACTTTCTATTTGTTATCACATTCACTTTCTCTGGGCTTTTTTTGTTTTCCTTGCTGTGAGTCTACACAGACTGTTTATTCCGTGGAACAAACAGAATATTATTACTTTAGTCTTCCATAATAGCAAGTACATTTTCTTCAATATTTTCATACAAAATTGTGTATGGTTTAATACTCAACTATAACAATGTGAAAAAGTACTAATTGTCTTACATATTTAAATTAAAACATGTAGTTGGAGAATTATAACCAAGAGATACACTCATTGCAAAGTTTTAAATGAAAGCAAAACTTGTAAAATGGTCTGATCATACCTTCTTTTAATCAAATTTATGCCAGCTCACTGACTTTGCTTATGACTTGACTTCAATTTTGATTTTCTCTATGCAAATAAGGATTTCACTTGAATCCTGCAATAATGACCAACAGATAAAAAGGCAGAGAAATAATGACATACCTGAATAATCATCTGCTTTTAGAAATATTGGGTCAATGAGGCTTTGTATCAGCATACAGAAGTTAACACCACAATGGCTAGCTAAGGACGCAGCGGAAACTTCAGTGACAGGGATACGTATATTCAAAGGAAAGTAAATTCTGGAAACTACACTGCAGTTCCCAGCTCTCCAGTGGTGACAAGAGTAGATGATGATCTGAGCAATGTACAACTCTAAACTTTCACTAGTTCTAGTCGCTGTTTCAACGGCAATTAGAAGCTACCACATCGAATACAAAAACCAGATCTTTAAAAAGTCTTAAATGAGCACCTTCCCTCCAAAAGTAATAGACACAATAATGAAAAAGAAGGCACCCAGAATTCTCACTAATTAGCTAAAAAGCCTTTATTTTTAAATTTTTTTTTATTTATTTACAAGGAGAAGCTGTCATTCACATTAAGATGTCAGGTCTACACGTGTAAACTGAGATGGCTGGCAATCAAGCTATCACAGCTTACCACCAATATTCTTAATCTTTTTCTTTCCAAAACAAAGCAAGACTGCGCTGATGGATTGTTTGGGGCATCTTTTTTCCAGACATTATGAACGGACAGCAGGCAGTGATGGAGGCAAGGAAAAAATTAAGGAACTGCCCTTATTCTCATTTGAAGGGATGAGAGAATATCCAGTTTCCTCACGAGGACAACAGCAGTAGAGAGATAGTGCTGAAACATCTGAACGCAACTAGAGAAGTGCATCTCGACTGGCTTGTGTACCACAGACGTACTGTTTAATTAAGCCATCAAAAAAAAAAAAAGAAGGAAAATGGGAAAAAAGGGGATACAAAAGAGAGGGAAACTTCTTCAGCAAGTTAAAGCACTCTTAATAAGTAACAACATGACATTAGTCATTAAGAAACAAGAACTCTAAATAATGCATTCAGAACCTATAGATCTAAACCAGAAGATAACAAAGCCTCATAAATCTGTTTGTTCATTAAGTTAAAAAAGGCTAGACTTTGTGTTGCTATCATGTCAGCTGGCACCAAACTGTACGCAATTTAGTGCAACTACAAAGTGAAACCCATAGTCTACAATGGCAGGGTTTTTGATCACGCTAATTAACAGCCATTTTGTTTAAAATAAACAGATACGACTCTAATTGCCTTTTTTACATAAGAAAGGGAAGATCTTAAAAGTGAAAGCATGCAAAAGGAAAGATCAGACAGTCGCCTTTCAGACTGATAAGCAAACTCTGTGTGAAATGAGCGCAAATGAAGTTTGAGACACTCTCTGGATTGACAGCAGGGAGACAGCAAAGCAAGAGGAGGAATGGTTTCCAAAGGTGGAAAGGCACGGCCACAGTTCCTTCCAGCAGGAAAATGTTGTATTTTAGATCCCTGTTTTCTCTAGCCTCCCTGTCTTCTGAGCATCTGCCAGCAAGGAGTTTCATCTTCTGCAGGGCCAAGTACGCACCAGTGGCATCCGATTTTGTGAAATCTTCAGATCACACAACAAGCCTGGTTAGCATCTCTGTAACAGAGTCTGACAAGAAAATAAAATGTTGTAGAAAAGGAAGAAACAAGAAAAAGGCACTCTGATTCCTATGCCTGCACTTAGCCCTGGCACCACAGGAGGGGCTAGACAACGCTGTACTGCTCAGTTTGCCAACTTCTAGGATATACAGAAAGACCATTCAGGTCCCTGAAAAGTCCTGGGAAGTAATGTGCAGGGCAAGTGCTGGGACACAATCCAGTTTTCCGGCTAACTTCAAGGAGCCTGAAATGCAGCCTGGAGTTTCACTAAAGACGATGGGTTTCGGTTTTTGATTTTTTTCATCCATGTTGGTTATTTCTGTTAGACAAGTTCCATTTATCGCTTTTCAAATGTAGTTTCAAAGTTACTTTTTAAGTGCACTAAAACAGGTAACATTGCAGAGTAAGGCAACGAAGCAAAAACATTATTCTTCTTGTGTGAAAAAGGTCCCTTGCCTTTTTCCTCACCAAGGAAATTCATAACCCTCCCCCTGCCCCTTCCCCCCCCCCCCAAAAAAAAACCAAACAATGGGTTAGGCTGCAAAAAAAGTATCACCATTCAAAAATGCTTCCCTGCACTTCAAATGTGCAACTTCCCCACACTCCTCTTGATAAGAAGTCCTCTGGTAACAGCAACTTGCCGCACACTTCCTCAGCATCACTAATTCATACGTGTAACAGCGTGTTCTGACTCATCTACACAGGCTGCCCCAGTACTTCGGATATAAGGACAAGGTCCTCAATTTCAGGACATCGCACGGACTGCACGTTTTCAGCATATTCAAAATATCATTTAAAGTTCCAAAATCACAGTCAATTGCTCCATTTAGGCACTGAATGCTTTTATGCCATCATGGCAACGGTACAGCAGGAGGCAGAGCTTTTGCAGGAACTGGTCAAAAATGTGGCAGCAGCTCCCATTGGAATAAGGGTCTGTGAAAAACCTCATAATTTCCCATTGTGTCTGATGGATGAACTTCTTCAACCCGCTTTTCCTAATGCTACGCACCACAGTTTGTGCATTTAAAACAACAAAAGAAGCCCTACTTGAAAAGGATCTGAAGACTTGCACCGGACACACAGTCTTCTCTGGGATGAAACAGAGAGAATGAAGACTGTAACAGGTGTTAGACACATTAATGAACGAGCTGCTGCAAGAAATTCAGATACTACAGTGAGAAAAGCAGCACAGAGTTGACAGCACAGATTACATCTCCTAAAATGTTCGCAGTCCCTCTTCTTGCTGGCGCTACAGGAGTGAGTGACTCTGGGCACTCTGGGATGCACAGAGGAGCCAGGGCGCAGAACACACAGATCTGCAGGGTGCAGCTGACCTAAAATTCCCCTGAGGCACCACAGCAGCATTCACATACAAAGATTTTTCTGTTTTCAGCTGAAACTGCAAAGTAAAAATTATCCTACATAAATTTCTCAGAACTCAGCTTTCCAAAACCAGTTTTAAATGGCACATTTTCAGTCAGCTTTAATGATAACAACATCAGAGAAGAACTTCATCACAAGAGCAATCTCCCCGGCCTTCAAACATTTTGTTAATATAAGTCTGAACATCAGACATATTCCCTATCAAAAACAAGCATCAGTATATACTGTAGGGGAATTTCATTACTACTGAAACAGTACGATGTATTGTGCTGCTGGCTGGGAATCTCAGACTGAATGACTTCAGCTTTCAGATCAGCAGCCAGAACAGACTACAGCTGGGCTAATTCGATTTAGACGAGGCCATGTTGTTGGTTTTCAAACATTAAAACCCCATAGAGTCATAAAACAGCAATGGTGGTGTTGCCTGAAGAAGGACAGGCAGAAAGACGCAGCAGCTTTCCAAGAAGCGCAAACCAAGGTTGCCAAAATATGCCTACAAGAAATTACACTGTGGGAAATAGGACATAAAGAGGAAAGTAAGTCAGAAAACAAGGCGGACACTAGCATTATCCTACTGCTAGCATCACGTCAGCAACCATATTGGAGAGCAATGAGTGATATATACATGCAGCTGGTTTATCAGCTCGCTACAGCCAAAGCAGTACTTTCAAATTCAGGCCATATAAATAGGTATCAACAGGTTATACACTGAATGTTAAAGGCAGTAATTACTTTAGTACCACTCTCGGTAAAATCTGTCACGATTTTCGTACCAAAAGATTACCCCCAGAAGGAAACAATAATTTGGCTTGCTTCTAGTCTGTATGAAAATTGTTTCAAACAGCTAAAATTACAACCACAGCTCTTAATTTTCAAAGTAGCTGCTTGACTTTTGAATCTAGAAACTACTAACTTTCCAATTTGACTTTAGTTCCTCCTGCCTAAGTCACATTAGGCAAGAAAAAAATAAAAAACAAAAAAATCCATCAAGTTTTAGCTCTGCAAAACAAAACAGTATTTCATTTTACCTAAAACGGCAATTTTAGCAAACGCAACCAAAGCACATAAAATAAATACAAAATAAGCACACAACCTTGCATGTTCTCTCCTCTACGTGTGTGTGTATGTCCCAACTCCTCTCTCTTCTAGGAGATGTTTTAAGGGACAATTCAGCGTTAAAACTGGATGTTAAATTCTAACTAAGAAGTACTAATATCAGCTGGATTGTTAATAAGACTTTCAGCAGCAATTTTATACAATACAACAAATAACATAAACAATTTGCCTCCAAAGATCCAACTACCCTTGTTAACTATGATACTTCTTCCAAAGGAAACATATAAATAACCCACCATAACAAGCCAATTCCTTAAAATTAAGTTATGAAAAAAGTGTGGCAAATCTAGGCATTAAAAAAATTGAAAAAAACCACAAAAGTATTTTCATTTGACAAATTTAGAATTGAAGTCTCAAGTAAGTAGTACACTTTATTGTAATTCTGTGTTAGGAATTCTTCTTAAAATAAAATACACTATTTACCTTACTAATAAGTATGGCAATAACTGTGAATATAATCAGAAGTAGGACAAGAGCGAAACAAACTAGAGGCAATCAATAAACAATAATGTATACCGCAATGTGGTGGAGGGTTTTGTAGCCAAAAGGTTTTTAAAGAATTCATCCCACAGCAGCAGAGACACTCTATGGTTACTTAAAAAAAAAAAAAAAAGTATAACGTGTTTGGAACTTTGCAGAAATTTTGTGTGCTGGAATTTGGAAGTCCTACAGAGTATCACCGAAAGCTTTCAGATTTAATTTTTTCCATTGGAAAAACCAAACTCAAAAGTAGTAAATCATGTCTTCATTCCAATACCTAACTAAGAGGACTTTATTGAATGCAGAACAGTAAATGTGATTTTATGAAGTTACATTACACTACAGCGTTATCTCTGTCAGGTTTTACATCGTGACTGGAGAGACTGTGCCTATTTCTGTAATGGCCATTTTCATACTGTGCTTGAATAAATCCATCTGGGTGACACACCAATCATAGCACAGTTTCAAAAAGTGGAATAAAACTAAATTAGTGCACTGATGCCTGTCACGATGAAAACCTATTTTCATATCAGAACTATGGCTGGACACTTATTGAGCCACAATGATCTATCATATGGAAATTGTTAGTGCAGAGAGACAAGAATACCTCCCATCTATCCCGCTTGCATATCCTGTATTGTGAATTCATGAAGAGAAAATACCTGAGCAATACAATGACATAAAGACAAGCCATGCACCGTCACTGGCTACAGCTTTACAGCAGAGTACAGCTTTCCCCCGATCAAAAAAAAAGGCAAGTCATCATTGTTGGACTGTGTAAGCACCACACTGTGGTATCACACATGGATCCAGCCAAAAGGGACCTTTCCATAGCTCTGATTATCTTCTTACTAATACAAATACTGCAGGATTACATTGCCATCGGTGGAATTTTACATTATTGTACTAGTGGTATTTGCTATCATAAATATGTTTTCTTCAGATACACCATTCAGGCTTTATTTTCCACTGAACTTGAGCTTTTGGCATAGGACAAAAGAAAAGAAGCAGTGAGCTTCAAGCATACAGACTAAACTCTTTCTTAACAAGTGGCAGGATCAGCAACAGAAGCAGCAGGTTTCATTTGCAAACGAAGACATTCAGATAAGCAAGTTACAGAAGAGGGAATTTCACTGTAAATCATCTACTGGAGTTCACAACTATTGCTTAGAGAGCTGTCTTTTTTTAGGAAGGAGCCATTCAAAAGCAAGTCTCCAGTGAACCCCTTTGCAGATGAAGATGCTATCTCACACTGGGGAGCAGTGTCTGATCAAAACCTCATGCATAAGCTCACGTGCAGTATGTAAAGAAAAGGGAAAACACATGTCATTCCTGACAGCTGGGTTCAGAAAGCATATCGCTGAATCAAGCCCCAACTCCATACTTAAAAATAAGTTTAATCACTAGCAATTCCTCCTTAGTCTTTCTAATTTCTAATAAGACGCTAACTAGATACCCCTCCAGTAGTTCCTCTCCATTGAGCTTGCGAAAAAAAAGTACCACTAAAGCCACTTTGGCTCACAGTGTCCTTTCCACTTTACGGTTCTCTCCAGCAGTTTGAATTACTCAAATATATACCCTGATTGGCCTCCTGCTTTTCTGGAGATGCAGCTCCTAGCAAATCCAATCCAGTATGGAATTTTTGCTCTCATCACTCAGCCAAGTGAAAAAGAATCTGAAAACAGAATTTCCCCTGTAAGCCATTCTTTTCTGAAGGAAAACAGACACATACACACAAAAAGGAAATAAAAAAAAAAAGAAATCAAAGAGTATAGTATTGGAAGTGCTTTTCGTCAGGAATTCATCTTTGGGGCCTCTTCTAGGTGGCTGGGCTAGTATGACAGGTGGCTTCATGAGATACTTCGGAAGCAAAAATTTTTTTTGTGAAGAGTAACAGATTTAGCATTGGGATTTTTTGTTCATTGCAACTATATAATCTTTTCTTAAATGAAGAATACTTATCCCTCTTACTCATATCATTTGGATTAGAATGCCTAAACATTTTGGCACTTCAGATATTCTTCATATGGATTAAAAAAACTTAAACATGAACATGTGAGAAGATTCACATCCTTAGACCACACCATCATGCAACAGAATTAGCTTTCATAGATTTGCAGGATCTCTGTCTCACACAGAATAACTTCAGTAATGTTACAAATATCAAAATAATACAAGTCTCTGTCACTGTGTGTATATACATATATATGTGTATATATATACGCACTCACATACACGTATATACTATATACACACAGGTTTCTTGCACATTTGTCCATGAGATGTTCACAAACTTCAGAAGCTGATTTGCATTTTAAAGATTTATTAAAATAGGCTTAATCACAATGATCTAAAGCTCACCTGAACAGCACTTAAACAAGCAAATTGAAAATTCATTTGTAAAGCACTTCAGCACAATCTCAAAGGTCTCAGGAAAAATCCTTCTACAGGTCTCAAACTCTCTCTTTCAAAAGAACCTGAGCATGTAACATGGGAGGACTTTACAGCATGTAAAGTCGCACTTCAGTGCAGACTTTAATTTAGTTTCCATACTTTCAGCATACATGAAGCAATAAAAAAGGCGCACGCCTTTTGGTGGCATGCCACATAAGCATTGTTTCCTTAATGCACTTCTGGTCACATGGAAACATTTCTAATATAAAACAGTGAAACTGTACATACTCTTCTTTCTCCTGATCTTATCACATCCTCATATTAAAAAAGATTAAGTATTTTAACCTAATGAAAATATTGATTAGAATTATACATTAATCTTTGAGGCTGCAGAATTTTCATAGTGTCTCATCACTGAAACTGCCGCCGCTTCTAGAGAGGAATCCAGGAGCTGATCAACGGCACACCACACTTACAGCACAGTTCACAGCAAGAAATTAACAAGTTAGATATAATTAAAAAAAAGATTCACCGATGAACTGAAAAGACTCTATGTCCTCATCTCTAAAAAACACGAGAAGCTTTACAAGTAAGCATCCTGAGGAAGATAAAACATAGCCTACTTCATCATACGTGACTCGACGCCAGCAACTCTACGTGACCTCTGGTTAGCCTCCAACAGCATTTACATGCACCTAACAATTCTGGTCCACGTTCTGCCCTTGAACGTGTACATGCAGCTCCCACTGAAGTCAACGGCAGCTGCGTCCGTACAGCTGAGGGCAGGATTCAACCTTATGTACTGCTCGTTATCAGAGAGATGAAGTCAGTGCTTTTGAAAACTCAGCAAGCCTTGAAACCGCCCAAGAAAGTGTTTCTCCCCAGAAAGAGAGAGACTCCCCAACAAAAAGTGCAAAACTCACATTTTAGTCATTTTAGTGGCGCTTCTGCGAGAGAGAAAAGTCAAAAGGAAGAAGATATGCTTATGCAGTTCATGCTCACAAAGTATCATATGTAGTGCTGTGCCTTAGATATGAATACATATATATATACACATATGTATGCATGGGTGTATTTTTGTGAGTGGGAGAGGCTGTATTGCAGATGCAGTCAAAGTCTCGGCTCCAGAATTACTGACACTCACCAGCTACCTCAGAGCATTCACGCTTTCAAGCACCATTTATTGTAGGCAATATTAAAATGTGTGGTTTGTAAAAAGAGCAACTTTTTCCTCTTCTCATTAAAAATACTAATGAAGAGCTAAAGATCTTTCTTCTGGCTTCCCTTTCTCACTGTATTTATTTATTTCCTGTATGTATTTATTACTTTTATAGTTCAGCCAAATGGGATGGCAACCTCTTATGACTCACCCAAGGTCAAACAAAAACTGCAGGGCAAATCAGGTACAGAAAGCAGATGTTGCGATACCCTCGTGGGAGGGTATTTGAGCCCACAGGAGACAGGAATATTAAGCTTTATGTGGTGAAGACAAGACACGCAACTGGGTCCCTCCTTAGGCTCCCCCATCACTAGCCCGTATCTCCCACCTGTGAAGCACTGGGCCATGGTCTCTCCCTCTCTGGGAAGCCAGCTGGAAGAGAGGCGACAGGCAGGAGGCCACGGCACTCCACTGCAGCCAAAAAGAAGGTGTCCCCTAGCAAAGCCCCATCTTCACCGATGCAAAACTCTGCAGCTGGGGCTCTGCTCCGTGCACACCCCCTTGGCTCAGCGCTGGGGAGTGCAGGGAGAGGCATGCGGGATGTGTCTGCCCAGGGACCTGAGGTGACAACTGCTCCCTTTCTCCTGCCTGAGGTGGCGCTGCTGCAGGAGGACACTTTGGGATTCTTTCCAATGCTGTAAATGGGGATATTTAGAGAGTAGGGCACCAGATGCTCACAGGTACTACCTAAATACTGCTGTGCCTTGTAGATACTGCCTAAGTCTGGGATCACCATGTTGCTTCTCTTCGAACACAAACCATCGATCACCATAGGGCATATGACGTGCAGTTACTGAACAGCACTGCAGCCTCACTGAAGTCTGTGGAAATAATGTGATTTATGCTGGCTATGGGTCTGGCTTTTTTTTATTTCAATTATTAGAAAATGATGTTCGAGTTGTCAGCATGATGATAACAGTAATGCTAATATACTCTACTTCTTAGAATTGACTAAGTGGTGGCCTGTTGTCTGTAAATTAACATGAGGATGTAGAAATAACACCCCTTTTGGAGCATACTGCAAGTTTTGAATGAATTTTAAAGGCTTTCTGCTTACAACAGATAATCGGTATATTTATTTCTCTGTCAGCAGCGGCTTAGGAGGGCCTCATGTTCAATGGAGACCTATCAGAAGGCATGTTCCTGATCTCCAGCCTCAGCACTGCATTTCTCTGACATTTAATGCCCACTGCAAAGTTCTAGTAACTCAAAAATTAAGTTCAGATAACTGCAAAAATTGACACTGCGCCCAGAGCTTTTGGTGCTCAACATCCGTATTTTAAATCGGGTTCCTGGAGGGGTCTCCACAGGTACCTGAACAAGGCACAGATTTTCAAGTCCTCTCTACGCTTAAGAGCTCCCATTGTGCACATCTGCCTAACTACTTGGGATGCTGGAATCTCCACATGTGAAAACCTGGTTTTCAAGTCTAGCCTCACTGCAGATGCCAGATTCGCTTCAAAGAGGCCAAACCCAAGAACTGCAAGTATCAGCCAAGGAGAGCTGAACGCCTTCACTTCATAATGCAATTAGCACACCCTGGCAAAGTTCATATCTCGTCAGCATATAAAAATTGTACCGATTTATCTGTTATCAATATAGTTAAAGCTACATAGATCCATTCCAGTGTGCCCACTCCTCTATTGCTCACCTCTGCACGAGTACAGACATGGATTTATTCACGAACTGCCTTGAAGCCAGCACACCATTTCTGCAAGCTCTCTGCATCTAACCCTCCATAGCACCACAGGCACATGGGCCCGAGTCCACGGTGACGGGACTCTCCCTAGGACTTGCATTGCATAACCCCACCAGTGAGATGTCACCAGTTCATCAGATGTCACCATCATCCAGAACTGCGATACAATAACAAATGCGCGTTTGCCTTCAGCATGTCAGAGAATAAGGCTGTCTTCAGGGTAAGGAGTCAGAGTGAATTTGTACCCAGGCCATTTCACTGCCTTCCCCTCAAGTTCCACTTTGAAAAGAGGCGGTTTCTCTTCTGTTCCTTAACGACACCTTTTTCTGGATTTAAGTCCATTGGTCTTCTCCTACCATGCCCCTTCAGTTATTTCTTGAAACAAGGGCACACGTTTCCAGTAAGGCCAAAGCAGCCAAGAGGCACGTGTGAGCCCAGCGCGCACCCTTCGACTTCCCGTTTCAGTGCAGATCTGCACGGCAATTCCGGGACTGCCGGAGCCGCCCAGCAGAAAAGCATCAAACATTCAGGGGAATCCCCTTCTGTCACTTTTATTATTCTGGCAAAAAAAAATTAGTGATGATGTGTCTTCTTAGACACGGTACTGGGCAGCAGAGTGTTCTTTATTTTAAGTAAAGGCAGGAAATGAGTAATAGATTTCCTCTGCAGTCAAACTGGGGCCTGAGGCTGCCTGGCTGAAAGAGCTTTAGCCTGTCAGTATTTCAACTTTGTGCTAAATGGGGAATAGTAACCACCCCTACTACTTTCATCATTTTTGCACGTTTCAAGTTCAAAAATATTAACTAACCTCTGAGCCTCATCCTATACCTCTGTAAGGAATATCCTGATCTCACCAGCTGGGAAACTGAGGCTAAGAGAGCTCTACAGAGACACACGGAGAGGACAAGAAGCCACCGCTCCCTCACGTGGCACTAATTCCTTTTCCCTATCATCTCCCACCATTACTCTGCTTTGAGCAACCTGGTGTAATGGGAGGTGTCCCTGCCCAGGGCAGGGGGGTTGGAACTAGATGATCTTTAAGGTCCCTTCCAACCCAAACCATTCTATGATTCTGTGATTCTATAATTATTAAAACCAGTTCTGTTCCCCCAGTGGCAGCAACAATGGGATTGCACACATATATATAAATATATATATATAGCTTTGTTCAGAATAGGTCCAGATGCCCTTGCGATAAAATCCCCACACAGCCACCTGTGCTTTGTTTACATTAGGCTTCCTCCTACCATTACTCCCACTGATGAAGCTACACAACTGTTAATAAAGTTTTAGTGGGGAAAGATGTTTTTGCAGGCAAAGCAGCTGTTAGCTCACAGCACCAGCTCATGTTTAAGACTCCTCTTTGCCCGGATGAGAGCAGCCCAGTTTCTGTGCGTGTTTAATCTTCCAGCAATATTGACAATGAGGGCTTCTTGCCTAGCAGGGCTGAAGAGCCACACCGGCCAACTTCTCCATGTAGACAATCAAACGAAAGGAAAGAATTAAAGCTAAAGAAGTCATCAACAAAAATGAACGGCACAACTTAATAATTAACACACTAACGAGAATCAGACAGACAGGAGAACAAATTTTCAAACAAATCTGGAAAAATAATGAAGTTGTTTCCATTTCAGAGGAATTTGAAATGTTTACTGAACTAGTATCTTAATTCCATTTGGGCCACGACAAATTAAGACCAAAATTTAATAAAATGTAGAGGAACAGTTAATTTGGATAGTACGGATTTTCTACCATGACTCTTCTTAAACTGATATATGCTCCCCAAGACAGCACTCTCCTACACTGAAAGGTCACTTTGATGGCTTTGCTGTTCCTGCCATACACTTCTGTCTTTTTGGGGTCCTTACTGCTTATTTCCACACTGTTGTTGACGACTTATGATTTGACACCACACTTACACTTCAGGCAATGAGACTTAGTATCGCTGTCACGTTATTTTTTTCCAATTTAGCCACTTAAAAAAATAAATCTTTTCTACTGAAGTTATGCAAAATACAGAACTTGGGAAACATATTAGGCCGATTAACATTTTGATTGACTTCCTCTTAGAGCAGTCTTGCTTTCGAACCTTTATAGTCAAGGTGACAGTCCCATTTTCCACCCTCATTTTGTTCTAGTCTTCTCTGCTAGCACAAGAAAATTGGGTCTGTGGGGACTGGATTTGCCCCATTTTCCTCAGAAGGTCAACTCATGCCTAGCAGAGAACAGAGCTCCAACTTCTCCTAAGTGTTTGTACTGGATCTGCTTTCCTGACACTGACTTCCCTTTCCTCAAACTCAAAACTGTAGCACACTTCCAGTTTTTCTACTAAACACGTATTACCAGCATTCAGCTTCTTCCCATCATCAACAAACCCCCTGAAGCCTCTCAACTAACCTAAATCTCCTGCTGACCCACAAGCTTCCAGCTTACCCTCTTGCTGCTGCTATCCCCAAACCCTGACTTACTCCCAGTATGCCAAATGACGTGGTGGATCTTTATAGTTCATGGGAGATTATGGGGTCCGACTACCCTTGCTGTTTTCCATACAGCACTTTTGGTTCCTTCCTTTTGTAGACATCTTAGAAGGTGAATAAATGCAGAGAAAGATCACTTGCATTAATATACCTTTTATTTTTTCCTTATATTAAATATTCAGTCTCTTTAAATAAGAAAATATGGGCATACATGCTATCTCCCATTTGCAGCGATGCAGACTGTGAGCACGGCCACTGAGCACAGCACAGTGCCACGCTACGGCAGTTACATGGCTTCTGGTGGTGAGGGGCACGAGGGGGAGACTGCTGCCAGACCACCAAGAGCAAGGGCACATCTACCCCCACGCACACGCACCAACAGGCGTTGGGACTCCAGTAAATTTAAATGCTGTTGTCGGCTCTACATTTTCCACTGCTCTGAATGACTGCAGTGTGCAGACGCAATGGAGAATCAGGCCTCCCCAACAGCCCATCTGTAACGTTTCACTCTTCTTGGCCACTAGCACAAGCGGGTGATCTGTTTTTCCCAGCAAAGGAGACTTTTCATTCAGGTCCTGCCTCCCTCCTGTTCTCTCTTGCAGCTTCGCTTCTGCTCGCAGCATCATTAGAGCTCAGACAACTCCTAAAGACTCATGAAGCTGCCTCATCATGGTTTTGTCTGATTCACAGACGTTGCTCACACTCACGTTTTTTTCTTTTTCCTTCGTCTTCTTGCTATCTCTGCTTGGTTTTACACACTCAGCCACTCAGATATTTCTGAGGAAAACCTGTTCTTCCGCTGGCAATGCTCTATCTTGTTTCTTCAGTTTTGACTTCAGTGGATCCTGGTGCTCTAGGTCAGTTCAGAGGTGGAGCTGCCACCCTGCCATTTCCTATGGTACTTTAAAGAGATACCTGTTCCCCAAGCTGATGAACAAAAGCAGACATCTTATTTTCTGAATTTTCATCTATAAATCAAATTTTAAGTGTTTCTATTATAGTCGCACCCAAGGTTTCTTCATTTCTTACTCATGAAGGAAAATAAATTCTAATATGCAAGACTTCAGCTCTGCTTAAAACTTCCAAAAACTTTCCATGAAACAAAATTAATACTGTTTTTACCGAAGTTACTGCTACTCCGCATTACCATCTAAAAAACCTGAGGACTTAAATTAACTCAATAGAGACCTATAAGAAAAGTAGGAATTGCAGATTTCAAAGCAAAATTACAGAGACGGAAAGCTGAATTTAATGAAGACATTCAAATACAAAAATAATGTTTGCTGTATAAAAAACGATTCCTAAGAACACGAACTCATGACTCGGAGACCTTCAACAGGCTTACGACTGTTTATGTGCCTTGTGTTGTCCAAGCAAGAACAGAACCATGGAATAACCCATGAAATATCTGACACCAATCCCAATTTCACTATCGTGACCCAGTATGTCATTTAAAAACAACAGACCAACATAGAAGCACTGACCTAAGGTGGTAGTGGGATGCTAGTAAGAACAACAAAACAGTGTTCCCTGCCCAAGTAACCGCAGTATACCTTCCCGGTAGCTTGGATGCAGTTGGACCGTGGACATACTAATCAACAACCATGTCCCTCTCTGTATACACCATGGCGGGAAAAGAGAGAGGAGGTGAGTTAGAGTAAGGAGAGTGAGAGTAAAGATCATTTTAATTTTCCCTCGTATTTTTTTCTTGTTAAAAAAAAAATAAATTTGCATAGCCTTGTCTCTGTTTCAAAGAGCTCATTTGAAAATCCACATCTAAAACCCATTTAAAAAGAAAGTTAGAAATTACCAGCGAAGCAGAAATCCTCAGTCTCACCACCATGCTGGTGTCATTTCCCTGTTTGTACTGCTGACCCAGGTCTTTCTTTTTCTTTTTTTTTTTTCCTTCCCCCTTCTCACATCGTGAGTGCTTGACTGCGGCTGCTAGTCAAACGCATCCTCAAGGCTCCCAGTGTTGTTCTATAAAAGGATGAACAATCGAAAGAGAGAGATCAGCAAAACCACCTCAGGGGTTCTGGGAGGGCCAGTAAGATGAGTACCCCATTTTAACTGATTAATTTTTAGTAAAATTTAAAAGAAAAAAAAAGAGAAAACATAGGACTGAGGATCGCCAGAAGGAATTTTCAGTTTCCAGTAGTCTCATCTACTAAATAAATGGACACAGGGCTCACTAAGCTGTGAACCAGGCACACACATAGTTGTAATGTCTGAAGACAAATCACTCAAACAAACCTTTCAAGGGTGAATTCCCTCCTGGGGCTAAAGACCAGCATAAAAAAAGCAGACCAAACTTTTGTGATTTCTTATCACAAGTCCAGCAAGATTGAGTCACTTTCTCAAGTCCTTGGTTTCTAGAGTCACCTGATTGCATAGGCGTATCAGTTTCCATTAAAAGAAAAAAAATTGCTGATGACCTGTGTTTGCAGGATTATGCCTGTAATGTTCGCATGAAATTTAAGTAATATATGCCTTGTGTTGTCCTTTTAGAAGTACAATGACCTAAAAGTTCAGATATTACTAAGGTCCTGGTGTTCAAAAGTGCTTTCTTAAATTCCACTAACTTCTACATTGTTGTATTTTTCTTTTTTCTCTGATTAACTACAGAATCTCAAGCAGCCAGAAACATTAGTAATTCCTAAAAATAGCCATCCTATCCTCCTTTCCAAATTTAGAAGTACATGGCATTTCTCAGGAAAATGGAGAATTAAAGCATTCACTAAAATAAAGGTGGAGTGTCCTATTTCTGCCTTTTTAGCACGTTTTTTTTTTTCCTCTCGACTCCCCTTTTCATCTTCGTATCCCTAATCCTCATTTCCTCACTCCTATTTCCACTCTAGGGAGTAACTGTCACCATTACTCACATTGTCCAACTCTTTTCAGTTTTCCCTCATTTTCAGTTCATTCATTCCTTGTTTCCTTCCACTTCAAGCTCCTTCTCCCCAGCTCAGCTTTTCCCTAATAAAACTGCCTCAGAGCAGCACACTTCTCCAGATCTATTTAAGTCCCACTTCAATGATCATAAAAGGGCATAAACATATATCTGGGAAAAAAAAAAATGAGACTATCATTACAGATGATTAGAAAAAAAATTTGGATGACTAATTTATGTATAAAATAAGGTCAGCCTCAGTTGCCAGTCTGATCCAAAATAAGAAACAAACATTGCCAGAGATGTAGAAGGGCTATTTCAACTTCAAGTATTTCAACTTTTCATTTCCAGAGGCTTTGCTTAAAAATTCTTTACTTAAACACACCCTCAGTGAAGTTCTGAAGGATTTATGATCCTAAACACAAAAGAAAGCTTTCATTTTTGGTTCTGTAAAATAACTTCTGCTCAGCTGAAACAAAAGATCTTCCTCCCACCCAAAACAACCCAACCCTCTCCAAAATGCTTTTATTTGATGTGAAATAACTCTAATCCTCAAACCCATCAGCAAATTGAAAAATCTACTTTTGTGTAAAGTGTTATGGATCCCTTTGGGATGAAGAGCACTGTATCAGCCCTAGAAATAATTAACCAACATTTAAGGAATGCCAAATAAGCCTCTGCATTACACATTAGATCTTCCTACTTTCCAAACACTATTAATGTTAAGGGAACTGTATCTGTAACTCCACTGGATGACAAATCACTCTCCTTTTTCTAAATATTTCCTTGCCAGTGTGCCATCCCTTGATCTACTGTCTTCCCACCACCAACACCCCCTCCCTTCTTCCAGGCGTTTATTGCTTGTGTGACGGTGACATCTTTTCCATCATTCCCTTAACAAAACTACACTCACCTCTCTGAAAGCATCTCCTAATGCCGACCTCCTTTCTCCACCCTTTAGGGGAAGCCACCGCGCTGCATGGAGAAGACCTGGTGCATGCCCACTCATCTTTTTTCTCCTCTCCTCCCTCAGGTGTCCTTCCCTCCCACACCAGCACACTGCAGACGTCCCTTTCTTCCGCCGCGTTGCCTGAGCGTGAGCCTGAGATCAGCAGCTGGCCGAGCCACGGCCTGAGCATCCCCAGCAGAAAACCAGGTGTTCCCACCCTCATAGAACAGGTCCTTCAATGAGTTTGTGCTTTGGCAGCTAGCTCCATAACAACCCAGCCTGGAAACCTTAACTCTGGAATAAAAATGAGCAGAGAGAAGAGTGCCAGCCCTTCATTTCCCTGAACTGAAGTCAACATGCCAACGTCCATACCTCCTGCCTTTACTGATGTAAACGGAAATAATATCACCTTTAATTTCCAGTCCCATTTCTCATTTTACATGCTACCAAAGCCTAGTGCAACAAAAGGTATACTTACCAGCACCGGCTCTCAGCTGTTTGTCCTTTTGACTCCCTTTGCTCTGCTTTTGCAGCAGACCGGTCTGGTGATGCTCGTTAAATATCCCTTCCTTCCCTCACACATACCCTCCACCCAGCCCACTCTGAGCAGAGAAGTACAAGATGCTGTCCCTGAACAGAAGGAAATTTACTCCATGGCCAGTAATTATCAGTGAATATTACCAATCCCACACAGGGCAAAGAAATCTCTGTTACAAAATCAAAGCATGAAAGTGCAGTCCTTTGTGGAAAAGGGAGAGGGAAAGGTAACATTTCTAATTGAAAATTAAAGCAAGAAGCACGATACTAGCAAAGTGTATTTATTGTGTTAACGTACCATTTGTCTTCTGGGCAAGTTACTAAAGGTCATTTGTTCTTCATGGCAAGTGTTGAAAATAGTTTATGTTGTGGGTCTAACTTAAAGGAACAATGTCAAAACCCTCAGGCCCAAAATGACCTTTTTATGCCAACACGGAGATCTAAATCTCTTACTGAGGATAGTGGTGATGTTTGCGTTTCACTCTCTCCCCCTCCCTTCTCCTTCTAACCCCCCCCCGCCCCCCCGCTGCCTTTCACATGAAATACCTCGCCACAGAAGACAGCAGGCACTGCAAAGTTAACGGGCCCGCTCTACACCTCGTGCTGCTCATCCCGTGCGCTGCCCATCCTGCCAGGCACCCGAGACAAGCTGCTCGCGGATGTGCCTGGCTCCCAAACCCCGCTCCAACCAAGGGAAAGGTGGGAGAGAGAAAAGGGTATCAGAAGGTATCAGACCTACCCTCGTCTCCCGCAGGAAAAGGAGCACATGGTGCCACGTGCGCTAGGAGGTAGGACACGGTGACACGGTCGGTTCTTGTTTCAAAAACCTGTGACGATGCCGTTTTCCTGCCTAAACAGAGCCCCTGGGGGTCACACCTAGCTGCTTCTCCCAGAAGGGCCTGGCTGTAACAGGGGGGAGGACCGGTGTTGCTTAGGTGCTGCCGAGGAAATAAAAAAATACACATATGATAGACACACGGAGAAGCGAACAGATATATACATGGATTTGAGTATGAAGTTCAAGGCTCTGAATGGTTGCAAACTGGCGAAACACCTGGAGCCTCACGTGGTAATTTAAAACACAGCCCGTCTTTACTACCGCACAGATGCTCTCGCCTAAGTGTTAGTGCAAGATCAACGTGGCGGCCTCGTCCTCCTGCTCGGTGTTGTCACATTATCCTCAAGTCTCTTCAGTCTGAGCATATTGTGAGCTCCTGCAGATGTGGGACACAAAGAGACACTAAACAGCACTTTAGAAGAAGCAACTACGATATCGTGGAACTGTAAACACTTTTTCACTTCCAAGGAGACGATAATCCTGCTGCTGCAGGGGGTGAGGCTGCACCACTGTGGCCTGCATTGCTGCCCCTCTCTTCTGCGGGCGGAGAGAGACTTTCCCTGTCCACAGCCATCATTCCCCGCCTCCGGAGCCACACCTGTGATTTCTGACGTACGATACATCCCATACACGAGACGTATAAGAGCACAGGCAACATGTCGTGTTCTCCCACCCCACGCATCCCCCACAGGGCTCCACGTAGAAGACAGGCCTTTTCCAGGCTGAATCCCGCAAGGTGAACACCTCCCGCGAACTAACGCTGAGCAGGCTTAGCATAACCTTTCAGAAGGCACTCAGCACTTTGCAGGATTTAAATGCAAAAGCCTCAAAAAGGCAAAGCTCATTTTCCCGAATTCCCAGCTCTGGCTGCCATTTGTGACAGACTTCACACATTTATGTGCTGCCCTGTCACATTTGGGTGGCAAAAAAATGGCAAAGTATAGATGCCGTGACAAGTAGATGAGACATGTTTTTCCTCTTTAGTGTTCTTAGGCTCAGATTTCCCTTCAACACATAGAGGAAGAGAAAAAACCCTTGGGGCAGACAGAAACAGTTTAAGAATTTAGTTACTTGTAATTGTGAAAAGGATTTTAAAAAATTAAAAATTAAAACATTATGAAATATAGAGCAACTTTGGCCTTTCTGAAATTCTAAGTCGAGACTTTCATATGTGTAGACCAATGCAATAAATAAAAATATCCACAGGCATATGTTCTAATATATATTTTTGTACACAGATCTTACGAGTGTATTTCTATATTAGATACATGAACTACATTAACAAGTTTCCTGGATACCTTTTTTCTTTTTCAGTTGGTTGGAAAGACTTGTAGAGAAAATTATAGTAACAATTCAGACAAGACTATGGTTCCTGATTACAGTTCCTACCAAATCCAATATTTATTTTCCTTAATGTAAGGATCCAGGAGCAAACTAGTTACCTGGCTATCTAATAGAATCTCTTGGAAGGCGAAGGGCAATCCAACTATATTTAATACTAGCCTTACACTTTAAAAAACAAACAAAAAGTGCTATGGTTGAGGGTGGGAGATTTAATCAGGACACCATCACTTCCGCATCAAGTCCTAAATAGTCATGATTCTTGTTTTGATTTTGCATTTGATGGTAAGTATTAATATTACAAGACAAATACTCAGCTCACAGATGGAAAATCTCTCAGGGCCCCCACGAAAGCCTCTACAAGAGCAGTCATCATCAGACTCTTCAGGGTTCACTGACTGGCTCACAAATATATGAAGTATTGCCCCGTAAAATACATATAAGTAAATAAACCTACAATTAGATTTACACACATACACACACTGTTTGTTTCCTTTTTGCAATGAGTATATGCACTTTTATTAGTCAAAAGCAAGTATTGACACACAAAAAGATTTAAAGTCAGAGTTACCACTTGGGCGGTATCCCCTTGACTCAGACCTGTGTCAGGATTTCCTTTAATGGGCAAATTACAGACTTTAGTAAATTCTGTCCTACACAGCTGTAGTTAACACCAAGTATCTAATAGTAACTCTGACCTTAATCAAGCTTCAGTGTGGAAATTTTATTTCACCTTTATGTCCCATGTCTGTTTCAAAGCAGAATGTCCAAATCGAATCCAAGAGCTGAAAACCGGTTATTTTAAATTGTGAGATATTAAATATTCTAGATGAAATCCTGGCTCCTTTGAATTCCACAGCAAATATCCCATTCACTTCAATACTGCCAAGATTTTTACCATGGAGAATAGCCTGGAATTCAGTTTGTAAAGGTGAAGCAATAAAGAGCCTGAATCAACTCCCACTGAAGTCCACGGACAGAGTCCTATTCAGAGCAATGGAGTGGATCAGACTCTAAGCCTGTCTTGGCAGAGCTAGGAGCCATAGCCTCGCAGATAGTGAAAGAATTGTTGTAAATGCCAGACAGAATTAGGAAGTACAAGAACACCCAGTACTTTATACGGTGTTTTACAAGAAGTTCAAAGCTCTAAACTGGACATAAAGTTAAACAAATTGCAATTAGATTAAGAGTCAGTCATTTCAATGTATTAAGAACCCAAGCTAAGTTTTCCTGTAATGCTTTAAGTAGGCAGAGCAGAATAACAACTTACTTCAATGTAAAAGTAAACCTGTGAGACAGAGAAAGACAGAAAACAGAATAATCTCAGGGGAAAAAAAAAAAAAAAAAAAACCAACGAAAAAACAAACCCCATAAATTAAAGAAGTAACTCTAGCTTTCAGTGATGGCTCTACGATTTCATCTATGATTTTGGCTTCTATGTACATTGTAGTGAACCATGCTGTATCAAAAGATGAAATATGGTCATGATTGGATTAGAAACAATGATACAAAATTGACATTGCCATGAAAAATGTTTGCAACAGGCAATTAGGCTTCCAACCTTGACCTATTAGTTTAACCTAAAACACAGAAACAGCTATCAAGAATGTTTCACATAGATTGGTTTTGCTTGCACGGGTTTTTCTGTAGCAAAGCAGACTCTTCTGTTGTGTTATGTTGTGGGACCTGCCCTTTCATGATATTGGTAGGGCTGCATTCAAACCTGACCAAGCAAGTGGCTACATGCTTGGAATTTGTTCATTGCTTTTTACCTTACTCTTCGTAACAAGTTAATTGCTTTGCAACAATGCATTATAGACAGCAATGGCTACAGTATGCAGCTGACACATGACAGCAATGAAAAAAGACATGTGGAAGGAGGATGGGTTGAAGAAAGACAGAGGGGCAAAGCACTACGAGTACCAAGTCTATCATTTGTATCTTATTAGGAAATACATGGTCCCTGTGAATATCTAACATGTATGTGCAAAGAATACTTATTCCGGAACATGCTGTAAACAGCAAATAAACTCTTCCAGCTGGGATCAGTGTGCTGGTTAAAGACCACAGAGGGACCATAAACTCAAAGCAGCCTGCAGGACAGGGAAGGCAGAGATCCCACTCACTTCGCCTGCACTGAGCAGCAGCATGATCCCTGCAGAGCCCACTGCAGAAAGACCGGTGAAAGGTGATCTCATGTGACGTGAAGGCAGAGCAAAGATGTGGCGCAAGAAAAGTTTTTCAGGGCTAGCAGTACAGGTGGGGGTTAGGCTCTCAGTCCTCACATCATCTTGGGCAGTATTGCAACAAAAGAGGAGGCTGTAAATACAATCTAGAGCTCTACTTTATTGTTCCACTCCTTTTTCCTGGTAGCTTGGTTTCCAGTTTTGTAATCAGGAACATTACCTGATGATCTGTTAGATTAAAAGGACACGTTCTTCCTGTTAAGCTCATGCAACATTTAAAGCAAGTTTTGGTCAACCTGATAATTCAGATGCTTTCACTTTCCTCAAAGGTAAGAAGCACCACTGCAGACAAAACTTTTGAGAGCCTGAAGCACACGGCAAGTGTAGAATCCCAGGAACTCAGTACATCACCCACTCTGCTGAGAAATTCAGACAAATGCCTAGCTTTATCAAGTACCGCAACATCTGAAGAAGTTTCCTCTGTCACGCTTTCATCAACAGCCCTGGTTAAAGCAAGGGACAATTTTGTACCTAGATTCTCCATGTTGACTCCCTAAGGGAAGAAGGATGCAAGCCCAATTTCCCATGAAAGATGATAGTACACACTGGTATCCAGAATGAGACAGATGTAGGCGGCCAAGAATCCCATCTGAAGAATCCACTGAAGGACAAAAAATTAAAAATGTACAACTCCATAAAAGGAATGTACCATGCTAACAAAGTCAACCAGAAAGGGCAAAAGGGAAATTTAGACAGCTAAGAAGGAATCTGAAAAGTACATGTTTGGAGAGGTTAAAAAAGGAAAGAAAAAGGATAAGCCAGTTTTCAATTAGATTTATATATTGAAAACATTCCCCTTTCCCAGTAACAAAACAATTTTCAAGAAACATGTTAGTTAAGCAATTTTGAACTAAAAAATGGCAAGAGGAAAAAGGTAAACTTGACTCAAAATGTAAGCAAGATTTTCAACTACAATTATTTGAAATTCCAACCTCTGGACCTGAGAGAGAGTCCGAATGCATTTTGTGTTCATTTTTCAGAATGCTGATATCCGGTGAAGGCAAGGAAGGGTACTCTCTCATCTGTTAAGTGCACTTGGCAAAAACAAATGAAGACACATAAAACAAAACACAAAACTCTTCCTTGTGCATAATGGAAGAGGAAATGGTGAAGAAATAAGTTGTTTATTTGGGAACCTGCATCTTCTGAGCAGCAATCTGGCAGCTGTTGTACTCACTGCTTATATTTGAGACTAACCTCTAGTGTGGCAGCGGTGGATTGCATATGAGGCTCATCATTAGACTTCTAGGCTGGGGATTTCCAGGCATTCAGCCTGCAACATGCTTCATCTGCTTCTGAGGTAAATGAGAGCTTTAGCATTTAATTCCATAGCAGCAGAAAGAAATCATGAGCGCTTTTACATCACCACCCCCTACTACAAAACAACACCAGAAACAGCCTCTGATAACTGCTCCAAAAAATTGCAGAAAAAAAAGATGTCTGCATAAAACTACCTAGAGGGACTGGTCCTGGGTTCGGACTATTTCTTTGTTGAAATGGATGTCTAATCTGTCTCTAACAGCTCTGGGAGGACATTTCTATAGACCTTCCAGACTTCCAGCACTATCTACAGTGGGATCTTATTATCAGACATTGCTGGGAGAAATGAAAATGATGAAAAATAAGAAATGCAATAGAGAGGAAATAAATGTGCGTTATGCAGGCTCTCCTCACGTGTAGTCACTACACATTATTTAGGTTTGAAATAGACCAAATCACTGGCTATTTGGACATATTGACTGAGCATCTGCTGAACAACCAATGAGATATCTGGAAGAAAGATTTATCTGAAGGATGCCGATTTTAAATTGTATTGGCCAACTTTATTGCTCTTACACATAGGGAAGAGAAAAGGGAACTATGCTTTACATGAGTACCCCATCATATAGAATTGTTTTCTTACATCAAAAAACAGAAGAAAATGAGGATGGATTCCAGCATTGATACCTGTTATGTATCTCTTTAAGCTATACATATTTTCTTTAATCAGCACTATTTTCAAAACATATTTTTGCCATAATTAACGGGGGCAGAATGCCTTTTTAATTAATTACGGATAAGAAAGTAAATTCTAGGATGATGTTATCAAAAGCAGTCACAGCCAATTTAGTTTTTCTGGCCTGGAAGTCAATGGAGACTTCAACACTGACTGCAGACACAGAGGAATTCAATTAATGGCAAAGACTTTTGAACAGTACAGGAAACACATTCAGTAGCACCCACTCTCCTCCATGAGCAGTCCTACAGAAGGTAGAGGAGCTAACAGCAGAGTATGGCGCTACTCAGTCCGTATTTCGGTAGCACAGCCTGGCTCTGAGTAAATAATACTAAACAATAATTCTTGGTTAAGAATTCATTATACAGAAGGTTCCAAATAAAAAAGGGAAAGAGAAAGAAGTCTCTAAAACATAGCCATTTACAGTTGTGCACTGTTAAAATCACACCTAGTAAAACTGCATGAGTTAAGGCAAATAATAATAATAACCTGAATTAAACTAAATAAAATCTGTCAGAATGGAAAGAAAACAAATCCAAAGCCTTGACAGCAACACAAAACCAGAATTCTGCCCATTCCCTTCATAATGGCTTTTCTATTGAGCTTCATTCTGACCTTTTATTACTTTCCCAACACTGAAGACTATTGCTTTTCAAAATTCTTCATGTCTTTGCTACCCCTGCCATTATTCCTGTTCCCATTGTTAAGAGCTGTTAGCCACTGTTGTTCCAAGGTGCACAGTAGTGTTATACCTTAAAAAAAGAGGCAAGAACATAAGTACTTTTTGAGGGGGAAAAAAAATCTAAATGTTTCCCACTCTTCCTTCTAGAGGCTGAAGCCACATTTCAGTATAAAATTAAATAATAAAGTAACTAAATGAATAAATAATAGTTTAATAAATATGCTAGGAGATTGAAAAGCATGAAATCAATTTCCTGCTGGAAGGGAGGGAAAAAAGACACTTTTATATGACTTGACCGAACTTAAATAGACATTGTCCTGATCCTGTAATTGTTCCATGCTCAGAACACCCATTGAATTCAATGGGAGCTCCAAAACCAGATCAATTAGAGGATCAGAGTTGTTTGGGAAAGGCCTGCCCATCACTTTGAGAAAACAAACCAGACAGACATTGAAAAAGAATGTAAGCCCATAACTAGTCTACAAGATTAAACAAACGAGGCTATGCAAATCCTACAGCCCACAAAGAAGCACGCAGGCACACACAATCCTAACGATGCCTCTTAAAACCATGTCTTGCTCACAGTGAAGAAGGGCTTTGTCACTAACTTCAGTGTGAGTATGAACCTTAATAGGACTATGGCCAGCCTCCAGGAGGAAACTTCAAAGTGCTGACACTAAGTTAGGGATACTGGTTTAATTTGCACTATATGTTTAAAACCTACCGGATCAGCATACGGCCCAGCAGCTCTTTGCACCAGCAGAAGGCCCGTCAGAGTACAATTTTGCCCTTAAGCAGAGGCGAAACTCTGGCTCCAGTCCAGCGCAACTAAGACCAACACACAAACAAAGTCTGCTTCCAGGCTTGCGGCTGGATCCTAGTGGACAGGCCCCTGTGCTGCTGTGGAGCCCTGCTGATTCTAGGTCTGCAAAAGCACAGAGACCTAATTACAAGATTTGGACCCTTAATTCCTCAGAAATACTCTAAGAGCTATTTTAAAATGGGGGTCATAAAGGAGAATTTATAAAAACATTTAGTTTAGCTTTTTTTCTCCTGTTATTTATACGTGCACAATCATTAATCCCTCATCCGTATTTCCACGCTGCACAGTCAGATTTGTGGATCAGTTTCACACAGTAGAGGAGTCTCATAAAGTCTCACCTAGTTTTTTGTTAAGATCTCAAGAGGATCAGTACTCAGACCCAAGCATACTTCAGTACAACAGTAAGCAGCCTGATGGAGGATATTCAGTCTTTAGCCCATTTTAATGGGCTCTAACTTAAGCAGTCAAGATCTTGATTTGCTTTACAATGACAGCTGGTTCTGCCAACAGAAGTCTAATAATAAAGATAACAGTGATATTTAGCATGTTTGGGTGTTTTTTTTAATGGCAGTACAAGTCATCAAGTAGTTCAAAGCTACTTCAACTCCAAGTAGCAAACTCTCAGTTCAGCTACACTCCCCAATTCACACAACCATATAAAAGAGATTTCAAAAGGACTTCAAGGGGTCGTACAAAGAGTCACAAGCAGCCAGAAAAAAGGCCTATCCATTCATTTCCTTCTCTGGCAATTATCAGAAACATACACCCCAGGAGAAACTATAGAAAAGAGTCAGATATAGAATGATTCTTCCCCCAGTACACCTTCCCAACTCCTTGCAACCTATAGCTTCCAAATAGTTATAGCTTCCTGTAGACTTCCAAAGTACCCCAACATAGGCTGTATCTTTGTGTTCAACATCCCAAATGGACTTTTCTTCCATCCAGTCGTCCGACTGCTTTCTAACACAGTTATACTTTAGACTATCCTTAGCCTCCTGTGCCAGAGCTTCACAGTTGTTTAAAAAAATACCAGTCCATACTTGGCCCCAAAATGGATCCAACTATACCTGTGCCATAAGAGACAGAACAAACCCCCCACAATGGGGTTTCCCCACTGTCTTTGCCTTCTATGCCGATGCAAAGCACGCATTCACGGCTCCTGCTGGGCAACTTCAAACACCACCAGTAGCTACAGTCTCAGGTGTATTCCCCGTATACCACTAAGCTGCAGTGAATATAGCACACATGAAGCCAGTTCACATACGCAGGACGGCTGCCTTCTGCAAGAAGTAAATTCTACAAGCAGAATCCATGGTTTTCTCAAGCTGACTGCCAAACAGAAAATTCCCTCCTCCAGCTACTTTCGACATTGCAATTGAAAAAAAACTCCCACCCAACAGAGATATTTTAAAAAGATGCTGCCGTTCCACCATCGCTTCCACAAGATCATAGAAAAATTCCATTTCAGAGAGATCTCAGCAGGCCTCTGGTCCAATCTCCTGCTCAAAGCAAGGTCAGCTGTGATCATAGCAGGGTCAGCCAGGAGCCAATGCAACAGCCAGAGTCTGCTAAAAGAGAGTCTTCTCCCCTTGCCCCTCAGCCCTATGTTCCTGCTACACCATTAGGGCAGCTGCTGATGCTTATGTGAAAGGGTATGTAATTTAATAACAAACTGAACATTAGTTTGCAGCCAGATCAGTCCCTTGCTTTGGCTCCCCACGCAACTGCCAAGCACTACAAAGGATGAGCGACCGCCCTATACTGTGACATCCCATTCTGACGCCACTTCGAAGTGGTTAGACAGGTACCGTTTGAGTCTACCACTTTTAGTCCATTGATTCTAAGACAGATTAGTAGTTAGCAAAATACGTTATGACCTTCATTACTTTCTAGAAGCCTTACCACTTCCCAGTAAAAAACCAGGCCCCAGGACAACAAATTCAAGCCCACGGAGAACCACTTGCTTTTCCCAGCTGCCATTCACAGGCACTTTGAAGTAGTCCACAATCATTCAGCGTTGGTTGAAAAGGCTGGAAAAAGGACTCCCGTAACAAGATTGTACCTTGCTGAAATGAAAGAACTGGCAGAACTTCCCATCAAATTCTCTGCGGACTGAGCCTCCTATTTTAAAAACAATGTTTGCCAGTGGTGCTAGTTCTGATTATTCTGTCTTAAAATGGACAAATTGGAAGGAATCTCTTTCCTCTTACTCCCATACTCAGAAGCATGGGATACGTTTACATGACATCCTGAAAAAAATACTCTGCGGTTCATAGAGGGCATTAATGCAAAATGGTAAATGGTGCAGATATCATTTGCTCATATTTACCTCTTTCCTTAATATGAGACACACAGTTAAATGGCATACAATATATTTAAAATTAAAACACTTTTTCAAGAAATATAAAAAGATCCAGACACTCTGTAACATATAATTAAGTTGAGAAACCAGCTAAAAGAGCTTGGCAGGACTCGAAAAGATTAATGCATGTGTGGATGAAAACATTCATATTTGCATTCAAAACAACGTCTCCTCCTACAAGTAAGTCAGACCGTACATTTCAGCTGTGGAGTCTCTACCCCACAAAGTCACTGCTGAAGAGCCTGGCACCTCTCACCCCGAGCCCCATGGGAGTGCTCATGAGACCAGATGCAGAAAGCCCTTGGTCCTTGAGCCCTGGCAGGGAGCAGAGGGCGAGCTCTCTGCTCAAACTCAAAAGTGGGGAGCTCTCCTTCTGGGTGCCCATCTGAAGTGGGGGTGCTGGAGTTGACACGGCCAGGGCTGAGTGGAGAAAATCTGTACAACCATACTTTTATCTTGTTTGGCGCCTTAATCCTCAGCGGTGCTTGGCATGATTGGTGACCCGAACAACCTGATATAACTATAAAATAGGATCTAACTTCAAAGCTGGCCTTGTTTTTAGTGTGGCGTTGGGCCACAAGCCTTCCACAGGTCCCTAAAATATTCTGTGATTCTGTGAGCATCAAGAAGCCAACAAAAAAACCCCAAAAGAAACAGAATGCACTGTACATGTTAATGCAGGGTAATAGAGGATTAATGATTGAAATGTTTGTGACCCGCTATTGTATTTGCTCCAAAATACTTATTTCCAGAAGAGGTATAATCTTAGGGAAAGTTCATAGGTATTCACAGATATGTTGCAGAGACATAACAGGAGGAATGATAAGAGACCACACAAGCCAGTTTTGTAGCTCATAAAAGCAAGTAGCGTTCACTGAGAAGTAAAAAAGAATAACCTTTCTTGTTTAAATAAGCATATTGGACAACAATTCTTTTCAATACTACCAGACAGCAGTGGATGAATAAAAATTAAATTAAAAACATGTACACGGTTTCAAGAGGGAGCAGCTTCTCTTCTCCCTTCTCCCATCACCATTGCTTAATGGTGTGAATTTGGTTCCCAGTATAAAAAGAGAAGAGCAAAATCCCTTCAAAAAAACACAGCCGGGGTTTCATTTCTCCAAGTTTGTATCCACCTTGATGAGTAGATTACAAATCCAAGCAAACTGAGCCTACGGCTAATCAAAATGTAGTGGAATTGCAATATAGCTAACCATTGCTGCTGTTCCTCTCACTTCTTCTTTTCATTCTGCACTGAAGATAGGATTAAGTGCAGGTGAGAAAGGAGGAAAAAGCCCAAACCTGTGACTATTTAAAGTATTAAGTTCCAGCACAGCAACTTGCAGAGTATCTGTGCTCCTGAGGGTGATTTATATTACCACCAGCAAGAGGAGGGGATGAAAAAGAGGGGGGAAGAAAAGAATGGAAGCAGAGTATCAGAAGTAAAAATCTGGCATGCAATTGGGTCATCTGAAGTGGTAATCAAATACTTTAGAATGTGAAACTTTTCGTATTTATTGTGCACATTTCTGGGGAAAAAATACATAAAATAGTAAAAATAATGTCTCAGATCAATAGTTGCACACTATCTGTAGCAGGCCAGACCTCAGCAAAAGATCAGAATGAGGATATACTTGAGGTATATGTGACAGAAGAAGGGGACACCACAGAAGAAGACCCAATGAGGTGCGTGCCGGTTAGGTAAGCAGGCTGATAGATCAAAACGGGTGTGACAGAAACTCACGTATAATGTCAACGGTACTCCGGCAAAGTTTTTCCAGCCCTGACTGGAGTAGTGCTCAAATTCCTTCAAAAATCTGATCCTTCATTCCTTTCTTTGGAGAAATGCTACATAATTTTAATTACCTGTCATCATCTCGAAGTAAACAAGGCAGGATATTTAGAAAATAATAACAGGCCTGACCACACACTTCAATTTGCCTCACAAATTGGGCCCTAGGTCTGAAAGCCCACACTGAACTCCCCTGAACATAGTGGCATTGATTGTAAAGCAACATGCGCTTTTGAGAGAGCTGAAGTAAAAACGCGCTAAAAAAATTGCGCACTTGTCTTCCCCACAGGCTCCATCATTGCCCACCTCCAACCTACTCACCCCACTCCAGCTTCGCTGAGGTCTACGTGAGGCACACAGCTCAAGTCCCACCACAACGACAAGGGTGAGGAGCAAAGAAGCTGTGAGAAGGCCACAATTCTTCCAGGCCCCCGTGGGTTTATGAAGCAGGAGATGTCCCCTTCATCTGCTGCTCTGACATGAATCCCACAAACGCTGCTTGCTTCCAGCCCCACTGCTCTTGCTACCACCACAGCGGACACTGGGCATTGCCTGGCACCTCCCAGTGAGACAAGGGTGGAGGCCATGACTACAAAAATTTTTTTTCCACGATACTAAATTCGAGGCAGATATCACTTTGCATTCAAGCCAAGCAATGGTACTTTTACTGCAGGTCAGATTATGTTCCCCAGCTAAAAACAAAAGCATGTGGATGCAGGTTCCTCATCCTCAAACTTTTTTGCCATTTTGGAAAGGTCCAGCCCAATCCTGTCAACAGGGCCACACATAAAACACAGCATTTTCCTGTACGAACAAAAGGAGAACGAACCTTTGAAATTATTAGACTTTAAATAAAAAGGAAGTGCATTGTTTTTCTCCACTCATGAGTTACTAAAAAATGAATCTGAACACCACTTACCCACTGGTGACACATTCTGATCCAAATGCGTTTTTGTGCGAGAGGTGACAAAAAGCTCAACAGCAGCAGAACTTCCCCGTGATCTTTCTTTAGGTGCGGTTTAGGAAAAACGAGCATGCAATCCTGCAGCTACACAGGTGGTGATCCGAGACAAGGAAATTGTTGTTGCCAGCATTATTGTGAAGCCAGCTGCCACCACGGGGATCTCGGACAAAATGCAAGCGGTGCCGCCTTCACGGCAGCCCAGCGGTAACCAGCACACCAAACCCTCTCAGGCTCCACACCAAGTGCCTTCCCCTGGACATTTGCCACTACTCAGTTGTTATGCCTCTGAATATCACAACCATCTACGTGGTGCAAAGTAGAAGGTAAAACAGGAAAATACAGTAGTTGCTCACATTCTACCAAGTATCATGAAAAATTCTGGCAAAGAAAGGGTGAACGAGGTTCAGAAAGATACGCAAGTCTATAGCGAAGTCCCAGTCCATGAGCTGTCCCACAGGTTTAAAGATGACTACTTAAATCCTGAAAGTTCAGTGTCTACCTCTGCTTGACTATGCCAACAACCCAGTGAAACCTGGTATATGAAAATCTACCATGTGACGTACTGGAATCATATGTAGTCGTGACTCATTAGGACCTACTAAGTTCCAGTGACATATAACATGCACTCTAGTATTTCATCCTCTTTCAAAACCAAATTCTTTTTAGCTCTCCCTTGTTTAGTAACAATCAGTGCTTATGCTAAATTTAAGACAGACCAGAAAAACAAAACCGAAAATCTATTAGCCAAATTTGACTTTTAATGGTAAACTTATTGACTTGAAAATTTAGAAAGAACCTTGAACTGAAGCAACATGCCTCATTTTTGCTTTAGTTTGTGTGGTATCTTTTAAGTGATACAGCTTTTTTTTTAAATAATGCTCATTAAATCATTATGAAATATAATTACACAGTACCAAAAAGCTCTTTACCCACCGTAAGGTATCCACAGTGGTGTTAAATATTTTATCTTATTGTCAGCTTACTATAAAAAGATTTTAACCTTTAGCTGATCTATCCTCACATTTGATTGTTATCCACTGTGGTGCATCGCAAAGAGCCAGGCTTTCCCTGTGCACTGCTTTCCTTTCTAAGCAACATGCCTCAGTCTCCACCTTAGCTCCTCTGCTGCTTTTAGTGAAATGAATGCGTGAAGCTATTCTAATATCCTCTGAAGTCAACAGCCAACACAGAGGAATATGAGCCCCATCACTTTAAGGCTTTAGCTCCAACATTTTTAGTGTGGTTTTTTGTTTTAATTGGGCGTTTTGGTTTAAATCCTACTTTCTGACTGATGAATTTTTCGATTAATGCAACTCATTTTCAGCTTGGTATTTTGCCTAGTTCCCTTCAAATTGAAGCAATTATAGAAAAAATTAAGTGCTCCAATAATTTCAAACCTCTCTACACTCTGCAATATTATCACTGTACTTCACTTTTTTTTTTTAAAGGTGCAAGCTCTTCAGGAGTGCTTTCTATTCAAGCACGTACAGTCTATGAACTGATTAAATATTATCAGACAATTTAAAATCTTTACGAGAGCTTTGGCTTTCCAACATTGAAAGCAAATGCTGTGCTAAACTCAGATGATGCTATGACATGGTATGTTCCAAACAAAAGCAATACCAAAATTATTTTCACACAAAGACAATCTCGGGCTTTATATATATACACAACAGCAGAAAAAACTACCCTCTTCACAACTGAAGGGTGAACTCTTTCTTCTCAGATCACGACCCAGAGAACTTAGGCCAAAATCCTGCCAGACATATGGATAGATGGCTGCATGCAAAGCCTCATCGACTTCCATTGCTACTACAAGAAAGGTAAAGGTAAGGACCAGTAAAGGTCCTCCTCTTGCAAAACAACTTGCACAGCTGGGGCTTTAAAAAACACATAGTTCACTTGGAAGAAAAACCCACAACAGGTAGACAGAAACACTCATCTGAGGGGCTGCAGAGGTTTGAAACGACTGCTGTCTTCGCAGTACAGCAGCCAGGCTTCTGCCACTCCTCTCATGTCAGGAGTTCATACGTATGATTAAATGAGCTCTGGAGCAGGAAGTTATCTCATCTCACACACTTAAATGCTATCTTAAAGAGTCCACTTTTACCAATCTACTGCACTTAATCATAATCTTAGTGCTCTTTTCATGTAAGGTTTTCAGAGTAGATATAAAGGTGATAAACCTACACATGGAAACCTTATTATTTCTTTCCACTCGAAGAAGAAACTGAGGCAAAGAGAGAGTTTGTTTTGGCTAGTATTCTTAAAAGAATAAAACCCAAAGAAACATACAGAACATAGATCGATGAAATCAATGCTTTCAGTGCAAGGCTTGGCTTCTTCCCATATGTTATACTGCATTTATAATTTCAAAAAATACTGTATTATATATGATGGTATGTGACTACTGAAAAACAGGCTTACTGCACCTTCTAACTTATCTGTACTAAGTCTATCCCTCACATAACTTTTTAAACCACTCAATTAAAAACAGTAACTGCAATATGACAGGCTCCCACCAGTGTCAAACTTCTATTATTCCTTGCTTGAAGAGAGGGAAAAAAGCAACACAGGTTATCTTCTTTTTTTTTTTTTTTTGTCCTGTTAAATACCACAAGACCAGTTTGTAGGCTCAAGGGTAAGTTCTTGATTGCTCAACAAATGCCATTACATTCCACGCAGATTTCTCTTGATTGACCTAAAAAGCAATCCCCTGGAGATGGGGCAAAGGCTGATCGGCCTAATCAGTTTTTTGTCCCGCATACCACAATTTTTACCCCACATACCATGAGAACGCTACTCTGTTGCAGCACATGAGAACACATACCGTCAGGCAGGGGAAGTTTGCAGAGGTAACTCCTGACCCCACCCTCAGGCATCTGTCTGAATATGAATCCTCCCAATTTAAATCCACCACCTATTGCCTAACTAAAATCAGCACTTCAACTGTTAGACAAATTCTTTTTACCATGTATTTCAATAAATTCTTAATGAATAACCTGTGACAGAAAAAAGGATGGCAAGAGAGGTAAGAAGAGATTACAAATAAGCATTTACGGCAGCCTATTCTGTGTGTTCTCCCTCTGTTTTCAAACCTGTCTTCCCTTTCCTTGCTCTTTGGAGTCATCTTTCAACCTTGACCTTAGCAGAGTGAAAGAGATCAGCTTCAGCACTAGGATAGGCAAGTCTTAGATCGAAATAACACTTCTACACACAGATGTATGGGCCATTCATGTTAGTGGCGTCAGGCACGGATCAAGGGAGAGCAGACATCGCAGTGTAAAGGTCTCACCACAGACCAGCCTATCAAAATGCTGTAGGAAAATACGTGTTCAACCCACGCCAAACACATGAACATAAAAGTGGTGTCAGGCTTCAGGTGCACAACACAAACTGGAATCCAAAGGGCCAAACTCTTCTCGTTTCCAGCAAATCATGAGCTCATGAGTAGAACTGCTCTGGATTTTCTTCTGTCACAGAGGATGGACTTTACTGATGATGTCCTCTGGGAAGGAAAGGTGCTCAAAGTAATAGTGTCATACTAAAATCTAGTCAAATCTGTAACATTAATTAACAGTAGTCCCAAGCACCACAACTGCCCCCCAGAGCCTCTCTGACAGCTCTGTGGTTTCACAATCACAACTTGTCTTTCTTAAGTACTATTTTCTCCTTCTTGATGTGCCTAACACCCACAAAAATATCAGGGAAAACAATGAAACTGTACACTAGGGACAGGGTTATAAAAAAAGCACTTAACATCAGTCTCATTCTGCTCCTATTGACGTCAGCTATAAAATTCCCATTGCCTTCCTGGAAGCCAAGAGATGCCACTGCGGATCACTTTTGAAAATAGCAATCCAAAAGCAGTCAAATGCAAAAAGATAGCAGACTGAGATTTTTCTTTTCCCTCCTGTTGCTTCTAATTATAGTTTTATTTAACTGTACCCCATCATCTGCATGCTATTTCAGGGAGGGGGTCCCCAGGACCAAATGGCGAGGTCAAGGGCCTTTGCAACTATGCTTAAATTGATGCTGTCTCTCCAACCCAGGTTTCTCATTGAGCCTTCAGCTGGAAGGATGGGCGTGTGCACATGTTTTATTTAGTTCACTTCCTATTTTACACCTGTACTGAGGTGCCCTAATCATCCACACTGCCAAAAAAACCTAGTTTTCTCCCTGGCTCCCTTCTGCAACAAACTGTGAGGACCCTCCAAGGGGAAGCAGTCTGACAGGAGAGTTCATCACAGAATGTATGCTACACAAAGAGTATGTCAACGAGTAAGGCCAAATTTGGCTCCTTCAAACTTTATGGCAGACCTCTTATCATCTTAACACCTACAAAGCAACAACCCAGAACACAAAACACACAACCCTGTTGCATGCCATAGAAAAATCACCCCTCACCACCATGCTGCCATGCTGTATGCTCAGTATTGCTGGCATCTTGAATTGACAGAATTCAAAATGTGCCATAAAACCATCCCGTGGACACCACAAGGGTCAAGAAAAACTAGAGGCCCAGAACGTTGCAATACGGAGGTGGATAGTTCAATGCGGAAGGTGTTAGCCCTAAGCATATGGGACCTCTGCCAGCCCACAATGCTGGTGTCGGGGCCAGAGCTCTCTGCCTGGTACAGCCCACGCTGGAGGGCAGATGTAGTTGGGTGGAGAAGGAGCTGCAGTCTTGATACGGCAAAGTCTAGTCAATAGTTGCAGGTGGTGGTAAGAGGAACACTGCGACAGCCTAGTTCAAAACAGGAAAAAATAGCTCTTAACCACATGTATAAAATAGTGGCCCAAGTAGGCACTGAGTATTTTAATTGGCATTTTAGATAGAGGCCTTCTCATTTCTCTCGCCATCCCTCCCACAACCCCAAAGGCATATAGCTCTACAAATGGAGCTATTTCGTAGTATTTTTGACTAGCCATTACATCCTCTTCGTGAGTCCTCAGCTGCCTCAAACAAATGATGGCTCTAACATGCTAACACTGTGAAATCATGACAACGTACAGACATACACTCTAAGCCTGCAAAACAACATTTTAAAAAGGAAGGAAAAGGGGGTTCACATTCCAAATTGACACACTCATGCCTTGATTGGACCTGATTATGAAGAAGATACAAAGATGGTGAAGGAACAAATGCAAGAACTTCAAACAGGAGTGGAGTAAAGGAAATTAAGCCCGAAGTCTGGATGCCCGTATCTCCAGAGCTCTGTGGCACTTGAGTCTAGCCAGGACCACAGAAGTGCTCAGTAATGAAAAACAGAAAAAAATATGCAAGTGCTAGTGTCAACAGACTCTTTCTTTGCCCATGAGTCAAAGAATCCATAGGTGATATTCACATGAGTTTACTTGCATTGCTTAAACTACACACCTGCTTTTACAAGACTGAGATGTTTCTTTCCTTCCAGAAACGCAATTCTTTAGGTCAAAACAACCAGGGCATACCTGATTCTGGAAGCTTTTTTTCAGTATAATTAACAGCTGACATTAAGAACTGACATCTAAGTCAGCTCTTAATGTTGACTTTTTAATTTACTGTCACATAGCTTACTTAGATGAGACAAATCTGTCTTCCTTAGTTCATGTGTATGCACCAACAAGAAAAGGCACAGACCTAGAATTCTCCATAACATGGAGAGATCTCGCTGAAGCTGAGAGCAATGTGGAATGACACAGGCAGGACTGAAACGAATGTCATGTACTAATCTCTGTAATTAGCTAACTGATCAGAGCATCCTGCACATTGCCCTGCAGTTTCTCTCGAGTTCTTTCTCATGCTCACAACAAAAATACAGATAAGAAAATCTTTGCTCATCTTTGGGAACGTAAGAACTAACTTTTATCCAGGCCAAATCTTTTCCCATTCTGACAGCTCAAATTTGATTTATTCATCGCTAGACCATTGAACTCCAAAACAAACCAAGGCCTAAAATAATCTTTGTAGTAAGTACTTTTGGAATACATTCCCCCTCTTCTCTCTCTCTCTTCCTTTCCCTTACAAACAGGTAGAAGAACGCTTGGAGAGATCACACATTATTTACGTGCAGTATTATTTTATGGAATTTTTCAAGGTGTTAATTGAAAGTTTTAATGAATGTTAATCATCTGTCATTTTCATTGGCAATCTCCGCACTGCCATATGCTTAACTTTTACACCTGTACAGATTTTCCAACCAGTTCTTTTAAATTGTTTTACTTTCTCAGTGTAGTATTAGTATTAATATTTAGGAAACAAGCCAGCTGCAACCAAGGCTGCAATTGTCTGCAGTTTATTTACTAGATATTTACCTTATTTACTAGATATTACTATGTATTTACTAGATATTTACTAGATTTACCCTAGTTCTGGTGAACTACAGTAATACATCCTAACTATACTACCACCAGTTTTGAAATATTTGTATTAATCCAGTACTTACAGGAGATGCTGGACCGACACTCATGAAGGCCAAAGTCCTACACGGCAGGGCAGGTACAGCACTCATAACACCTGCATAAGCCTCCCAGTATATTGTCCCAATTTTTGTCCCTTGCCTTTCCTCCTCACTCTCATTCTAGATCACCAGGCAACTGATGTAAACTCCAGCGGTCATGTTTCAGTTCTGTTCTTTTAAAGTAATGTGGAGATTTGTTTCTAAAGGGACTGGACTGAGGAAGCACAAGCATGCAAGTTATGAGTTCTATTTTTGACTGGACTGCAAATATTCTATGTGAACCAAGTCACCCTCAGCACACATGGCACACATTTAAAATGGACATACCTACCAGGCTCCTCGTCTTTTACCCTTTTCAGCAAGACTCTCATCCCCTCTACTCGGTAAAATAGGCTGATCTTCAAAAAAAGGCTCTTTTTTCTTGTACATTTTAATCAGCAGTAATATAATACTAATATTTATCATTGAGATTTAGCATTAAAATAACACAGAGATGAATGAATGTGGCTCTAAACTCTTGTCTTCGCTTTTGCATCCATCACTACAAAATGGTTTCAGTGCTAAGAGAAATTAATAAGATCAGAGCAAGTGCCACTGCTGCAAAACTGGCAAAAGTGAGACAATGGTGAAAAGAAAGTTAAGGGTTTTAAACTTGGGAACAAATAATGGGCACGCTAATTGGGCCAAGGATGAGACACAACAGAGGTGAAGTAACAGCCTGGCAAGGACAGCAAGCCCCAACGTGACTTCAAGCCTTACTAGTGACCACCAGAAAAGGGGTGGGGGGAATTTTGGTATTATTCCTAGGAGAAACTTGTATGCGTACAGAAAATGTTACAGAAAAACAGGAGAGAAAACTATTTCTGAACAGAGCCATATCAGCGATCTAAGTATTTCAGATAGGAAACAAAACCCAGAATATAGAAGAAGCCTTGTCTACACTGGGAGGTGAAGAGTCCTGCTGGCTGAGCAAGGCTGATTTCGCCAGCTCTTATAAGGAAGGAAATAGGGAAGTAGGAGAGAAGGGTCTTTACTCCCTGCCATCCTGATGGTACAAGAACAAAGCAAAGATGAGTGGAAGGGGCCAGATTTAGAGCACTGATGAGGAATACTCCTTTCTAAGGCACAGGTCTTCAGAGTCTGTCAAAGCAGCTGAGCAATGCCCAATACAGAAATTTGTGCAAATTTGCACCTCTCCTTCAATTAAATTTTGGGGGAAATTATTCCTCTGATAATTTTACCTAAGCAGAAAGAACAATCTGATGGTGTTATCTCCACTAAACACAGTTCATTGTTCTGAGTATTCCTCCGCTTCCAACTCTACTGTATGGAGAATGGGGGTATAAGAGGCACAGTCTCACCTTTCTTCTTTGGATATTATGCACCCCACAAAACACCACAAGGTGAAAGATCTTCTGTGTGGGAGGAACACACAACCTAAGAGTCTTTGTGGCCCCTTTTAATCGTGCATTCCAGGAAGTTCCAGGATTGCAAATACCCATGAACTTTTTCTGTTGTCTTGGAATACCTGGTGCTTTCCTTAAAGCTTGTGATTGCATGAAAACCTCAGCTTCTTTTTTTAAAGCACTGAATTTTACTGTTGTATAGTTCAAGATCCTGAACTATAAACGCTGAGAACCAAGGCTAATAAAAAGGAAATCAGAGTCTATTACTTTTAAAACCCCACCATGCATGAGGGTTCTGACTGTAGACTTTTTAACACTACAGATGGACAGAAATGTTATGCAGATGATTTTGGACAAAGGGCAGAGAGAACACCAAGAGAACAAAGTGAACAACAGTATCAGCTAACTGGAAAGTCTGGCTTTCCTCTGATGAATTGAGCCAGCAGTAAAAACCCACAACCTTTCCACCTGTAAAATGGAATGACAATACAGTAGGCAACCCAGCGAAACCCATTTAAAATCTAAGCATTCAAACCACTGCTTCTATAGTGTAATTATTCATAATGGTAACACAGTACCTGAGAAGCCTTGAATTGAAACCAGGTATAGAGGCACTCTGTTAGGACAGATACTACCGTGGAGGTACAGAGATTAGCACAGGAAAAGAAAACCCTTCTCTTACCGTCCCTTGTGAGTCCAGCTAATGTACAATGCTCATTTTCTATGTCCCCTAGTTCCTATTTAAACAGCTGTTCACTGAAGAAATCATTTAGAAAGATAAAGCCACCTATTGCAAATATTAGATAAAACTGCTAGGAATTTCCTAGAAATTTCGCTAAACAGTAGGAAGCAAGTTCTTTATTTTCCACATTGTAAGCATAATAACACTAACAAAACCCATGCTCATTGCACTACCGCACATTTTACAATATGAATATAAATTGCTGAAAAGAATAACAGACGGAGCAGAACTGCCAAATGCTCTGGAGACCGAGGTGTCGTACACGCAGTGCTGGGACCTGAACTGGGATGGACTGAGGGACGTGGTTTAGTGGTAACTTGGCAGAGCTAAGTTAACGGTTGGACTTGATGATCTTACAGGTCTCTTCCAACCATAACGATTCTCTGATTCTATGACTAAAGGGAACATTCTACTCACTTTACAGAAGCAGCTTCCAGAGTATCAAAAGTGGAAATGAATTTGCATTTGCTCAAATGTAAACGGTATTCAGGAGAACAAAAGAAAATCTCAGAAGTTAGGCTTATATATAGCATGTTTGTGAATCTGAAAGGGGTATTTTGATGTCTTGGATTTTTGCATGTCATTTATGTTCCTGTCCTGTTGATTTGCAATGGGAAAAAATATGTTCTCACTGCTCTCAGATGCTGATGTCCAACTAGTGAGGTGGACCAACAATCTCAGTCCTGTAAGCATGCAGCATGCAGCAGAGACCAAGCTAATAATCTTTGATGCATATATTAGTCTGGGTTTTATGCTGGAGCTTTCAGGGTAAAGCAAGGAGGAAAGGGTGCAGCAGAGAAGTGCCAGGGCTATGCAAAGAGATGGGGAGGAGAGGGAAACAGGAGAGAAGATGGAAGGCAAGCTCGAGATTCAAGGGAGATAACAAGAAAAACTTCAGGACAAAGCTGAGGGGAAGCCTGGATCTCAGCCCCATACCTTCCCTTTTTCTTTCCCGTCCCCTGTATGCAACAGTAACACAAGCAACTAAGACGGAAAGGTAGCTTTGCTCCACTGCACATAAAGCCACCATACAACACATCCAAGAAAGTTTGCTCTCAAAGCCAATACTCCCTCTACAATGATTACTCCTTACTTTACATTACTACACTTTACACAGACTATTACTATACTATACTCTGCATAGACTATTACTACACTACACATAGACAAGGACCGCACTGCACTATCATAGAACTGCCTAGGTTGCAAGGGACCTTTCAGATCATTGAGTCCAACCATCAACCTAACGCTGATGAAAACCACCACTAAACCATATCACTAAGCACTACATCTACCTGTCTTTTAAATACCTCCAGGGATGGTGATTCCACCACTTCCCTGGGCAGCCTGTTCCAATGCTTGATAACTCTTTCGGTGTAAAACTTTTTCCTAATATCTCATCTTGACCTCCCCTGGCACAACTTGAGGCCGTTTCCTCTTGTCCTATTGCCTGTTACTTGGGAGAAGAGACCGACCCCCACCTCTCTACAGTCTCCTTTCAGGTAGTTGTAGAGAGTGATAAGGTCTCCCCTCAGCCTCCTTTTCTCCAGGTTAAACAACCCCAGTTCCCTCAGACGCTCCTCATCAGACTTGTTCTCCAGACCCCTCACCAGCTTCATTGCCTTTCTCTGGACATGTTCCAGCACCTCCATGTCTTTTTTGTAGTGAGGGGCCCAAAACTGGACACAGTACTCAAAGTGGGGCCTCACCAGTGCCAAGTACAGTACACTACATCTTATAGAACAGTAAAAAGAACTATTTTGCTTCTATGAATCAGACTTAAACATCATGAACTGTCAATGGCTATGTAAACAAAAGGAACAAGTAACAGCCACGGCATGCCACAAAATACATGTATTTATAAACAAATTTAGAATTCTCAATTGGCCTGTGAAAAATTTTGAGGAAAAACTGGTCATCTCTTTTGATCAGAAAGGCAATAAAATGTTTATATTTTAGATGTTACTCTACTGAGAGCTCAACAGTCAGTTTTGGACCAAAGGATAGCACGTTTCCACTTTGCTTAGGCCACAGCAAAATCCTTCCTCTATTGTATCTTCAGGGCATGTACGTATAAGTGTTGCCTAGAGGTAAACTTGCAGAACGAGTGGAAAAAAGTAAATATAAATAATCCTTAGGATTTTGAACTCATTTTATACCAACCATTTGCCTCCCAACTGTACTTTGCCAAAACATTCTCCTGTTAAGCCTACGATGGGAAAAACATTTCAATCTTACGTGATATCAAGACTTTTTTTTTAAGTATTTTGATAAGCATTGGCTTTTCATCAGGTATTACAACATTTGCAAAAAACTTGACATAGTAAGTCACTTGATATCCTTTGTGCATATTGTCTGTATTTAGGCTCAAGGAACCACTGTTGCCCACAGTGACACAGGCTCCTGAGACAAGAACATCACCATACTAACAGCTTTTTTGTTACCTGTACAACCTTGTAGCACCTCCTTGAACAAGGAAAGGGACGAAAGGCTGACATTCCCTATGTCTTCCTGAATATACAGAGGGGCTGCTCCACAAAGGAAACGGATCTGCAAAAGATGCTACAAGATCCTGGATCTTGCCTGTCTGGTGTTCTAATGCGCAGGGACTGGCAAGTAGAAATATTTTTATGGTCCCCAAATCAGAAGTCACTTCATAAAAATGATCCCTTAACAGATTCTGCACAAGGAAGATAATCCTTATACCTCCTTGACTGTACTGCAAATTGGCCCCAAAAGAAATCCCGTTTTCTCCCAAGAGCAGTATTTCCCACAGGAATGTTCCTGATCAGCAGCGATGGGGTGCTGAAGGAGTAAATATAAGTAGACAGCTACTATACAGGATTTCAAGGAGCACCATTTCTGCTATTTCTGTGTAATAGATGGGGAAACTGAGGCAGAGGCGTGCGAAGGAACATATCTGGGCCACTCAGCAGATCAGTGGCAAAGCTGAGATCAGACCAATCCCCATGGTGTAATGGCAGCCGAGGAAAAGAGAAAACAGAGGAGCTTCAATGCTTCAGATGACAGGAAGAGAATTAATTTTCTGATGTGGTGTTTTGTTGACTCTTTCGTCTTGTCATGTACAGCAGAAATAATGTTTGTAGGATTAGAGTAAACTCACAGCAAACGACTCTTATGATTATTAAGCATCTCAGTTTCAATTTGATGTTTCATCATCTGCCAACCTTCCACATCAAAAATGATTTTTGTTCGTATTTGAAACAAAAAAATTACAAAATATCAGCCCAGAATTTAAAACACTTCTTCAACATGTTAGAAAAGTAAATTTAAAATGTCACTGAAGCTAAAAAGAGGAATAAGCCTGTCCATTGCTCTTATGCAATAATTAATTTTCATCAGAGTCCTTATTATGCATTAGTTTTTATGGAGCGACAAAACACAACTGCATGCTATTGTTTAAACATATTTGCTGCGTATGCCAGAAGAGTAAAGGCTGGAAATATGCGTAAAGGATAATACACAAAATGTGGCTAAATATATTCTATATTATGGATCCATAATACAGAATGCAAATGATTCTGACTAAGCATTCACAGGAGACAGTCTTTAGGGTGCATGCTGTGAATGTATATTATGAATAATGCATAAAACTTGGCTAAATCTTAATGAGTCCATTGACATCCTATGGGGTCCACAGGAGCCTCAGATCCCAAAGCATGTCAGTGGCATATTACCCTCCTCCCCCACTTCATTTAAAAAAATACTTTCTTAAAACAAAGGAAATTAAAACACAAAAGAAAAAACCCCTTAGCTCTGATTTAACTCCCTTATGACGGCAAATGCGGAGACAGCCACCAAGTCCGATTTCCTTCACCCCCTTGTGCCTAGATGTTCTACGGTAAACCAGGGCACTGTATGGCATTTCTGTAGGATTGCATCAGGTGTGGGACACGAGTTACCCCTCCTTCCCAAACCCACATACTGAAGGGCTTCTCCACGCACAGAGGCAAGAGCGTAAGAGGTGACAAGCATCCCCATTATATTTTGTTTCCATTCTTCTTCCCTAATTCCCAGATTCTTTAAGAGCAAGAATTAATGTATAAGGAGACTGCAGAACATATGGGAAAAAACACGTATAGTTTACTAGTTAGTCAGAGCTACTCCAAAGGAGTAAGTTCACCTGCTAAAGGACATTGGCAATGGGTGCAGTCACAAGGACAAAGAACCTGACCGAAGAGAAGCACCTGGTATTTACAGCTTGTAAGTACAAAAAGGCAGTAAAAGAAAAAAATTTCCACCTCCTGAGTGAAACTGCAAGGTTGTACCATTCTATCTGAGAGTACAAGTATACCATGCTCACTAGGAAAAAAAAGTGTTGGCATCAAGCCCCAGCTCCACTTAGAAGTGTGAAGATAGTTTTTGTGTGTCACGCGCTTGGAAATAAATTAGTAGATTTTTCCTATAGTATAAATATGAAGAAAAATAACTGATTAGGTTCTTGTTTATTTAGGGTTATAAGTCTTCAAAACCATGCAAATGGTAATTAATTAATTCTTGCAACACCCATGTGTGATGGTAAGTCTGTACATCCTTAAACACAAGGAAACTGATGAACAAAAGGTCAAGAGACTTAGCCAGCACGCCAGAGCACTTCAGTGGCAAAGCGGGTCCGCAGCTCATGCTCTCCATGCTCTTGGCCATACACTCATCCACTACACTCGGGATGGCAAATGCTGCTCTGCTTAAGGACCACTTCAGTGCTCAACCAGGTGACTGCAGGCCAAAACCAATGCAACCCTACATGTGCAGAGCTGAAACCAACTGAGTAAATCCCGTCAGACCCGACCTGGCTCTGTCCTCTCCATTCCCACAGCACATAAGCCTCTACACTTAGACACGGAGCCCCGAGCTCCATCACCGTACATCCAACGGGGATGGCCTACTGACTGGCCAGCACGCCAAGGAAGACCTACCTCAGGGGCTGGTCAGGACTCCTGTCTTCTCCCCACCAGACCCCACCATTCTGCCCAGTCAGACCTCACATGTAAAACACTATGCCTACACTCATTCAAGCTGGGAGATCAGGTGAGCACTATCTACCACATCCACGTTGCAGCACCTGAGCCCGCCAGGCTAAAGCAATGAGAAACCCCAGGAACCGAGCAAAGACGATAGCTTCCCCAACAGGACCTTCCCTCCCACCCAAAGCATGCTATCCTTTGGTCCAGAAGGGCAGGAGGCAGGCTGCGAGGCAAGAGTTCCTCCATCCTTGAGGGCATCTGCACAGGCAGAAGGAGGAGGACAGGTCTGGGTCAAATTTGATATAACCAAGTTTGGGACAAAAGAGCAGGAAAAAAAAGCAACTGCCAGGAAATTCAGAAACACAAGTATTTTTCAGGTTTTGTTAAAAGCTCCTTTCTCCCCCCACCTGTGCTTCCATTGGAAAATCAATACCAGGGAGGAAGAAACTATCTGGGAACTCAGTAAGCATTTCTGATCTCAAAAAAAATCTCTTTTTTTAAAATCCAGCTTTTGTTTTCCTTGTTTCTACTTCTTACAACAGCAACAACAAAAAAAATCCAAACATGATTTTTTGTATGTGAAAACATTCAACAAACAGATCCTTGAAGAAAGTAACTGATGAAAACAGTTCAACTGGATCTACAGCAGAATCTGGCATGAAACGTACACGGAGAGAGCAGGGACACACGCGTGCCGATCTTTGAGCGTAGCTGTCTATGTATTTAGGCGAGAATACACCATTTCGTTTTACTCCATGGCAATAATCTTTTCCTTTAATGACAGGTGAAATTTTTGTGAAGTTACAAAATATAACCTTTTTTTTTCTTGTTGGTGGGTAAATTTGCCCCGTATGTGAAGACGCGTATATTTACACACACACACATATATATATATTCTAACCAAAGGCAAAGGCCAGGCTTTCACAGGAACAATACTGTCAAACTATTTTACCTTTGCAACCCATCCCGCTACTATTTATACTCACTGCTACCGATATCAGCAACTGTTTCCCTGCCTCCTCACCCCTCCCGGACACCATGAGAATAACAGAGAACGAAGTCTCTCTGTAGCACTTTCCTTCTCAGCAGGAAGCTCAAGCGTTTGCGATATCCATTTTGATACCAAACCTAAATTAGGCCTCTGGAAATAGGTAATGCATAAAAAGAAGCACTTTTGTGCCACAGGATTATTATTGTAGGTTACTGTTAACCCTTGGGAGATGGAGGTGAGTCCTGCAGCTCCCCACTGGGTTGAATATTTGCTGAGAACTCACAGGCGCTACCTAAGCAGATATTTCAGGTGTGCTTCATGATAAAGAGAACGATCCTGTTGACCCATCATATTCTGATAGCTAGTTTGAGTGCAAAAGCATCGCCAGTTAAACAAAAAGGATCAGCACAGCATGCACAGGCTGCAACCCTCTTGCGCTAAGGGAAGATTTAAAAGGGGCTGGATACAAGGACAACTGTGGAATTACTAATGCAAAGATCAAACAAAAAAAATCAGTACTATATTTGGGAACTATCTAAAACACATTCTGCCTCTCAGCTCCCTAAAATTCTTCCTTATTGCAAAGTTTCCACTGGGTTACATGTTAGTGAAAAGAAATACATCATTCAAAAAGAAAAAAAAAAAAAAATCCAAACCTTTAAACAATTTGTAATTTTCAAGTTTCAAATCACTGCAAATGAAAGTATCACGGCTGGAAACCTGTGTGATTTATCACAGCTTCACAACTGTGAATCATAAAGTTATACAAATCATAAATGAACTTTTTTTTCTTCAGAACCATCATCATCCCTGAAGTTAGAACCGGTCCGTAATTCAGATTCAGTGAGACACACTACCTTGCACTAAAGCTACACCACCTCCTGTTGTGATACAAGTCGGCCCAGCATTACTCATTGCTTGACTTCCTTAGCAAAACGAGCCATACCGCAAATTCAATCTGTTACCTGCCCACACGATTTAATTCAAGTTCAGCTTATCCTAAGCACTTCTTTTTCCTTCAAACACGCAGACTTCAAAGGGCTATAAACCGTGATCCTAAATGCAAAAGCAATTGCATGTCAGTAAGTTTTCCCTAAATTTAAATAAATAATTTACTAAACTATGGTCGCTACTTGTTAAGCCTGAGAAAAAATGGAGCCTTGCCGTAACCTGGAAGACAAATTGGATCTCAGAGCCTCACACATCCTCCCGTTCAAATCCCCGTGCGCTGTGTACCTACGGGAATACAAAGGAGAAGCATTCCAATAACTTTGCGTACTAGCAAGGCAGACTGAGGTTCTCCTAATAAATTTTAAGCTTTATAGCCCCTTCACTCAAAAAGCCATGCACTTAGCACATCAAAGGGGAAGACCCGTGGAATAGGTATTGTTTTGCAGACCAGTCTGACTACCGCACGGATGACCAGAGCGCAAACCTTTGCACCCCTACGTGAGCAACCATTCCCACAAACATCCTCCTATCAACGGTACAGTTCGCAGGAGCTACAACTCACTACCAAGAATAAGGAGCTTTCCATTTGGCCTAGAGACTTGCCTACAGCCATGCAGAGGCATGGGTAAGAAAAGAAGCCAGAAGTCTTAGCTGCTGCTTCTCCACTCTGGCCATTAGCTTTGGCATGGCTTTTCCTAGACAGTCCTCTTTGTTTTAGCTGTTCTGACATCTGCGCGTTGCATTTGCCCTGTTGTGCAAGCATGACTATTTCCTAAGAGATAAACAGAGATCGCCAAGCTCACAACGCCTGACACAAACAGAGTTCAGATTCAAGCTTCCCTAGGTAGTCCAGACCCCGTCCTTTTCACTTGCAAATATAAAGGGAACGCTGCAAGATCCGAAGGGAAAAAGAAGGAAATCATCTTAATAAAGGAATGGGAATGAAAAATCTCTCTCACTCTCACAAGCGTGGTTGTGTTTTTTTTAAATAGCTATTTGAATCATCCCTGCTTATAGACAGCCCCACTTCTTCAGCAATGGAAAAGCAATACAAGCTTTGTGTCATTTGATCCCCCCAAACATTTTGTAATTTAATGTGAGCAGGCTCCTCTCTGGGCTCTCAGACAAAAGTTTGCCCACATGCCTTTTAAAGTACGTACCTGATTTTGCCTTTGTCTGCTAAGTTCCTTTTGCAGCTGCATTCCCACGAAAATGTTTCTATACCCACTTTCCCCTGTCGTTTCTATAGTCTGCTCAGAGGTGGATTCATCGCTGGGCTTCGGCAGTTACATTTCTTCCTCAATTGATGCTTCTTTTTATTTATTCTGAAGTTTCCAATGTAAAACAAACAGGAATTCCACCTTTCTAAAATTACTACTATCCCACTGTCCTCCAATGTAACATTAACAAGAGGCAATATTCTCCAAAGCTATGAAGCATATACTGCCCTAAATTACATTGCAGTTGCTGCCCTGAGCTCGCACATTTTTGAACAGGAAGGCTCCCTGGGATCTCTCTCTCCGTTCTGACTGCATTTACTGCTTTAAAATATTTTTAACCCAGACACTGAAGTGCCAGCCTAGCAGCCCTTCATGCTAATCCTAGCCTGGGTGGCTGTTCTTAAGGGAAAGCATTCAAAAATTGTAGCAGTGCATCAACTTTGACCCTTTTCACTTAAAACATGAGACTTTTTTTTTTAAGGGAAAAAAAAATTAGATTCCAGAGGGAATCACTGAACTCTGACCTGCTTAAAATTAGTTTTGTTTTAGTGCCTGCGTGGTGACTCAACAGGCCAATTTTCCAGACACTTAAGACTTCTCTGCTCCTGAAGATTCCAGTTCAAGTCCTGGACTCGCTGCCTGGGGTCGGATCAGAACACTTTGTTCCATGGCTTCAAGCAGTGAATTCCCAGATCGCCGTACCCTTGCCAGATGCTGGCATGCTTGGTAATAATTAGGGCTGTAACCAAGCTAATTATGTATTTTTTTTTAAATCTGTGAAGAGTTTTGCTTGCAATACATATGTTTGACCGAAAGAATTTCCCTTCAAAATTCAGCAGTCGAGAAATGTTTATATGGCTCTGATAAACATTTCATGATAAGCTGGATTCTTTCGGGGGGGAGGGGGAAGATGTGTACTTTGGTCTTAACTGTGCAGCAAATAATTCTCAAATAGGGTCTGGCTGAGTGTATCCGTCTCACTGGGAGTAACTGATTTGATTTTTTTTAATCTGTCACAGGCACTACCAACACTCAATGAGTCACCATAGACTCCTATGCTGCAAAAAATAGCATCACAACGCTTCATTTGCTCTTCAACAGGACTTCAAGTGTAGCGCCTGATATCAAAAAGCCTTGTCAGATAACAAATTTAAAAATCCCAGGAAATGAAACCCCAACACAGTCTCGGACGAAATTATTTCCTGCAGAAGGTTAACACTGCCCAGCAAAGCAAAGATCACCTAGGAGCAATAATTTTCCTCAATCTCAACAGAGTTATTCTATTTAATCTTATCATTAATGCTATTGCATATATTTCATATCTTTCATCAAAGGATCTCAAACGATTTAACATACAGCCTCAGAAATCTCCTGTAAAGGAAGAGAGTACTATTATCTCCATTTACAAGTAGTGAGGAATTGAAGCAAAAGAGATGCTAAGAAACTTTGGCCACGAGGCAATAAAGAGGCAGACCCAGAAACAGAACCTAGGTGCTGGTCCATATTAAGTGGCATCTGTTACATTTCCATCCCTGTTTCACAGCGATTATGGAAAGAAAAGCTTTGCCAACGTCTATAATCACTTATTTGACAGCTGCTAACCCAACGAACACGAAAGCAATTTATACACAGTGCCCTAATCTTCCTGAATTTGATCATGTATGAACACAGCACTAGTACTTGTTCCAATATAATTCCGGGTTTTTCTTAGAAAGAATGTAGCGTTCTTCCTTTTTCGGAAAGAAAATGAGCCACTAAAAGACAGAGTTTCAACACGCAGCCATCAATATGCTGTTCTTACAAATACAAAAAATGTAAACCAGTAATAACACAAACAACGATGCACGCCGTTCTGTGTCAACAAAATGACTCTGTCTTCCGCCCAGAAAGCCCTCCTTCAACCTATACAAGAAACCCCCCCGAGACAGACAGGTCTGGCCTTATACCTTAAGAGACACCGGTCAAGGCAACCAAAGGGAAAGGAAATTCTGTGACAACAGAGAATGACCCCGCCTTATGAGCATCCTCCATATATTTAACCTCAAGATCTGCATGCCTCTGGTGATCACAATTGCCACAGGACCTTGAAAATATCCAGCTAGGTTAAAAGTTGTGAGCCTGCTACACTAGAAGGCAACCTGCAGAGCCATATTAAACAGTAGCATCTGATGTAAATTAGTAATTAGTGCATGGTGGGCCATGGTAGATGGCTGACAGCGTGGTTTCTCTGACTGAGAAAACCTACCGAAGAACCACCAGAGCACCTCCACCACTGAGCCTGAACCTGAGTATGCTATTACGAATTACCACCGTGCCTCCTCGGAGAACCGTCACTGGATAGAAACAATGTGAGCTAACTAGGTTATTCATCACCTGCAAAAAAAATTATGCTGCTCAGAGCTTTTTGGATACAATGGCGAAGGTGAAGAAGGCTTTCTTCACCGCCTACGCAGCCTGGGCTCAACTCTGCAAAACAAATTTGAGCCGCAGTCAGACTCGATGTCAGACTTTTGCCAGCTGAGCTCCCTCTCACTTCCTCGGTTTCAGGTCATCTGAGTACCCTGACAACCTGTGAGGATAAATCAAGCACAGAAGGTGTTTAGGAACTAAACATACACGTCAGGTGTTTCTATAAAACCTACACGAAGTTATATCAAAGTATCCCAAATTCCAGATCCATAGCAAATGCATCACACATTTTGGAAATGGTGGGCAGTGACTTAAAATACAGACGCACTGGTTATAAAAAATAAAAGGAGATGGAGTAAATCCGGGAAGAAAGCGGGGAAGAATGCACATGCTGACATTTTTTCCTCTGGAGGACGGATCAGTCGCACGAAGCTTACACCCACTGGGGCTCACCTGAACAGGGTCCACTCTTTGAGTAGCTCTGATGTTAAAACACCACGTAGCAACACATTAATACCGGCAATCACCGATCTCTTGATGTCCAGGCCAGAAAGGATCGTTAGGACCTGCCAGTCTGGCCTCCTGCCCAGCGCCAGAACCTCACCCAGCAATTCCCCCAACATCCCTCTGACTTCTGGCCCAGCACAAATACATGGCCAGAGCCCACACAAAGCCACTGCTGGAATAAAGGTCCTCATCTTGCATTGAGAGTGTTTGTATCCATATATGTTTTCGCTTGCAGCCTGCCCGTCCTCTCTCGGCCACACCAGCCCAGCACCGACGTGCCAACAGCCCGGTGACAAGACCCGTGGCCATAAACCATTCCCACCGGTGACACCTGCTTCTGTCGCCAGATACATCACCCAGTATGTTACATGAAAACTGCTCCTCTTACTGATTGTTTGTTAAGAAGGTACTTACACTGGCTCTTTGATCTTTCCAAGCGCTAGCAAAAAATAAAGCTCCAATTCGGCGAAGGGCTTATACAGCATGCGCCAAATTTTAAGTGCTGAAGGAGGCCCGTTGGCTACGGTGGGACTAACGTGCTTAAAGTCAGGCACATTCATAAGCGTGTCAGGGCCAAAATCCCTGCGCAGCCATTCAAAATGCATCCAAGGCTTGCGCTTTGCTTCTGGAAACTTTATTCTCACTTTACATATAGTCAAAACCTGACAAGAGCTCACTGTCGGATTATGCAGGAAATCTGCAAGTTTCACCAAGGTGTGATCTTATGCTTTTTCACACATTATTGTATCATGCCGCGCCAGAACACTAACGTATGCACAGTTCTAAAATAGCTTGCATTATTACAGCCCAGCACGGAGAACAGGGCTGAAAAGCCAACACGCAGACCTCCAGAGATTTGCTCCTCAGTCACTTGCAAACTGATAAGGGGTCACAAATGCCTTTCTTACCAAGGGGAAGAAAAAAAAAAATAAAAAAAGAATAAACAAAACAAACCAGACTCAGCCTTCCAAAACCTTTTTCCCCATTTCTCTCTCTTTTAAATGAAACTGTCAATTGCCAGATTTGTCTTTGGTCATGTCAGGGTGGGAGAATGGGATTTAATAACATTTAACTGACTCGCTATCAAGAAGGAAACATATTTTTCTTCTCTCAAATTTGAAACCGACACTTTCTTTTTTTTTTTTCTGTTGGCCTACTTTCTTTTAAGTTGCTTTTCAATTATTTATGAAAATGCAATAATGCATTACTTTGCTGTGCAAATGTTTAGAAGAAGGAGATAGTGTCTTTCAAGTGAAAAAACCCCCATACATGGTTACATAGGGGTTTATTTAAAAGCGCTTTGCAGGTGATACTTTATAAAAAACAATATACTTTCATTTCCTCCCCCACACACATCCCCATTTTCTTTAAACTGTGTGTTTGAGTCAATAAAGAGAAGTCCACAGCTCCACAGAAACACCCCACTCGTTGCTCTCCAAAGCTGGAGCTGTAACAAACAAACAAAAGCTCTACACGGGAAACCGTACAAGGGGCTGAACCAAAACCTATTAAGATACTGAAAAAACTCCACACTTTCTGAACAGCAAAAAGAGGACAAAATCTTGTCCCACTAAATAAAGGAAATTAATAGCAAAACTGTCAATGTCTCACTCATTTTTGAAAGGTTTTTTTGTTTTGGGGTTTTTTTCTGTTTTGAAACAGCTGGATTTGGAAACAGCTGTGTTCCCAAGCCCATTAAACACCAGTGAACACTGACTGCTGAACTTCTTTCTGCAATTTTGGAAATCCCATGTGGATGCACGCTCAAGTGGCTAGAGCTTCCGAAGGCTCACCACCTCAGGGTTTTAACATCAATGGACTAAAACAAATAGCAAAGCCTGCCCTGACGGTATCAGGCACAAAACCAGGCATATAGTGCTTATCTCCTGTGTCTTCAGCTTCACTCTCACAAGGGCAACTTCGGTGTAGTGAGATGAGTGGTCCCCATGACAGTCAATGGTGATATGGAAGTTCTTGCTCTGCAACACTTTCTACAGAAGCCTCTCTCTCTGTATCAACAGAGGGAGCCAAGAAGGATCAGCTTCACTAGGTTAAAGCTAGCCTTTGCGTGTAAACTATAAACAAAGATCCTACACACATTCGCATTACTGGCCTAGGATCAACCAGGAAAAAAAGAGCAGCAAGTATCATAAAATGAACACAGATGTACTTAACCGCAACATAACACAAACTGAAATATAATCAGAGAAAGACAACGCACCAGAACAAATCAAAAGCTGCTTGGAGATGTTGCGGTATCTCCATCCATGAAGGTTTTCAAGCCTCAACTAGACAAAATCATGGCTGACCTGATCTTCTGCTGGCACCAGTCCTGCCCCACGCAGGTGGCCTCACCAGATGACCACCTGAGGTCCAACCTGACCAACAGCCCTGGTGCTATGAAAGAAAACAAAACTGTACGAGGACTTAGAGAAGCTCATCTCTGCTACTATTAACCATTTAAAATGCCCTCAACATGATTCCGTAAAACTGGAATCCACGTAAATCCCACAGTCTCTGGAGCTCCTAGAAGACACCTCTCACACTCACTTGTCACAGCAGACAAGTAATATTTAACAACACAGGTAACTTAGGAAACCAACTTCCATTTAATTTTTTCCCTTCATTAGAGTGACTTAGGCACCCGGGGGACTCTGAAGGTCAACAGGGCACTGTCTGTGCTGCCTTCAAAAATGGGACTTCGGCTGCATTGAAATCTCATTTTTCTAACTGAACACTGCACTTATGCAAACACTCACATTTTGCTGAATTTAAATGAACTAAGCCACATTCCTGAAGTTAAGCCTATACTCAAATATTGTTCTCAATCAGGGCCATAAACCACACCTCTACAACTCACATGCCATATTCTGAGTTAATTAGAAATGGACAGTGAAGCACAGAAACATTTCTAAGCACTTTAGGCTTAGAAGGAGCAAAACTTACCATGCTGAGATAAAAATAATTATATAAGGCTGTAAACCAGTAAACATTTTCCTTTTTCTCATACATAAAAACACAGAACTTAAAACTAAGGAAAGCAAGACGAAAAATCTTGCATTCTTAAAACTTCACACTATTGCGCAAGAGCATTTCTCTTGCACGTAGCCTCTTACTGCTCCTTCTTTACGCTGCATTTGTGTGCATTGCAGAGGTGCTTGGGTATAGAACTGCTGCTGCTCCTCACGCCGCTGTACTCACACCTTTACCTCCAATATACCTTTAAGGATTAGAATCTCTTGGTTTCTCCATTTTCTACCCCATTTCAGCTTGTTACTTCTCACTAGGAGCCACTTTCTGTACCGACACAATGCATTAGTTCTTAAAAGAACTGCGGGACACGCAGTAGAAGGCGCAAGGCTCTGCCTGACTTCCCTCCCTCCCCCCACCCCCCATCACTCCTCATAAACACACGCATATTGCTATCATGCAAAGACAACACCTCATACAAAGCAAGACACCGGTCTAACGGCATTTTGCGACTGGGGGAGGAGCTAAGCGTCCACGTGAAGTTCCCAAGCATGTGTTTTAAATGTGTTAGCGGTCTACTACACGCCGGCTTCCAGAATCCTGTAAGCAAGTGTTTTACCCAGTGGGCCCCCAATGTGTGGAGACCTGACCCCCCTCCTCCCCACGGAGGGGCTGCCCAGCTAACGCTGGGGATGCACCCCACACGTTTTTACATCGCTGCTTTCCTCTCCGGCACTTTCCTGGCAGAGAGAGGCCTTCAGTTTCCAGAACTGTCAATTGCCTTTCAGAAGCACTAAATCCGCACATACATATTTGTACATATTCATCAGCATTTACTCATTTGTAATCTCTCATGAGAATTAATATTATTCCTCTACGGTCGCAAAACTTCCATCATCCCATGCAAACTGCTACTTACCTACGGCAACCCTGTTTATAGGAATGCCTCATTATATATAATTTCAGGTTTCAAATGGAAACTGTTTTACAGAAGTGACAAGTACTTCAGTATTTCTACTCCAGCTCTGTCTTTTCTAACTATCGGCAGGAGGCACGAAACCGATCTCAGCAACAAGTTTCAGCGAGAACTAAAAAGCTCGCCCTACGTGTGCGCCTACTGACCGAGTATCTATGCATGACTTACAAACCTGAACTAATTAATTGTCCTACATCTGTTAATCTCAACCACAACGCACTTAATGCACCATGGTGCCGCTAAACAAACTCGCATTCCCAGGAATCGGAACAAATCATTTCGTTTTCTCAGAATCAGACTGTCCTGCTTCTGGCGGCCGCCTGCATACAATTACAAATATAAAATCAATCAAAGGCACAGCAAAGAGCACAGTATCTCCTACTAAACACCCTCTTCTCCCAGATTTGAATTCATAAAGCAGGATATTGCATTAGCACATTCACTTTCCTGCGACTGCATATGCTTCTTATATATTTTGCATACCCTTCGTAGCAGATGCGTTCAATTTATTATTAAACGGAAGTGTAATTGACACATGTATTGCATTTCTTGTTACTATTTATGCATTTGCCTATATTCCGGCATGAGAAGCGTGATCTTTAATTGCATGGCATAAGGAGCAAGCTCATTTCAGTGAAAACACAAGTTGTATGTTCCTGGATGCACGCGTAAGGACGGCACACAAAGAGCCACAACGTCCCCCTTTCCCTGGAAACCTCAGTGTCCTCAGGCTCCTTCCAGAGTCAGTGGAGGAGGAGACTACACTGGAGTGTGATTTGGTGGGTGAATCACTTCGTTACAGAACAGGTATTTTTCCTGTGTTTGTAAAGAATTCTTTAATGCAGAAGTCAGTATCTGCCTTTAATTCAGTCTGCTCTGAAATCACTTGAAAACCATTCATTTTCTAATTTTCTTCTCTTCTCTAATGGTTTCTCAATTTTTCTCAGTATAAACCCGGTCCATTAGGACTAATCTCCCTCTAGAAGGTTGGTTGTGACATTAAAATGGTGTTCCTAGCTAAGAAAAGCAACTCCACCATTCACTGACCAAAGGCACTGACTTAGCCATGTAACAGGTATTTTGCTTTCTTTTTTTAAAATGGACTGTAAAATTAACTTTTAATTGGTTAGCTGAGGATTACAACTGTGTCCCCCAGCCCTTTTCATTACACTGAAAGCTCACTCACATGCCAGGATTTTATAGCAGTGTGAAAGGTAGACTCCATAATCCTAGTTTAGACACTGAATCAGTTTAATTAAATGTGTCTTTAGACTGACTGCTACAAAACGCAGCACGGCACTCAGTCGCATTTAAACCTGTTGTATTCACCTATCTCCTACAGAAACTGAAGATACTGCAAACCATTTTTACATCTGCTTCAAGGCCAGCGCAACGCTTCTGAGCAGAGCAAGCTTAACCGAATTTTGACCCCTCTCCACAAAAACGTGAGCAAAGCAACTTCTGAGAGCAGGAGGAGCCCTTATTGCCCAGCTATGAGCGGGCAACTTCACCCTGTCCCACCAGTTGTTTGCTGTCCTAGCCCACCTTCTACCCTGCCTAAACCAGAAGTCCGTGCTGAAAATCTGGTTTTAAATTAAATTAAATACATTAACATCACTGCCACTAAAAGCAGGGCCTTAAATACAATTTTACTAACATTCCAGTATACCTTAAGCATCTCCCCAGGCTTTGAATAGCAAAGGCAAGTACCCTATCTAGAGCAAATCTGAACAAGACATCAGCTTTCCCAAGACCTTTTAGACTCATTTCAAGTAAAACCTGGACCACCCTCCCAGGGACCAGGAGACTACAATGGAAATCACTCCTCTGGGATGTGGTTTTATTTGGATTGTGTTCTGTAAAACTATGCTCCTTGTGGAAGGTTCAAAATGTCACCAAATGGCACTGGACAGTTCGGCCTGCTCAGTTTCTCTCAGGACAAACCGAAAAGATGGGTTTAAGTGTTCAGTGTCCTTTATCAGACTAGTATTAACACAGTACAGACTCTCCCATGTGTTTTAACTATAACCATTCAAAGGATCGAATACTCGTACATAAGTATATAATTTAAATAGTGGGAGATTTTTTCTTGAGGGGATTTTGCAGTAGTGAAGAATACTACCCTTACAAAATAACTTTGACCTGCAATTTTCAGGCAATTCATTTCCATGAAATATAGGTAAATACTCTTTTCTTTAAACAATAATCACAGAATACACTTTAGCTTTGTCACCAGGATTTCTTTTTATTTAAAAGAAAAACAGGAAAGGGGGTGGGGGGGAAGACTTCGGTTAAAGGACAATTCAATGAAGGGTCTTTTAGCTGGCAATTGCAGCACTGCTCAGGGCCAATGGATCAAATTTAACTCTAAAAAGTGCTGATGGTTGTATGAGTCATCACAGTAGGAGCTGGCGCTCTGGGCCACTCAAGTTCAATTTTTGGTGTTACCAGGGGGTGTAGGAACTGGGATCTTGGTGAGCACAGATTTGCTCCCTATTTGATGCACTGGGTAAAGTGGCATTCTTAAAATCACCTGCCTCCCAAGCAGCTAGTAAGCCAGCAGGAGGTTAGTAGGAAGAGAAAGTAATTGTCCTTTGTGCCTCTGAAAATAGCCAATATTAAAGGATCCTCTTGTATATTACCTGAGTTTCAATCTACGCTTGCAGCTCAAACGAAAAGAGAGAGGCTGGAGAAGACAGAAAATAAAGCCGTGAGAAATATTAGAAGAGACCCTCCTCAAGCTGTCATGAAGCATATGGTCTCCTCGCCCAGAAACGTGTGCAACCAGAAAGGAGGTGTGCTCCGTAAGAAACAAAAACTTGTTCAGATAATGCACTTTACGTATACAGAACATACTGTGTACGTGCCTGTGCCTCTGTGTTCACAGACACAGATGTTTGTGGCTCGGAGAGGCCAGAGACATGGGGAAAGCTAGTGCAAGAATGATCATCTTACGCTTATCTAGGATGTCCACCAGTGGAGCAAGCAGCACGTGGACTCCAGCTGCTTTAACAGACTGTACTTAAGTCATGGGAAATCCGCTTTACCTGCAACCTCCGCTCTCCAGACGATGCCCAAAGAAGGTGTAACTGGGGCATAACTAGCAGTAGGATGTGAATCTAATGTTTTGGTCTTGACCCAAATGTTCTTATCTGTTACTAAATTTCACAAAGGGAAGGAGATCTGGCTTCAAACTTCCTTACTCCTACAGTTCAGTCACAAATCCAAAAGGAAACTTTCAGAATTGGTCTGAGCACACCATGAAAAAAGAAGAAAACTCCCCAAAGCCCCCAAAACTTGAGTGCCACCAAAGAGGAGCTCATTCTTGTTTCAGGCTTGAATTCGTACGGTCTAAACCAAATCTGGATCTGAACTTGACTACATAGTAATAATATATATCATGAGTGATGAACGGGACCATCTCTAACATCTTGAAGAAATGGAGAATATAAGCAAAAGAGGTTATAAAAAAATGATTTAAGAATACAGGAGACTTTAAAGCTTTACAAGGGCTGCTCCCAGCGTGCAAGGCCCAGTTGCCCACTTCCTCACCAGCAACTCTCCCACCGCTTTCAGTGGGAGCACGGCCCTGCCCGTTCAGGGGACGTGCGAGGATCCTTATGTAGAAAACAGGAAAAAAAACTTCTTTGCTAACAGCAAAAAAATCCTTATAATAATACTAATCTATTTATAATGGTCAAAAAATATGACAGCTTACAACAGCGTCACAGCAGTGCTTTGGCAATATTTTAGCATACTGTTGTATTTTTAGAAGGACTGTTCATTTACTTTCTCCTAAACGCCGGAATTCTTATTTTTCAACAAACGCTCAATTTTTTTGGTGCATCCATATGCCAACATCACAGTGTTTTATACCAGGGTAAGTATGAACTGCAGGCAGAAACAAAGCTCCTGTACACACGTTGCATTACAGCAGCGCTGCCAGAGATGCCAAGTCTCAATCTCCTCCTATCGCTTTATGCAGCGCTAGTTAGCTACGCCACTTGCAAACCTTCTTGGAACGCAGCGGTACGTTTTTACGAGGAGTAAAAGAAAACTGCTGTTTCTTCATCCCGAACGCTGCGGAACTATCCCATTGTAAACAAGCCATCTGACAGTTTAATGATATTGCTCAACCTAACTGGTTTTGGCAAGCAGCACGTAAGATAAAGGTGCAGCAAGACGTAGTTTAAGCGCTTTTATATTTTCTCAGCGCAGAGACCTCACCATTTCAAAATTCATTAGCAAGCTACCTGCATACTTGAGCGAAAAACGGTAAGCGCTCTCTTAACTCTCACCTGGTACTACGAGATCACGGCAAGAGGACGCCGGCAGCCCCTAAGAACCTCTACAGCTGGAGCTCACACGTCTATGGGCAAAATTCACACGCTTCGCTTTTCTTTCTAAGCAGCATGTATTAGCTTCCACTGCTTACAAAAACTTATACTAGGCTAAATTAAATACATGTGCACCCACATGTTAACCGAATTAACTCGAAACAGTCAATGCATCTCAAATGTCCATCTGTTTACATAAGACACTTGCAGCTTTCAAGTCTTGTACTCCTTACAGTGTAACTCGCAACCCAAACACTTTCAAGTTCAACGAGAAAGCTCTGCTGCGAGATTTCCACGTGTTTATTGGGTTCTCGCGTTCAAATCATGTCAGAATAGACATGCTAGCCACTTGCAAAATGCAACACATCGATGCCAGCCCTTCCCTCTTCAGCTGGAGAAACCTCATAAAACAAAGCTGGCTATAACCTGACCAGGTATTGTAGCTAAATAATAATAAATAAAAAAATATCTCCCCTTGCAATCCCAGTTTAATATTTGTAAACAGTGCATTTTGCAAGATGATGAATTCATTTCTGAGGCAATAATGTATTTTACAGCGCTGGGAAGGATTAAGAGGATATAAAAATAGCAGCAGATATCTGTAGCTGTTCTCAGGTAAGTTTCAGGTGATAAAATATTTTGATGAAGAACTCTTGTACTGGCTCCTCATTTATAAGAAATTGCTTTTTAATCTGAGGGGTTCACTTCAGCAAGGCTGCAGCCAGCTAGCTGTATTTAAATGGGGAGGAGGAAAGCCAGGACACGTTATCTTACAGTTCTGCAGCTGGAATCAAACTTCCTTTTTAAATTTGAACTGAAAGTAATATTCCATTCTTTGACAGAAATGGAGCAAAATAAACCTCCATTAAAAAAAAAAAACAAAAACAGAAAGACTTCCTCCCTAATTTTAGGATATTGCTGGCTTTCCTTTTGCAAGGGTTAAGCGGTAGCAACGATAACAAAAGCTACCTGTGCCAGCGTGCGACACTAGCCGCTCAAAGAAAATAGTTCTCGTCAGACACCGTCCTCCTGGACGCCCCTACTGTATTGTTGTTGTTGTTGATGATCGCGATGCTGAACGCCTACAAATCTCCCACGTGCCTATTTCGTTGGCCTGCTGGTTTAAAAAAAAAAAAAAAAAAAAAAAAAAAAAAAGCTAGAGGCCATTATTCATGAGCAGTACGAAAACAAATCACTCTTAGACCTACTCCTCTTGCAGATTCCCACACTTATTACCCAAAATCCCACAGCTTGCTATTGGTTCTACCCTTGACCAAAGTACAGGGCTGAGGCAGCATGCCATCCCCAGGGAAAAGCCGATCACGTTCCTCCCGGCGAGCGGCTCCGGTTATTCTAGGACCGCACTCGGGCTGGAATAAAGTCCCTTAACTTTTCCGAGGAGGCAGCGCTCGCTCGCTCCCACCGCCAGCGCCAGCCCGGCCGGGGGCCGCCGGGGAGGAGGGGGCGGCCGCGCCCCCCACCCTCACCCGCACATCATTTTTTCCCCCCACGACCCGTTTTCTTTTTTGAGGGGAAAACAGCCGAAACGAGTGATCCCAGAGCCTTCAGCCCCTTCCGCGGAGTCACCCTCCTCCGGCACAAGCGAGGGACATGCCTCGCAGAGAGATGTAAACAGCCTCGTCGTGTCGTGTCCCCCCCCCACCCCCCGCCCCCGGTGTCCCTCCCTCCCGCTGCCCCCCGCGCCCCGCGGCCGCAGCCCGGCGCCCCGGCTCGCCCCTGCGCGCCTCCCCGGCAGCGGCGCGGCGGCGGCCGCCGCTTTCCACTCACGCACGCACGGACGGACGGACGGACGGACCGAGAGGCAATTTACAATAATTTAAAGCTTCCTGTCCGCCGGCTCCGCCGGGATCCCGAGGGCTGAGCCATGCCCGGGCAAGGGCGCGGAGCAGCGGCTCCCCCGCCACAACACACGCGTGGGCACGGCGGCCGGCCCGCCCCCGCCCGCCCCCAGCCCCGGCAGCGGCAGCAGGAGGAGGAGGAGGAGGAAGAAGAAGGGGGGGGGGGGCGTGACAAGTTGTGCCAAACTTCGGGAGGTGTGCGAGCGCCCGGCCGCGCTGTCAGCCGGCCCCGCCGCCTCTTCCCCTCCCCACTTCTTTCCCCCCCCCTTTTCTTCCTCCATCCACCCCGCGCTGCCCCTCGCCGGGGCCCGTCCGCCCCCGCCGCCGCCCGGGGAGCCCCGCGGAGCCCGGCAGCAGCCGGCGGCGGCCGCAGCGAGGAAGAAAGTTAAAACGGCGGCGGTCGCGCACCTACCCGCTGTCTGCAATGTCTCCTCCGGGCGCGGGGTGCTAAGTGAGACAGTGGCGGGGTGGGGAGAGGCAGAGGTGCGGGGAGGGACCGGGAGATGGGTGTTTGGTGATCTCTTCCTTTCTCTCCCCCCCACACCCCCTCCTTTCCCCCCCCCCCCCGCCCCTTCCCCCTTCTCTCGCTCTGTCTCTCAAGGACGAGGTGAAATCCCTGTGCTGGTCATGAGGCGGCTTCAGAGACAAACAACACAATGCGAGTGCAAATAACAAAAGGCAAAAAAAAAAAAAAATTTAAAAAAAAAAAAAAAAACACAACAGGAGAGGGAAAGGCAGACCGGGAACAATGGGGGAGGAGAGGCTCGCCGCGCCGCGCCTGGCCGCCGCCGGCACCCCGGCAGGCAGGAGGAGGAGGAGGAGGAGGAGGAGGAGGAAGGCGAGGTGGCGGCCGCGGGGAGGGGGCTGAGCAGGGAGTCCCGTCCCCCCCCCCTCCCCGACGCGCCGGGGCTGCCTCCGAGCAGTCCCGACCTCCTCCCGCCGGCTGCCGATGCCCGCCCCGGGGCGGCCCTGCGCGGCGGCGGCGGGGCGGCTGACGGTAAGTAGTGACGCCCCCGCCGAGCCAGCGAACGGCCATCGCCGCCCTCATCATCATCATCATCAGCATCATCATCACTGTCCCTCGGAGAGGGAGGGAGGGAGGGGGCGACTCTCCGCCGGTTGAACAAGCGGTTCAAAGCGGCGGGGGGCACCAAGCCCTTTCCGCCTCCTGCCCCCCTCCCCTCCTCCCGCCGGGAGCTTATTCACCGATCGGGGCTGTGGCGGGTCCCCGAGACGTCGCTACCGGCTCCCTTCCCGAGGAGGGCTCCCCCCGCCCCTCCCGCTCTTTGCGAAAAGTAAACACCCGGGAGTTGCGTGTCCGTGGGCGTGTGCGTGTCCGCTGGCACCTCCTGCACCGGCAGCCCCTGTCACACCGGCGCGACAGCACGCACACCCGTGGGGACGCCCGCCGCAGCCCCCCCTCCTCAGCTCCCTCTCTCAATCCCCAGGACCCCCGGCCGGGCGCAGCCCCCACGCGTGCGCAAGAACCCGAGGGGGGAATCCGAAGTTGGGGGTTCCCCCGCGCCCTTCCCCTCGGGGCCGGCGACGAGACGCCGCCCCGCGCTCCTCCTAAAAAACGGCGGCGGGTTTGAAGCCCGTCGCTGTCACCCCCGCGACGCGAGTGGGGTCCCGCGAGTGGGGCGCGCGGCGGCGGTCTGCGGGCTCCCCACCCGGGGTGGGGTGGCCGCCGCGGAGCCCGAGACCCGTCCCCCGGGGCGGAGGGGCCGGGGGAGCCCCCTGCCGTGTCACCGCTCCCCCCGGCAGGCGGGCAGCCAGCGTTGCGCCTGGCTCCGCAACCCGCCTCTGCCGCCCCCCGGAGCCCCCGGTTACCTCCTCCTCCTCCTCTCCGCCATCACCCCCCGCCGCTCCCCGGGTGAGCGCTGCCGTGTCCCGGGCCGGCTCGCGGGGGACCCGACCGGCCGCTCCCGGGGCTTCGCGCGTGGGTGGGGATGTGCGTGTGCGGGGGGAGGTTGTATTTTCCTCTCGGCGGGCGTCCGTTCTGCCCGCGCTTAAACCAGCTGTTGGGGAACAAGCCCGTTGCCGTCGGGGTGCGCGCCCGGGGTGGGGGCAAGAAGCGGCGCGACGGGCGGCCGCGGCCCGGGGAGGGGGGGACACGACGGCGGCACGGAGACAACCTCCGCTGGTAATAAAGTCGCGCTCTGCAAGTAAGAGGTCTCGGTCTCTCTCTCTCTCTTGTTTACTTAACGGGGTCTTTTATTTTTAATTGGGCGTTTTGTACACGTGCGTTGAGGAGGCGGCGAAGCCGGCTGGACGGGGTGTCAGCCCGAGAGTGGGAAACGCAGAGCTACGCGCACCCCGAGCCAAATTGTTCAAAGAAGAGCAAGTTCGGTTATTATTCATCTCCACGAGGGAAGTCTTATCTTCTACAAATATTTGATACTGGGACAAGTCCAATAATTAACAAGAACAATCAAACAATTTCACTGCCTTCTCGGGGATTTAAAGAGTCATCATCTGGAATTCATAAGCATTACAACCTTTTTCTTTTTTTTTTCCCTGCTTGGATGCGTTATTGTATATGATCTTTCCAGTGTGTGTGTGTGTCCCTAAGTGATTTTACCCTTTGATGCAAAAAGATGCAAACCATTAACAGCATAGATAATATTCACAATTGCTGATTCAGTGAGATTTCAGACCTCTCCATAGAAGTGGGGAGAGAGGGTGGTAACCCTGACGGGAAAAGGATAAAAAAAAAAAAAAAAAAAAAGGAGAGAGAGATAGAGATGGAGGAATGTTTCTGTGTTTCTTTCTTGGCTTCGTCCTTACTTCTTGGGGCAGGAACTCCCACGGGCGTCCTGTGGGTGGGATGGGAGCAGGGCAGATCTAACGCATCCCTGCCTGGCACCAGGCTGACCGGCACTGCCTAGATCAACCCTCCCAGCCCCGTAACTCCTCTTACCAGAGAAAGAGCCAGATCGGGAGAGGGATGAGACTCTTGAGCTCTGCAGCAGCATCTCTGACCTGGGAGGCAGCGTGTGGCTTTCAGGACCCGTTTGCTGCCTGGCTGCGGTGAGCCAAGCAGGCCGGACAGGTAATGGCCCGTGGCCCAGTTGTATCCAAAAAAAAAAAACCCACCCCAAACTTGCCTCATCTGGATCAAATTCAGACATTTGAGAAAGGTGCCCACGTGCTGAATGGACAAGTTTCACCCTACGCTGCCCCAGTCACCAAATTCTGAACGAGTTTTCATACTGGTCATCGGAGTCACAAGTCCTCGGTCCCCACCCACTTCTGATGGGTGGCAGCCCCCGGTACTGGCAGGGATAATGAAATACATTGGGCATGTAGCTCTGCTCTGTCTCAGGTAATCACAAGCCTAGGGACCTGCAGCCGGACTTTATAGCGTTCAGCTGGCCAGGGAATGTGTGTCCTCCCCACATCTTTCAAAGCTCTTCGCTGTTGATACAACTCCCACCCATTTATTTTTCACAAGTATTGCTTCCCCACCCCTCCACCCCCCTTCACTTCTTGCTTTGTTTTAACTCCTCCTTACAATCACGATGAAGTTCTTTGCAGTTCAACACAAGAAAGGAATTAGGGTGGTTGGGTCCAAAACTAATCTGGAGCAAAGAGAAAAAGCCAAATGCGGGTGCATTTTATTTAAGATCAAAAGCACAATGGTGTGAGATTGTATTATGCTCTCCACAGGAGCTGTATTTTTCTACTTCTACAATAGGATTAAGGTGTTCAGTGGAAAAGAGAATTAAAAAAAAAAAGCCCCATTGGACTGGCACTAGCTGCATTCAAGTTTTTCTTAAATAATGAGGACATTTCATCCCTCAAGGACTCTGTCATCCTCTTTCCAAATGCTTTTTAAAACAATAATTGTGAATGCCAATAATAATTTAATTTTTACTATGTATCGCTGAGGATTCATTCTGCTTTTTTTTTTTTTTAAATTTAAAGGAAGGATGTTGCCATTTCTGCATTGACTCATTTCAGAATTTTCAGTCAACCAAATGCTTTTCAGTAGAACCTGAAGACATCTCCTTATTTAGCTGTGCATATTTGAGAGCACAGGATGTTGAATGTTAGTACACACGGGCTGGACACAGCTGGCAGCACAGCTTCGAGCCACTTTTCCACCCTGAATAACTAAAGAAAGCACGAAAGAAAATTTTTGGTGCGACTTAACCAGTGAAAGTTAGGTGACCGTGCAAGGGTTGCTACCTGTTTTAAACGTGAAATTTGCAAAGCTCTGGCTAACTTTCAGTTTCCCAACACCAGGGAAGCACGGCTCAAGCCTTGTTCTGTTCTGGCCGAGTTCATGGGACGTGACTGCGTTTAAATGAGGGGTATCACCCCTCTTTACAGTGAGCAGCGTGCACCTAGAGATCAATTTGTGCATACTTAGCGAAGGTGGTTTATATACAGGTCCGCTTTCGCTAAATTGCCCCCATCCCTGTACCGGTAAGTTCAACAATTACATTTTTAGGCATGACTCCATAAGCAAAAAACATACAGGTAGATCTCTGCTTGTGCAGAGCTGATCCGTCTCCAGTTCTCCCTGACTTCAGCCCTTTACTACCAGTCTTCACAAACTACTGCGTGAGCCTTCTTGCCTCATCCTCCCAGGGAGTTCAGAGAACTCCAGTTTTCTAGTACATTGAGTATAGGCGCACTCATTTCCACAAGAGCTGGTGTAAAACGCTGCCTTTCTCATATGGAAATGGTTTATTACCACCTTTCAGAGGTATAAATGACAGCATTGAAGAACAAAGCCCGAGTCCTATAAAACAACATTATCTTTGTGCCAAAGTAATCCAATTATTGAGGTACTGCGATAACCTTAGAGCCATATCAAAATGAAGAAACCACTTAGGAACTCACAAACATCTGTTTTCATATCAGAGTGCATCAGCACAAGAACACCCTTATGGGGTCCTAATCAGTCAAAGTATCGCTCTCGTCTTTTACATTCAGAATGGCTTATCTGCTTCTCCATAATAAAATCAGGGTGATACTTGCACTGATTTCTGTTAGCAGGAAAAGCCTCTGTTACTTAAATTGAAGCAATCTGCTTCTACGCAGGTCCTGTCTCCTTTCCCCCAGCGGCAACAGAGAATCCCAGCTCTGCTATTTCAAAAAGACATCCAAATAACTTCCTAGGGAACATAAAGCATGCTGCTGTTGTGGCCCTGAATACAGCTCTCTATCCAGATTCTTGTTTGTTCCTCAAACTAAATGACGGAGTCATGTTTCTGCAGAGTAACTGATGGTCTTAAACACAGTTTGGATACCCCATTTAGGTCCTATTAACTAAATAAGGAATATATTTATTTTTAGCAGCAGGTGGGCACAAAATCTGAAAGAAACAGGAAATGTTGATTAAGTTAAATGTTTTCTGTAATTTAAACTATTACAGGCATATGGAACAGTAAAAGGAAGCCAGCTGAAAAAGTTAAGATACTTGCTTTTAGTTGTCCATGCGGAGCAAAAATTAAATATTACAAGACTCTGTAAACAGCTTTCAGTTTCAGTAATGGATTAAAGGCCCAGGCAACACTCATCTATCATGCTACCATTAGTAACTCTTAGATTTCAATGAGATTACTCACATATATAAAAATAAGCATGATCTATCAGGACATACAGATGAATAAAGACAGTCACAAGGATGGATTTAAGAAGCAGGCTGGAACTTCATTAACACAATATTTTCACATGTCAAGCAGTTAAGCGGGCCCAGTACGGGGATTACAAAGCTACAATTCAGGGCAGATCCTCCCTAATCTCTCTCTTAAACGAGCTCGCATCTGAAGCCCACCCCTCAACCCAGCCCCAAGAAAAGGAAGAAGGACCTAAACGCCACAACACTTCCTTTAGGTTTGCTTCTTTCCTAGGCCCAAATCCAACTGCATGGTTCCAGATTTCTTTTTCATTTCAGCCTTAGTCCACACTGGACATGTGTAAAATTTTCTATAAATTCCAACAGATTAATAAATATGCATATTCTCATATATTCCATTTCCAAATCCAACTTTTCACCCTACTCGTGGCTCTGTGGTGCTACAAAGGCCATGAAAACATCCTGTGCCTCCCCCAATTATACCCTAATGGAAGAACATACCTTTCTTGATACCGAAACAACTAATCAAGTGACAGCATCCCAAGACCATAGTTTATATGCCATGATACGGAGGGAGAAGAAATACTGTAGCTTAAGGCGGAGGGACTCCCAAACCCTAGCTTCACTTACGTGCCTACCAAAAGCCAGTGAACCAGCCAAGGATCGCAGCTGGCAGTCTCATGCATATATTCTGGCTGTCCCCTTTCTTTCTTGGCTGTTTACCCCACCACCAGGTTAATTAATAGTGTTTTCCATGGAGCCTCCACTGGAGGTGGAGGAAGCACTCGCAGGATGAGGAACCATGTGGTGATGCTTACTTACGTATGGAGACCACTAGGAATGCATCTTGCATGGCTCAGTGGGGGTCGCTTAGGACTAATTAGTCAGGGCAGGCCATTAGGACAGTGCAAGTGTGGTACTTCCAGACCCCCGAGTAATCCAGGTATGTCAGCATGGTGCGGCGTTGTGCACAGTGTGCGTGTTAAATTCAAGCAAAGACTGCAACATAAAGTTTTCAAAGCTCTTCGGAATTTTGGGTGCTCTACCAGTTGAAGAAATTGTGGTGCCTCAGGTGGCACAGAGTTTTCCAAAAGCAGGTGTCTTTCATTTTTTAAATCGAGCCCCATTTTCTAAAACTGGTGATCAACTGAAAAAGGGAAGTAATCAAAATCGTCTGTGACTTCTGAAAATAGAGGCGAGTTCCCGTGAGTAAGTTTTAGCAGGACTGAGCACTTGGTGTCTTATCAGTAGCACAGGAACAGGGATTTGTATATACTGTTTTATTAAGATTAGTATCTCTACAGTGCTCCTTAAATGAAAACAACAAAAAAAAAATGCTGTAAAAGGACAGAAAAAATGACTCAATTTCCTGTCATTCCCCAAAGTCCCTAATTTTGACTATAATCAACCTTTGTGCCACAAGATAGAGTATTTTTTAATATATTTAGGTGCAGTAAGTAATATTAAAACAAACCTGAAAAAAAAGTGGCGTGTCCCTGTTTAAAATTTAGCGCAGTTGCTGTAGGTTTATCACCCAGCATGTACGCGGTAAATAGTACCCTTAAGAAAAGCAAACAAACATAACAAAACCAAACAAAAAATTAAATCAAGGAGTGGCCAAATCCCCAGCCAAAGGTACTGTTCCTTACAAGAAAGTTTGTTCTGGTAATTCGTGATCTTTGTTTGAAAAATTGTAGAGCCTGTACTGGTTTTGCTACAACATTTTTCACGTAAAGCCATTTGCTTGCACTACCATCTTTTGTGGAGTAACACAGCTCCTAATATCACTAAATTACTATCATAAAAACAAAGAGGAGAGGAGGCTGCAATGCAATGAGATGTCGTTTGTATTTGTAACAGGGCAATCATTGATTTAAAATTGGCAGTGGAGCTCCTTTTCTGAAATGATTGCTAGGTTAGGAAAACAACGCTTTAAACCGACATCTGAATTTCTGAAGAAAGGCTCTTTTTTAGCACTTGCCCGAGCCCGTGTTTTCACTATTAGACCTGCGCATTTTTAAAAGTGTGCATGTTCTGTAGCTCTGGAAGAATCCTGTAGTAATGCCCATAAGATCACTGTCTAGAAGGCTCATACGCCTTCGTATTTTACCTTCAAAGAAAACAAAAAGTCTTACAGTTCTCTACGAGTAAAATTCCCTTAGGAACGCAAAGCCCGTTTCGCCTCGCACACCTGCTCGTGCGGTTACAGGTATGCAGTGAAGGATAAGCGGCGCAAAATATTTTCTATTCGGCTTTTGCAGTGTGTAGGCATTCAGGCTGTTCACTACAAATGACTGCACAAGGTGAGAGGCGCTGGAGAATCAGGCCCCAAAGATTTTCTATACTGGATCAGATCACTGGTGCATTAAGTGTGTCACCTCACAGCTGGATGCTCCAAAATGAACCTAGCTATCTGTGTAGTACTGTGGGAACTACTCTGGCAGTCAGGTTGCATCCAGGAGAGGAGACTGGGGTTTGTCTTTTTATTTTCTTAGTGTAGCTCATCAGAACTGTCCCCATTCGTGATCAAATCGTTCAGACTTCCTTAACGGTTAAACAAGAGTATCTGACTCTTGTTGTGAAACAGGATGTAAGACATGGCATTAGAAATTATAAATAATAGCATGGCGGGGGGGGGGGGGGGGAACCCCCAACAACAAACCCAAACACATTACTTCCTCACAATTTTCATATGCTTCTGTGGTACAAGAAAATAGTCCACAATATAAGAAACACATAATAAGTATGCCATAATTTACATCATGGTATTTTACACTGCAGAGCTATTTTGTGGAACTTTACAGCTTTATATAACAATCCATTGAAGTCAGAAATGTAACTTAATATTACATAAACAATAATTATATACAATATGCAAATATCATCTAGCTATAGGAAGTGCCAGGTATCAGCAACATGAAGTAGCAAAAATGCATAAACACGCAAAGCTGTCTAAATCTCGTAGTGGTTTCATATGCTGGACCTCAGTGAGAATCAGATCGAGTCAAAGGCACGTATATTCCTGAAACATTTCAACAGGCTGATTTCAGCATCCAAAAAAATCCAAAGCCCTCTCCCTGCAGAAGAGCAAAACTTTGAGTGCACCTGTTAAATACGCCGATCCTAATTGTCACATAACTGATGCAACTACTCAAAAGCAATTACATACCTGCTATCTGACTGAAAGTCAATGGCACTTATATGTGCCCCTAAAGAGCTTCTCTGCAGCTCAGTTTGAAAAAAAAAAAAAAAAAGCCAAGAAAATGTATGTGCGTACAGTCACAAAACCTCTCTTGTGCTACTGGTTTGTATACTATTTTTTAAAAGGGTTCCATTTCAACAATATTTTTAAACATATGCCATATGACTGGTGATCCAGCTTCCCCAGTTCGCATCGCAGCACATAAAAGCTTTCAAGGAGAGCACGTGTCCCACCATCCATTCACTCTTAGTCATTCTGACACATAAGACTTGATTACAAGTCTTTTGCCAAAAAATGAAGGTCATTCAGGAAAGTCTTTTTTTATCCTTATTTTGATTCTGTCAGAACTACTACTCTTCCAGACAAAACGAAGTAAAGAGATGAGTAAACCAATGATCTATTTCTGAAAATGTTTATGTGAAGAACTGCTGTTGATAAACTTGAAATTTCACTAGTGAAAACCCCAGCTTTTGTTTTGGATTGGTTTAATAGGGCTTATATTCTTTTCTGACCGTGTAACTGAAACACCCGATGGCGCGTGATCTTCTGCTGTAGGTGAAGAGCCCGGGGCCTGCCGTGTGGCTGAGCACGGGGCTGTCCCAGCGTTTGCTGGAATATGGGTCCATCCCCTGGGCAGTGCCCCTGGCCAGGGGAACTTGAGGTTTAGCCACCCGCTGGCACCGGTTTGAGGGCACGGTGCAGAAGAGTCAAAGCAGGGAAGAAGGACGGAAGGAAAGAAGGCAGGCCATAAGGATGAAATCAGGTTAGACACAAAAAGTCAAGTGGCTCTCTAGAAACTGCAGGAAGGGGTATATTGGGCATATAAAAAACCCTCATACAGATCTCTGGTTAGAACTATTAGGGGGCTCTGAATTAGTTGGGTTGGGTTTTGGATTTTTTGATCTTTTAACTGACTTCGAAACAAACTGAAAAGTTTGCAAAAAATAGAAGGCCTCTAGTGTGGACTTTTGTTCAGAAAAAAAACCCCTACAATAAAACTCTATTGTATTCATCCTCCGAGCCAGAAGCAGGGCTGGTATTTGTAAACCCGGAGCAGGGATTAGAAGCCAGGCTTGCAGACAAAGACCAAATCCAAGGTTCACAGCAAGGACTCTCCAACTATAATATTCCTGAAATCCTTCTCACCCAGACACCAGCTGTTTATATCTGGAATATTTTTTCCTCTTTCTTAGGTTCACACTGATACTTCAATAGCAAAGGCCACCACGCAGCAGATTAAATAAATTTCCTTTTTGGGTGAGGAGGTTTTCAAAGACAAAAGTGACTGTGAGATAACTAGTAGCCATAAGGAAACAGAGACTGAATTTTAATGGGGAGTGGGAAAGGGTCAACAACCAGCGCGGGACAAGAGGAAGAGGCACCAAGGAAGACTCACAGGAGCCCTGAGCGTCAGCATCAGCCATGAAGCAACGGGCTTTCACACTGCTTATGGTAGTTGGGCTTCCCCCAGCCTTTTGGGGCTTTGAGAGGCTCACCGGTTTCAGGATAATTAAATAATTCGTATTTAGTTTATAGCAGGTAACGCTGTTTTACTCAGGAAGGGTTAGCATCTCTTGAAGCACTCAGGAGCTGGAAAAGCTATCTTGTCCTATTTCAGCTTCCTTTGTTGAGAGCTGCAATCTATTTAGTTGCTGAATAGTTGGAATGACATTGAAAATTAATCACCGTCCTACTCTCGTGTTACCTTCCTCTACAACCTGTTTACCCTCCTCACCCGCTGTTTTCCTAAAAAGCAGCTCACTGCTAAGTGGCAGGATTACCATTTCTGTGGTGACACAGCTCATCAGAGAAGAATGCACACAGATGAGCGTTATTTTTGTAGCGAGAGGAAAGATGTTTTTTGGACAGATTTATTCAACAGAGGTGGTAAGCGCGATCCTGCTTGTTACTGTAATTCACAAGCTCCCATCTTCACTTCCCTTGGCCTAATCAATTCCCTGATGATCAAGGCTCAGCCGGCGTTTGTGTACGCGTGCACGTGTGTGTGTGTGCGTATCAGGCAACAAGTGTGCAACAGGGGGGTCAAGTTCACCCTGGTCCGTGGAGCATGTGAGCATCCTATGACTGAAAATATGCTCCCTCGCATAATCCTGAGATTAGCAAATTTCTAGAAAGGGATGTCAGACAGAAATGGGAGGAGAAAAAAAAAATGCTTAAGGTAAGCACGGAGGAAAACCCAGCGTAGGAAAGTGCCCAACAGGATTCATGCCCGGTTCCAGCTGCATCTCTGTCACCGATTCCTGTGTGACCTGGAGTGAGGCATGTCAGCTCCTCTGGCTTCAAAATCCCTCCTCTGAGAAATGAGAACAGAAGTAGGTGAAGCTATTTTAAAGATCCTTGGCTGGTTAGAAGACGTGCTGTACGAGTGCCAATTGATTATAACCAACTTCTGACAGATAGGGGAGGGAAGGATAGCAGATCAAAAAATATGCTCCTCTCTATAGCATTCATGAAAAATGTCACTGGCTGAAAGCGATCGTCATCCTGGCAGCTGTGTTCCATGGGATCTGAGATGGCACTGGCAAAACAGCTAAAAGCCGCTAACTGGGCCTTCCTCAGGTATGCTGCTAGCCACTGGTATTTTTAATCCTAAAAGGAGAGGAGTTCTCCGGAGATGCCCCTGTAGGAAGGTGCTGTGGGCATTTGTAAGAGCTGCCTTTCCAGAGCTAGTGTTGGGACTACCTGGCAGGGTGACAGCTGGAGTTCCCGCACGCTTCTGCGTCTAATAACTCATTCCACACGCATTGTGCAACTGGGAGGCTTCTAGACAGGATGGACGGTGTCTTCCACTGACACAGTACATAGATAAATTGTACCCGCTATATACTGAACCCGTAGGCCAAATCCTTGCATTGCAGCCTGAGGGCCAAATTATAGCTGTTTGGTTTGGGATTTCTTTTTTCATGAAAGATTCATACGTTTCAGGGTTACGAAGTAAGCAAGCATACACATAGCCATGTGGTATTTTGCTTTGCCATTAACATACTCTTTTTGACAAAAGTGGCTGAAATATACGTTGTTTATATACAAACAGCTAAGGGGCTTTAATGTTCAGGTACTGGTAAAATCATTTTCCATGAAACTATGTGTTTCTATGTGTGAGCAGACATCAGATATTTCAATTCATACGATAAAACCGACTATCAAAACTGCCCATAGCAGCCTCCGTTAAGTCCAAAAGAGAAAGCAAACTCTCACAGAATTTGAGCTGAATATTACGGCTCTATGGCTTGCAGGGCTCTTCTGGTACTACCAGCCATTGGTTTTATTTCTGAAGGCAAGCCAGTTCACCACTACCGCTTATTCTGTTTATAAAGAGACACAATAATTTCTACTCAGTACATCTACCTGTCTGCCTATAATCCATACAGTTTGCTAATGTCCAACGTGCACTCGGCACTGGTAAGGCCGCACCTTGAGTACTGTGTCCAGTTTTGGGCCCCTCACTACAAAAAAGACATGGAGGTGCTGGAACGTGTCCAGAGAAAGGCAATGAAGCTGGTGAGGGGTCTGGAGAACAAGTCTGATGAGGAGCGTCTGAGGGAACTGGGGTTGTTTAACCTGGAGAAAAGGAGGCTGAGGGGAGACCTTATCACTCTCTACAACTACCTGAAAGGAGGCTGTAGAAAGGTGGGGGTCGGTCTCTTCTCCCAAGTGACAAGACATAGGACAAGAGGAAACGGCCTCAAGTTGCACTAGGGGAGGTTTAGATTGGATATTAGGAAAAACTTCTTCAGGGAAAGAGTTATCAAGCATTGGAACAGGCTGCCCAGGGAAGTGGTGGAATCACCATCCCTGGAGGTATTTAAAACACGTATAGCTGTGGTGCCTAGGGACATGGTTTAGTGGTGGTTTTGTCAGTGTTAGGTTGATGGTTGGACTCGATGATCTTAAAGGTCTCTTCCAACCTAGAGGATTCTATGACTGATGTTTCTTTCATCTGTGATGAACCATATTTTTGGTTGGGAGCAGAGGGGAGGGAGGCAAGCAGGCAACCAAGAAAAAGCCTAAGAGAAAGTCTAAGCTGGTGCACGCAGAAGTCTTTCCCAGAAGGGATGCCCCCTTTCTCCTCCCCAAAGCTGTTGCTCTGATGAACCCTGCTCGTCCTCCACCCTGCAGTTTAAGAGATGGTGTCTGCCTGGCATCTGTGCGGGCAGCTGGGTACCTGCCTGGGGCTTGCTGCCACTGCTTGAGCTCGGTGCAGCCTCCCCTGTGCACCTGGCAACAGACCAAAACACCATTCTAGTCTTTAGCAGATATATTATTTTTTTTTCCTGCGTTATGTTTTGAGTCCTTTTTTTCAAGCCTTTGTTAGTTGTGCTTGGAAGAACTCCTGGTAGTCCAGAAGACAAAACAATGAAATACTTCAAAAAACACAGTTCATTTGTGTGTCAATAAGGGTTCACGCGCATACTCGCTCTGTGAAGGTGCGAGGCCATTTCTTCCAAAGCGATATCGCTTCCCTCCCTGTCTCTGCCTTGCTGCTTTGCAATCAGGTGTGACTGAGAAGATCGTCTGCTGAGGTGATGTAAAATCCAGTGTCCCTGAACTCATCATTAGTATTAGTTAAGCAAGGAACAGAGTCAAAAAGTCAAGAAAGGACTTTGTATGCATAGCGGAGGCTCCAGTCCACCTTTTGTGTGCGGATAAAGAATGCTATATGTTTAACAGACAAAAGTAATGAAACCTACAAGGTTGTTTAAACCTTGGTTTTTAATAGGTATGATTCTGTTTTGTTTTCAGGCTGAAGTGTTTATGACTTGAAATCCACATTAGCACAACTGTCTGGGTCCCTGGGTCCTGAAGCAAGTTACTTGTTGCAGAAGTAAATTACGCCATATAATTTTCTTAAAAGATTATTAAAATGCTTTCTCATAGCATTCAAGTCGCTAGTTTGAACTGGGTGGCAACTAAGAGGTGGCAAAGTAATTAGCACCTCAGAAATATAACAGATTAAAAATAAATATTTCTGTGTCGTTTTGAACCCACTCAAACACAATGAATCTGTAAATTCAGCTCAGACTTGGAAGTTGTTGGGGGTGAATTCTGCTGAGAAGAAATTATGTTCAGAGAAGACAGAGAAAGCATTGCAATGAAAAATAAAACACAATACAGAACCGGAATCTGTGAGAATGAAAAATCTGAAAGATTAGATGGAAACTAAACAGAGACAGAAAGCTTTTTATATAAAAAAATAAAATTACAGGAGCCGAAATTGTTGGAAGTCCTGTTCCTATACATAGCATAAGCTTCAGTTTTCCTAGAAAATGAGCTGCTACAAATTAATGATCAAGTGTATAAAGGAGAGGCTTTACGTTGCCCAGGAAAAAGTCACAAGCCATGTGAATTACTTTCACCCAGTAAGTGATTCACAAAGGATCTGATTCTGCAAAGTAGTTATCTGGGTAATATTACTGTGACACGAAGCGCCAAAGATACGGTGAGAGTCCATATGTACGCAGATCACCCCACCCAGGCGCAACCACAAGACGTGGGAGGTGGAAAAAGCGAGGCTGACTACAGTCCACACCAGCAGCCTTAAAACTTAGAGCCGCAAGGGTTCATGTGTCTGCTCGTGGAGATTAGACCATCCATATCCTTAGAGTTCAGTAAATAAGTAGAAATACTTAAACCGGCAAAGAAAGAAAAGTTTGTATAGCAATTTCCCCCTTCTCTCTGTGTTAGTTTCCCCGTCAGCACAACTCTGCTGGCTTTAATGCCATTATTTCTAATTTGCCATACAAGAGGAAAGGCAATCAGGAAAGTTCATGTGCTCACATACACTTATACACATGCGTGCATCGATATATCATACGTAATTTCTCAAAGTAAATATGTAGTGATTAATTTAATATAAGAAATAATTGCAAACAGCATACTGGGTCATGGGTGACAAATCTAATCATTTACTGAGATTAATATATGCAGAAATAAACAAGATATAGCTTATAACGAATGTGTGGGAAGTTAGCTATGATTCAGGCAAGCGTTTGGATTTCTTGTTTGTGGACAGAAGGTTGCAAATTTAAGCACTTAACAGACACCTCTCTAATTTCCTGGTAATTAATGATTTTTGTAATGGTTATTACGGCCTCGAGTCTTAGTACTGTCAGCTCATTATCGTATTTGCGAGTTAACTGTATCAGTTAAAAATATAGGTGGACCAGAGGCAGCTCCATCTTATCTTGGGCTGCTTCAGCGCTCTGAACCAGAACGTGTAACCCCCTCTAGTGGAAAAAGGGAAAGTGGAAAAGTGGCTGTAAAGAATTGCCCACGGTAAGACGCCGGCATCCCCGTTGCCTCTGAGATTGATAAATGAAAATTTCCATGATCACGCACCCTTGCAAACGCCCCGGGCTAGGAAAGATGCAGCGTCACCGATATTTTACTGCAGGATGCAGGGAAGTGCTTGTAATAGAACCGAGTGAAATGAAGGAAATAAGGTTTGGGCCAAGCATCCTGTTTCACTCCAACGAGAACGCAGTTAAGCTGAGCCACCCTAAGAAATTTCCTTTTAATAAACAGCCACTTCAATTACAAAGTCCTTTAGAAAGTGGATTCCGAAACAATGCAGTTAACAGAGAAAAAGAAAAAAGAAGTCGACGGGTACAAACTTAGCCTACCTTTATTTCTTATGACACATGTTTTAATGGGATGCGTTCCCATTCCAGGGAAGGGGCCTGTTTAGTTATTTGAATGGTCTTCCTCTCCTCCGCAAATGAAAATGAGCTGGTACGTGTTATTGTTGCACAGAGCTGTGGTTGCACGGTGTGAACACAGAACTATGAGCCTCACAGTCCTGGGCTAGCCAGGAGTTCCGTCCTTATACAAGCCATTGGCTTTCTCCCATCTCAGTTTCCCCATCTTCAAACTAGTGAAAACACTTACCCTCGGAGTTCCTCAAAGGTGAAGTGTATACTCAGCAGCAAAGGAAAGTTATTAAGTATATACACACAGCACGAGTGTGTAAGCACACAGCGCCAGCCACCTGGGTTCCCAGAGTCCCCACCTTGGCACGCAGATGAAAACTGGCCGGGGTGCACTATGCGATGGCATCTTAGTTGTGTGTTCCTTGTCCTGGTCAGGAATGCCTTTACTACAAAGTCAGCCACACTTTCAGCACTATGTCACCTCCACACCCAAATGAGAACAGGCAATAACTTTTTAGACATGCTAGAAAAGGGTCTCTAAACCTCCAAAAGAGGTCATTTGTATTTGGGTGAGAGCACAAAAATATGTTGGTTTTTTTTTTTCTTTCATTTGTCAAAATGTTAATTGTGAAAGAAAAGCTTTAGTAAATCATTCTGTGCAAAGTTAGGTTAATCATGTTGTGCCTATGCACAGCTCTAATGCAGTTAGATTTCCTGGTAGACAGGGAATGCCACAAACTTGTCACAGCAGGTTTCTTTCAGAAGGAGAAAAGCGAAGCCCCCTCGCAGCTGAGCTCAAGTCTCCAGAAAGTTCCCGAGCCTCTTCCTATTCCCTCCGCACAGCAGTATGGATTTACTGAATTTTAGGGTGGGGTGATGGATCCATATTGCAAATGCAGATGGCAATATGCCACGGTGGCCTGGAGCTGGGCAGCTGGTTAGATGGGAGGAGCAGAAAGCCCTGTCCTTGTCCATTTTTGGAAGGCTGAGGGGAAACAGAAAACAATTCTCCTTTCTGTGAATCTGTCTTGCACTTTTTTTTTCTTCTCATGGAAACGGAGGGTAGCGTTTTCCTTTACATTTTTTTAAATTGTTTTCTCATCTTAGAAGATTAATATCAGCCGTCAAGATGGTAGTAGTGTGTATATAATTCTACATTCTTCACTCAGCATATAACCTCAAAACTCTATTGATTTACAGACTTTTCAAGTGCTGTTTGCACCATCCTGTGATACATGACCGTGTACTACACCCTTTTTTTTCATTTAAACGTTCATGTTTACAGGTAATTTTCCAGTATTCAGAAAACGTGGTAAAAGTAGAAGTGTGAAACAGTGGTAAGATGCTAGAAAGTGTAGTGCCAGATTCTAGAAAAGCTTCTCGGAATCAACACATCTGGCCAGGAAATACCCCTGCCTGCAACCCACGTTTGGTTAGCTTTTCAAAAAGGGGGTTTTAAGAGCTTTCATTTTAATGTTTAATATCACAGCGGATTGCGGTGCCTTACAGTAATCAATCCTTAAAACTGATTAATTCCGAGGATGTGCTAAAGGGTGTGCTGTTATAGAAAAAGAAGAGAAAAGGGGATTTTACCCGTTTATTATTTGCATAATGATTGAGGACTCCCCTCAGCTGAGTGCCTGCTAATTTGCAAGACAAAAAATGAACGCTCACTTTCAACATGCACCTAGTTAAGTCCTAGTGGAAACCCATGGCTGAGACTTCTCTTTGCACGTTTGCATGCAGCTGAATCTGTACCTTCAGAGCATTAAAGTGCTACTACTGAGATTTTCAAAGCAGCCTCTGAAATTTAGTGGGATTTTCGCATGCGAGTCCCTACTCTATTTTGAGAAATTGAGAGTAAGTGCAGGTGCAAACAAAGATAGTAACATAAATTCTAACTAGAAGTTAAAGAACCAATACAAAATAATTAATTAGGAGTCATAAATCAAATGCTTGTTGTATAGTGTTTACATGTTAGCAAAAAGGAGAACTGTATGACTTCCTAAGTAACTTAAACAGCACACACAAGAACTCATGCTATGCCAGTGTCATTCGTTGCCTGTATTAAAAGAAAACTAATCATGTGGGAAATGACCACTTGATCCTAATAGGAGATCCCTGCTCAGTACTCTGTGAAAGATCAAAACAGCAAGGCAGTGCTTACTCCCCTCTCCAGGAATTCCTTCTGGGACTCAAAGCTGGTACCTGACTGCAGAAAATCACTGAGGTTAAATACACAGCCCCACTTACACATCAGGTGCTCTCCTGCTTATTCACAGGACAAGCCGGTTTTGTATCCAGATGCATTTTTAGCACGATCAGACTTCCTGCGTTTCCCACCACTGTTACTTTAACTAGATTTTCCTGTGCTTGGAAGCTTGAATGTTTTGGCAGTGTGCAGCTTTTGACCTCTGGGCATTATCGGAGTCCGCACCACGCGTTTATCAGCCTGAATGTAGCGTTAAGTTTTATGGACGTTTCCGCTATCAGTTCATGAAAGTTTCTAGTCTGCCCAGTTCTTTCTGATCAGATGAGCACCTGTTAGTCTCAGGACTGGGCAGCCCACATTAACCGTTCAGGCACCAGCGCAGCCTCCGACAGACAGCACAGCGCACCTTGGCACGCTCACGAGGGGGTTATAAATCTGGCAGTCGCACAAGGCTTCTTGTGTCAGCACTGAAAAGCTGAAAAAGGAGGTCTGCAAATGCAAAAGGTGCTGTGCTCAGCCAGCCCCCAACCGCCCTGCTTACATCTGAAAGGGGGCAGGTAACAGCTCTAACAGAGCACGTCAGAGCAGACAGGGATGGTAACACACTTGGTCATAACAAGGCCGGCGTTACTTATTTTTGGCAAACACCATAGAGGACCTCTGGTGCTGAAGGTTCTGCAACAACGTGTACAAAAATATATAGGCTTGTGCAGCTCAGCGCACGTTTTATACGATCTGGCTTTTGGTTTGTAAAACCCCAGAGGTCTGTGTATGGCCGAGTGTCACACTGCACAGGCTTGATGAGCATCTACCCTGCTCCGTCGAAAAACAAGGGTTAACTTGCTTCCCCCCCTTGTCTGACTGCAGACGCACTGATTTGACTGAAAAGATACAAATGTAAATTTAACACCTTCCCCATGTCATGGGTACAGCCTTTTGGAATGGCCCCCTTCTACGCGCAGCGCTTGACGCGCTCATGGCCACAGCTCTCCACGGTTTAGTCAGTCGGTCGATGCTGTCATCTACTTCGGATGAACAGGATACTCCGCTCTGAGGAGAGGTCCCTGGACAGTCGCAAGTGAAACATTTCAGTTTACTACATGGGATAATGTCTCTCTCTAGTGGCTAGGTACAGTCAGTATTGCAGTCTGCTTTACTTGCAGTTTTGATGGCATTTTCTGGTTAAACAATCACTGCCGTAGTCAAATTCTGTGCTAAAAGTCCCAGGTTTAAACACTTTATTGAGCACATCATCGACATGCAGTCCTGACTTCACTGAATTCAATTAGCAAATGTTCATTTTGCAGGGATTGTTAGCTGTTTAATTTTACAGAAAGCATATTGCTTAGAAAGAGGCGAAAGTTGGCGAAAATACCCAAGTTTTGGAAATTTGTTTCTGGCTAAGTATATCTCAGCCAAACTCAAGCTTTTGGCACTGGGAGCCTCAGGACACCTCTGAAATCCCAAGGATATATAACGTTTAGACAGAGGGTGAGAATAAGCTTTTCTCTCAGCTCCTGATGTATTTCAACTTCTTGTTCTCCTAAAAGCCAACAGACTGTTCAAGTGGGGGAAATTCTAATAAAAAAGTGTGATATTCGAGTGTTAAGAGGCTGCTAACTCGATATACGTTCTCTCTTCCTCTCCACTTGCTCACAAACAACAGTTCAGTTCAAGCGATTGGTGACCAAAGGCCAGATTTTTAGAGGTAACTGGATGCAAAAAAAAGATAACAGTTACGCACCTAGAAGGGAATTCTGAAATGCTCTGTTGCACGTATGGAGAAAATCCCATTGAACGCCTGCCCTCTTGAAAACCCTGTTATACATCCAGTTTTCTCAAAACAACATCTGACCTTCACCGTTACCGATACGCAACATTTTCTTGGTAAAAATAAATAGGGATTTCCATCCAGCCTTTAGTGTCCAGCCACCGCCAGGGTGGTTGTTGTTGACTGGGGTGGGATCTTGTTACAGTGAGACACTAAGGGAAGGTCTGTGCTGCTGCTATCAAGGCTATGTGCGTAATTAGGAGATTTCCATCTCTAAGGCTGCCCGCCGTGCAGTAAGAGTCAGTAAAGCCTCAAGACTGAAAATCTCATAATGGTGTTTTTAAGTGTGCCTGTCCAGTTGTACCATCCCAGAGTGTAAGTGAAGCGTAATCCCTTTGCAAACGTCTTGCCAGAGCATCGTTCCCTAAAACAGCAGGGCAGCTACCTTGGGTGGTGGAGCACCCAGGCTTTGGACACATGTAGGACTCTCTGTCAGGACAATTGCACCGCAAAATACTCCGGTGGAGAAGGCAGCAAGGTAGCAGCTGGGATCAAGCCCGTGTTCTACCCTTGCGTTTCCCGATGCAGTGCAACTTCAGCTGCAGTGAATGGGAGAGACAGGAGCTGCAGGAGAGAAAGAAATGCTGGCTAAAAGGGGGGAAATGCTCTAGTGCTAGCAAAAAAACACTGCTCTTGCATATGGCTAAGCTGAGAAGAAGGGACACTTGGGGATGGGAAACAGCAGGGAAAGCTTTTCCACCAAATTATAAACAAGACGGTAATTGGGGCTGGAGAAATAATATCCTCATGTTCTCCCAAGGCTGCAAACAAATCAGTGGCAGAAAAACAAGATCTAAGATTTCTTTCCAGTTTTCCAGTCCCATTCTGCATTTCCTAGACCATGCTATTTTTTATTTAAGGGAAAACAAACAAACACACACAGAAAAAAATAAAATTAAAAAAAAAAAAAAGAGATCCTAATCTGAGATGTGAGAAGAAATGCAGGCTTGATGTTTCAAAATTAACACATAGCTTGCTGTACCTTGTAGGCTCTGGCACCGTGTTTATCTGGGGCAAACAAAGGTTTTGGCTAGTTCTAAGCCCAGTGAAATGGCAGAACTTGAACTTCTGCAACTGTCTGAAGCCTCCAGTCCGTGTCGAAGCATTATCACACACATGGGACAGTCTGATACCCCATCTCACAAGCCCCAGGACCAGGTGACAGCCCCGACATTGGAGAAGAATCAAGCTGTCCTCTCCTGGAGCAGGACGGTAGATGCACCTAGAGGACAGCCGGGCATGCCTGAGTGTGGCGAACAGGGGTCCGTGCCACTCTCTGGGGGTCGAGCCCTGCTGAAGCTAATGGCACGTTTCAGCAGGGAACGAGGCCTGTGAGTTGCAGCTGTACATGAATATTGATAATAGCCGCCAAACGCTCTTCTTTCTATCTCCCCTCCCAGGAGGGGTGAAGTGCTTTCTCAGCAAGGGTGGGACAGCGCTTCCAGTGAGGCAGGAAGGGGAAAATTGTCTCTCGTTTCTGCTGCCTTAGGGCTCACTATTGCTTATATGAAAATTGGTGGTGAAGCTGCCGTTTACTTTGGAGGAGGCAGGATCAGACCCTCATTTTCCTGCCAGACAACACACCCTCATAATTATGCATTCACACCATATTTTGGTAATGGTTCCTTACAGACTAATTAATATGAATGTTTAAGAAGTCTAGTTTTAATATGTTAGTACTGAAGGAGAGACTGCAGTCCTGTGGGAGATTATACATATTTTCCCACTGATGAGTACCTTAAATCTTAATGTGTATGGAGAGAGGGGAGCATATGAATCTACAGAGCAAGATACAGACGCTTCTTTTACAGGATGGATTTTATACAATTAAAAATCAGCTTTTCTGGGAGCAGCAGCGAGGATTATTTTTAGTTTCAAATAGATGTGTCTCTGTTTGAGGTCTAATCACATGCAAACTCTGAAGCTTCTCCTGCCATCTAGAGGTGTGGATTCTCTGGTGACTAATAGAGCAAGTTGCCTTTGTGGCAGCTCTCTCACCACAGCACTAACAGGGTCTTTTTCTTCTGTACATTTTCATGAAGATTGTAGGGACTTAGCAACTTCAAAAATGCTATGTTTCTACCAATTCTTGTTGATGGGCACAAAAGTTCCTGAGAGGGGAAAGAAGGATGAGCAAACAGAGATCATCACTGCGTAAGACCTATTTCCTTAGGAAAGCAGCTTAAAAAACAGTTGTAAAATGAAAATATTCCCCTTTCTTAAAAAAAAGGCAAAAAAAAAGCAAACAGCAAGAGCAATGGAAATGGAAATCAGTGCTAATGATCTGACTCACAGGGGTCTCATCATTAACAGGAACTGACTCATTGCATTTGTTAGAAATTGCCATGATGCTATTTTATCTGCCCTTTGTGTCTTGGGAGCAGAGCTGAGAAGGCCAGAAGAGGCTTACTCCAAGCATAGACCATGGTGATAGGCCTGGCTGGTGCCTTATAAGACAACATGGTTCCAGTGAAGAAGCTGTATGTGGCTTTTTGCATACCTGATTTAAAATTGTCCCTGATCTGAACACATATTACCATGAGAGCTACGGCATATTGAAAGTGCTGGAGTTTACCACTAATACCTATATCAGTTCAAGAATAGTTGTGACCATCCGAGTGGCTTGGCTCAGACTGTTGCCAGGACAAAGGTCTCCTTTGCTTCCTGCCACAGACGAAACAAAAAGTATGTCTCGGGTTTTTGGGTTTTTTTGCTGTGTGGGGCAGAGTCCGCAATATACATCTGAGATGCGTGATGGGCTATAGATACATGGTATACGAGACTAGCACATAGAATCATAGGGTTGGAAGGGACCTCTGGAGATCATCTAGTCCAACCCCCCTGCCAGAGCAGGGTCACCTAGAGCAGGTTGCACAGGAATGCGTCCAGGCAGGTTTTGAATGTCTCCAGAGTTGGAGACTCCACCACCTCTCTGGGCAGCCTGTTCCAGTGCTCTGCCACCCTCAAAGGAAAGAAGTTCCTCCTCATGTCTAGGTGGAACTTCCTGTGCTCAAGTTTGTGCCCATTACCTCTTGTCCTGTCCCCGGGCACCACTGAAAAGAGCCTGGCCCCATCCTCCTGACATCCACCCTTTAAGTATTTATAAGTGTTGATAAGATCCCCCCTCAGCTGTCTTTTTTCCAGACTGAAGAGACCCAAATCCCTCAGCCTTTCCTCATAAGAGGGGTGTTCCAGTCCCCTAATCATCTTGGTAGCCCTAACATGGTACCTGAAAAGCTGTCACAGTACACTGCAGTTAAGGAGCATACCTTAGAGCAAGGCCTGAGAGTGAGGTACCACCAGGTGACATGCACCCTTGGCCACCATGCTCCACTACCACCTGTCTCCTTCCAGGACAGCCTCTGCCAGGCAGGCTGGTTAGCCAGACACAGCACAAGGACCAGCCTCATCCCGTGCTGGGTGTGTGCACAACCAAGATATTGGTGCAAAAAGATGGAGCCTGGAGGCGGGGACAGCATTATTTCTGATCCCCCTCACTCCTAGTGCAGAAGTAGAGCTCGAGTCATGGTTAGTCATTTTTTCTAGTCCATTTTACCATCTGCTGTTCTGTCCTTTGCAACAGCTGACAACAGTGCAAGGACATGAGAGCTTCCATGTGATGGTTGTTTAAAAACAAACATACACTGTACTCCGTTGCCAAATATTTGTATTACGGAAGAAGTCAGGAGCCTTGGCTGTGGCTGAGAATCTGTTGTTTGAGGTGTTACAAGAGCAGAACAAAAGGATGGTTTCTAATCAATAATAAAACAAAAAGCTTAAATACAACTCCAAAGACAAAAGATGAAGGAGTAAAAGAACACAGTAAGACAACATATTTAACTTTATAAGCATCGCAGAAGTTACCCAAGTCATCAAGTCTTTTTGTAGCCATCACCACAAAGAATGATCTTAATCTGGAGCTGGAGAAAAATAAAGAAATAATTATAAGGATATTTAAGGGATGTTCCCTGGGGACTAGGGCTCTGTGGGACCACAGGAGGAGCATGGGAAAAGACAAGGTAAAGACTGTGGCATGATGGGCTAACCAGAGTAGAAAGTCCACCTCACTGGTTGTAGTTGGCTGGCAGCTACGCTGAAGCCAATGAAAATCATCAAATGCCTCCTGTACCTGACAGCCTGTGAAGTCAGTCAACACCAAGAAAGTGCAAGTTCTGGTACTCCATTCAGCTCACCTAGTGGGTAGTGGGCACTAACTCGGCAGCCTCCAGAGAAAGGGGAAGTGTCAAGTAAAAGTGGAAAATTAACTACTTTTCCCACCTCTGGAGGTAATCCTGGCAGATCAAAGCTGAAGCACCACAGAAGGCAGCTTGAGGAAATTTAAACTCCTTTACTACTTATCCGTTACTTCTGCGGATGAGATCTGGGTGGCCGGCAGAGAATTCCCCACGAACACCACTTCCCTTTGAAATGTGTGCCCCCGGTTAATCTGAGGGAGTCCAGATCTGCAGACATTCTTAAAAGGTCCACCTTTTGAAAGGATATCTTTAGAATGGCAATGCTGCCTGAAAAATGAAAGCTAATATGGGAATAAAGCTTCCTTCAGCTTTTTGCGGCAGTTACAGAAGCATGATCTTCTGCCTAACACAAGGTGTTGTAAAATTTCTAGCTCTACCACCAATTTCCCACATGCTTTAGGCAAAGCGAAATTTTTGTTTGCACCTTCCATTATACAGATATAATTATATAATCTGTATCATATTATTTATATATATGTTACATTTATGAGATATGTGTTTTATTCAGTTCATGCATTTCATATATATGTTCATATACATTCCTCTCACCTAGTCTTATCTACATAGCCCATAATTTCGCAAGGATGAAGTTTATAAAGACACCCTTACCATAAGGGTTTTTGAATTTCGTTTGCTCTGGAATTGCCGCTAAACACGACAGCAGCTGCTCCTGGCTCTATGCTGTGACATGCCTCAAATCCCACCCTATCTATAGCCATAACATAGAGCCTTTAATCTCTACGAGCTGTATGCTGAAGAAGAGGCATCCGTGACTAATTCTACTTCTCCTTTTCCCCAAACAGGGTCCACCTCCACAGAACTGACCTCCTTAACCCACAGCCCTGAAAAAAGGACTGATTACCCGACCTAGAGGGAGGTCCTAGCCGGCAAACGGCAGAATTTGGAGCTGCTGCGCCTGCTGTGTGACACAGTAGTACAACTGCCAGGTTATTCATTTTATCCCGTCCAAATACCTGCCTGCCTTCAGACAGGTAACTGTGCAAATGAGCAAGTGCCAGACTCCAAGTCTGTGTACATAAAAATGGTGGGGATTCTGTCTTTTCCCATTTATTCGTGTGGATTTTATGCATGGCCAGGAGCAATAAGCCTCTATGAGGTACCCATTTGGGGTTGATAAGTTAAAGAAAATCAGTCCTATAAATAAAGCCAAATTTTTTTCAAAATGCCTAGGATTTTTCAAGTGCATTTTAACAGTATAGCTAAAGGTCACACAAACAAGATTATTTTGAAAACTGTCATGGGGGACCGAGAACGAAGACACTTCCCAAAGCCTTCAAGTAGAGTTCACCCTAATGTAGCACTCATTTCAGAGGCCTTCAAAGGGTCCATTCATAGGGAATAATTTTACAGTAAGTAGTATGTAAATTGAAGGTTTTTTAATCTTCTCGTTCTATTTCATTATAAAATAAAAGGGACCAAGTGGAAGAAAGTCACACCTTTAGGGAGAAGTTTTAGTGCCTCCGGACAGACAGAAAGGAGGTTGCTCAAGACTTTGTTTTCCTTCCATGGACTGGCACCAGAGACTGGAGGCTCTTCTTCATAAAGAAGTGGATGAGGTGCTCATGCAACAGGTCTCTGACCTGTTAACCAAAGCTGGTACACTTCTGGTACAGCCTGCTGCTGTTTGGCAAAATCTGATCCAAAATGAAAACAACCTGACAGCCAGAAAAGGAGATGCTTCTAATAAAGGACTCCTGGCAATGAATAAAATAACCTTCAGCAGGTATCTACTAGCACCTTCCTTCATTTTTTCTTGAAATTAAGGCCCAGACAGATATGAATATTCTAATATTTCAGAGGCAAAACTATTTTGAAAAGTTTTTTTTTGAATCCCGAAATACTCACGGCATTGCATATTTCAGCAGTTTAATAACCAGGAGAGGCATCAGGAAGTTCCTAATGTGTGCCAGTACGTGTCTGACTGCAAGGTACCTGGCGGACCTCACTTTTCACAGTAAAATAGGTCTAAATAGAACATTTTCTGAGAGCAACAGAGTTAGAGCAGTAGAAAGATACAGGGTTTTCTTGCATTTGGGTTAGTCATCAAGACTAGCCAATAAGGCCTGAATCCTCAAAAGCATTTAGGCATTAACTTCCACCAATTTCAATGAGAAGTTAGCAGTGGGCCCAAGTAACCAAATTGTACCTGTCCCAACGATTCTCTTCTAGGCAACATGAAGTAAATGTAAGGATTTTGTTGTGGATCTCAAGACATATCACTAATGCTGCTACAAATAAAAGAAATCCTAGGATTGAAGGAAAACTCTTTTTCACATTTATGGACAGACAAATATTTTACTTTTTAGTATATGTGAAAGCTTCATCTCCATTTCTTGAAAAATTTGTTTTCCTTTTTGTGGTAAACCAACAAATATACTGTCACAGGTTATTGCATCTAAAAATGTCCTGAGGGAGTTTTGGGGCGGATTCTTTTGTTGTAGACTCGCTAATGTACAGAACTATCAGGAAAGGTAAGCAAAATAACAAGCAAAATCCCAGTCCTTTAAACCAACAAAACATAGTTTACGGTAGCATCCATCTCCAAACAAGATCTCTGCTCTCTTTGCTCCCATTGTACTGCACTTTTACCTATACCATGATCACTACCTGGAGGATTGTTAGGCTGACACCTCAAAGAAATGATGAACCACTAAAAAAGAAAAACAACCACCCAAACACTGTAAAACTCAAAAGACTAAATTTCCTTTTAAGGAACAAGGTGGAGTGAACCCGCTATCTGCTTTACATTCAGTTTGAACCTATTTTATGTGACAAAGGATGTTTCTCTAAGAGTCAGATATAACCATCACAGTTGTGTATCCGCCTAACGAACACTGAGTATCAAATCGAATAAGAATTCTGAATGACACCGAAGTGTCACACTAAATAATTCATTTTTATCTACAAATGTACTTAAGATTGGGCTACCATTTGGGTAAATGCTGAGCTAAATACCTTAAAAGGCTGTAATCCCAAATTGTGTACATATTTTTCTTCTGATGTCCTTTTTCTTCTAGCAGGCAGTCTTCTTTAAAGCACCCTTTTGTTTCAGGGCTTAAAGTCATTTGATGATTAAACGTTTAGATAAAATTCTTGGATAGTGGATATATTACATCCCTGAAAAGGGTAGGTTTTCATTTCAGCTGCACTTGTACCATGTGTACTGGCATTTTTGCTATCTCTATTTTCATCTTACTTGCTAAAACCTTCCCTTTGACATCTCAAACAATAATATGTCCTCACAGTCCAACAAAATTAATAAATATATCCTCCTGATGTTAAGGATATGGGAAATGAGGCATGCAAAATTGAAGGCCTTCTTTCTTTCTGAAAACACTTGCATGTATTCAATATATAATACTTGTACGTATTAGAGTACTCTCATTGAAGTGAGTTGGGTCACCCAGAAAGCATGTGCTTAGCAGCTTGCAAGACGAAACTTGTATGAGGACACAGAGAAAATTAGTGGCAGTACGGGGAATGGAATCCATTTTTTCCCACATTAATCATCCATGACATTTTCTGAAACACTGCTTTGTTCTGTACAATGTAAATAATGACACAGCCATTTTTCAGATATACTGTATAATGTGCCCAAGTCCTCGAAAAAATGTATATGGTCCCTTAGTATCCATCACCTTTCCTATAGGGATTACTGATGAGTAGGTTCAAGAACAGTGCAAGAATAGAGGCACTACTCTACGTATGCAGAATCGCTGTTTACCTCTGCATCTTCTTCTCCCAAATGACTTCAGTAAAATTAAATGGGGGAAAAAAAGGTTAAATGTTAAAATGTTTTCACCGTTAATGAGCAGTAAAATTTTAAAGTACAAATCTGAACTTGGAGAAAAATGTATTCATAGAAAAGCAGATTTCAGATGTAAATGTCCAAAATAATGCATTACAGAAGATGAATGCAACTCTCTTTTTTTTTTTTTTCCTTCCTTTCCAGTCTGAATTACCATTCTGTTCCTGGCTGCAAAGACACCATAATGTCACAAATACCTTCCCCCTTGAGAGATACATGGTCAAATCTCTGGATACATGAATCAGTTTATTCTTTTTAATGCCTCTAAAAGTGCTAATTCTTCAGGTTCAGTGTAATTGTTAGCCTTCAGAAGGTTCTTTTAAGCCCTTGTCATGGACTGAATTGCTCGGAATGTGAACTGGTTCACTGTCTCAGACTGAAGTAGATTCCCATGAGTACTCTGCCAGCTTTTTTGCAGGCTCCAGTTTTGAGAGCTGTTGACAGACACTTTGGACAATATTCTGTCCTGCAACAATCCCATGAATTCCTGTTCTTCTGCTGAACATGTAGTGGTTTGAATAAAAGCAATTGCATCCCGGAGGACAGAACCACAGTTCTAGCACGCAACGCTGACCTTCACATCATGCAGTGCTTACCGTGGCATTTGTATGTATATCTTTTACATGCAGCTATGGAAAATCGTTGCTGATAGCGCATTTCATGTATTTTTCCAATGACCTGGCCTGCGGAGACTAAATGTCATGCAACCTTTGTACCAAATCTTATGTATTTTAAAATAAGCATACTGATAGTCTACAGACATGTAAGTGGAATTCCTTCATTCATTGTGTCTAAGCATGAGCCCTGACAAGCTCTGATGACAGGATAAAATTTAGCTGGCGGTTATGCACCCTTTAAATCTTTGTCTTTAGAGACTAACACGTCCCTTGCAAAGACGCTGGGGATCCCTACCTGTTGAAAACACTGCTTTCGTATAGCGCAGTGTAGTCTCTTTCACTGTATACGCCATCAAAAGGCCTTTCCTGTAACAGTGTCTGTGCATTCACTTCAGAAATCATTTGCCAGCTATGTCATGCTGCACACACACATGCATGCACACTCCTAAAGGTGCTCCTTTAGGACTCCAGGGAGACCTTATTGTGGCCTTTCAGTACTTAAAGGGGGCTTATAAGAAAGATAGGGGACAGACTTTTTGGTAGGGCCTGATGCGGTAGGACACAAGGGGCAACAGCTTTAAACTAAAAGAGGGTAGATTCAGACTAGATATAAAGAAGAATTTTTTTACAGTGAGGGTGGCAAAACATGGGCACAGGTTGCCCAGAGACGTGGTAGATGCCCCATACCTGGAAACATTCAAGGTCAGGTTGGACGGGTCTCTGAGCAACTGGACCTAGTTAAAGATATCCTTTGGTGGTCCCTTCCAACCCAAACTATTCTATGATTCTAAAGCAACCTCTTTGGTTTTGGCCTTTGTAAAACACAACAACAGATTTCTCTCCCTGTGGGGTTAGAGTCCCAGAGAAAAAGACCTGGAGAGATATGTATGAATACACTGTAAGCAAAATCTAGTCCATCAACTTTTCTAAGAGAGGATCAACTGTAAGTAAAAGATGAATAAGCTTGGTTTTCTTAATACCTTCACTACACAGAAAAGTTGTATTTCTTTGGCTGGAAGAGCTCTTTGGCTGTATCTCTAATATGGGAGAAGGAACACGTGTGCTGGCAGAAGCATATTTATATGCTGCTAGTGTTGAGCTAGAGGCAAGCTGGAGAGTGCAACAGACTCTTTTTCGTTTGGAAAAAGCATAAAAAGCAAATGAGACATGGAGTGAAGTAGCAGAAAGAATAGGGACCACTACCACTACTGACTCCTTAGGCGCACAGAAATGCAGGAATAGCAAGTGAACCATATGGCTTCAAGGCTTTCCCTGAGGAGCGACGTAGCAAATGTTGGAACTGGGGCACTGACGGGTACCCCAAGGAGATAAAGAACGCTAACATTTTCCTCATGTAAATAGGAGTTGTGACAAAACAGGGAGAACTATCCTTCTGTCTTTTCCTGTCTTCCCCTGCTAATTTGGGCTGTTAGTCTTAGATGCAAATAGCGCACTTCACGTGCAATGATACTCCAGTTTTAAAGTTGAGAAATGGATGCAGTCGTGGTTTGAAACACGCCAGGCGTATCCACATATGAGACCAGTGACTGTGGCACACAGATTCCCAAGCTGGGCACGCAGAGCCTGGGGCAGACGCTGGTGTGACACCGTGCCGATGCTGCTACACCAGGGCTCTGCAGGGCACCAGCCTCCCCTCACACGCATCACTGTGGGGTATGCTCGAGTCCTCACTCCCGTTGCACACCAGCAGTATTTGCAACAGCCTCCACTGTTTGAGTGGACAAGCTTTCTTGTTTGATTCACCCAATCTCAAAGGCAGAGCTAGGATCACTCAACTTTTTATTTTCTAGTGGCAGATCTTGCAGGTGCATCTGGGCACAACTGCTAATAAATTCAGATGCGGTGTGCTGGGAGAAGTGCTGTCTTCCTGTTGCATTTGCACGGCATCTAGAGAAATTAGTCTTTATCCCTGGCAAAGGCTCCAAGCAGCATCACAATACAAAGTAAGCTACTCCAGGAAGACTGTCTTTAAAAATACGTGCGTTGTGGCTGCACTGCACTTGCACTTTCGATTTTTAAATGTTAACAGGTGTAATGAAAGGTTGCAAAATTTCCCTTGCTTCATTCCGTCGAGAAGTCCTCGCATTTAACTCAAGGCTGCCATACATTCTCAGCATGTTTATTCTCCATGCCAGTACTTTCTTCCAAGGGACGCAAACCTAAAAACACGACCATTTTCCTAACAAGCCCTACTGTTTTTCATACTCGTAAATTGAAGCGTGAAGTATGTCTACTAATATTTTACCTAATTATTTTACTTATGCTATTAATTCCATGACATAAATACTGCAAAATAGAGACAGACATTGCTAAAGAGGAAAAAATAATAATACAGTGACATTCAAGTTTTATAGTATGATGTCACTGTGAATAAGCTTGCCTGTTCTGTATAACCTTTCTATATAACTCTATTTATGGCATCTTCTTGGAAAAATGAGAACTTTTTAAAGGAGGTAAACACCAGCATCTAAAACCACATTTGTGTATATTTTGGAGCATTCTTTTAGATGGAAGACTAGTTTTAGTCTATCTTGCTAGCAGAAGCTGCAATCCCCATTCTCCTGATCTCAGGAGGAGACCACAGTTTTGAGCAGTGATGTACCAGTTTTCTAGACACTGAGCTGCCGGGATCGCTGGACAATTAGTAATCCTAGACAATTAATGTGCATGCCTAGTGGCCAAAGCATGACTGACCTACTGCACACTTGAGGCCTACTTTGTGAAAATGAATTGTTTGTACTCACCGGTTAGGAACATAAACCCGTCATTATGGATAAGTCATATGTGGGTCTGAGGGAAGAAGTTAAAAAAAAAAAAAAATCAAAACCAACCAGAATCCACAGGTATTTTTGCAAACCCACAATACACAGCTCTTAAGTATCTCTAGAAACATTCAGATCCCTGTCTGGATACATGTGGGAAAAAGAGGCTGTTTTTGTAAGCCTTAAGAGCTCTCTGGTTCTCACTCATTTTTTTCTGTTTATTTCACTTCCCCTTTCTTCTTTTTTTTGTCCTCAAAGTCTTGCATAATGCTGGAAAAGTTATGCTGCTTATAGTTTGCCCATAAGAACAATTTTTTTCACCTCCTTGACTCCATAAACCTGGTATCTATCCATATTGCCCTCACATGCTTCACAGCCCAGGAGGAAGGCAAAATGAATCAATTGACAGCACAGTTTAACTGCATCATGAGCCGCATTGGGAAGACTGCAGCCAGCAGGTCAAAGGAAGCGGTTACTCCCTTCTGCTTGGTGTTTGTGAGACAGCTGGAGCGTGGTGTCTAGTTTTGGATACCAACAGACCAGAGAGAATCAGCAGAGGGCCACCACGATGGCCAGGGGCTGGAGCACCTGCCCTGTGAGGAGAGGCTGAGGGAGCTGGGCTGGTTCAGCCTGGGGAAGAGATGGCTTTGAAGGTCCTAATAGCAGCCTACCCAGTCCTGTGGGGAGGTTACAAAGAAGACTGAGCCAGGCTTCTCCCAGAGATGCACAGAAAAAGAACTAGAAGCAACGGATAACAAGTTGCAGCAAAGGAAACTCTGACTGGACTAAACGAAAAAGAAAAATATTCCTTCCGAGAGCGGTACAGAACTGGAAAAAGTGCAGAGGAGCTGAAGTAGCTCCATTCTTGGAGATTTTCAAAACTTAAATACCGCCCTGAGATCCTGATCAAACTGGCCTTGTGTTGAGCAGGAGGTTAGACTAAATGACCTCCAGTGGTCCGGAATTGTTCAGATTCTCTGACCCTGATCTGCCCCAAGAAAATCTGTCCCAATTTCCACCCCACCAGCATACAACAGTTGCTACATCCTAGGCACCGCTTCCTTCTCTCTTACTAGTACATGGCATATGGATGGCATCAAATGAACTGTGACATCTCTAGAAATTACCAGGTACTTGTCACAGCATTATTAGTGCTATTTCAGAGCCACTGCATCGACGTGCATTGAAACATAACTCCCATGTTCCTCTAAGTTGCTTTTAGTCTTCGTTCAAAATAAAATTACCAAGATGGAAGATAGGAATAGGAGAGTGGAGATTCTCCTTCCAGGTGACTGCAGGTGAAGGTGTCTCTGCTTTAAATAACTGTAGGATGCACAGTCAAAGTGTATGAGCATGAGGGGTAGTCAGAGGTAGATTCAGCGACCAGTTATCCTAACCTGAATCAAACTGAAAAGGAGTCACAAGTAGCTATCGGATTTCTGGAACTTGAGGAAATGCCCTTCATTTTCTCATGTAAGTTAAATTCCTTTACGCATAGCGGGGGAAAAAGCCAGTCTTGATTGAGTCAAGTCGATTTTACTTTTACAAATACAAAGAGTCAGCCGAAGAGAAAGGATGACCTTTGTTTGGTGAAAAAATCTTCGATACCTGTTATTCACTATCAGCAGGTGTCTTGATGCAAGCTTTTAAAACAGAAATCCTATTGTCATTTCCACTTGCTTTAATGATGACATTTTACTTCTAAGCTTCAGTGTTTAGTCCCAGGCAATGAAAGTTCAGTACCTCCCCAGAATTTCATACTGTGTCTTTCCTTGTGGGCCCTAATGGTAACAAGACAATATTTTACTGCAAATGGAAGAAAAAGCCAGAGGCCTAGTTTGGTAAATGCATGAATTAAAACAAATGCAACACCCTTAAATGTAGCAGCCTTGGATTTGAGTTTTTGTGTGGCTTTGACTCGGAGAGCCTGACATTACAAATTACATCCATCCTTATTCAAATAAGTCGTCTTATTCTGTATAGGAGAAAGAGGGACGCTGCTGTATGGGACATACTGCATTGAGTGTAACAGAGCTTTTTGCTCAAGGAGGGCTATTTGGTTTTGGTTTTACAGTCTTATTTCACAGACTAGACCACAGCAGATGAAGTGATTTTCTACCTCAACTGAGTCGCAGCATTTGTGCACCACAGTATCAATGCATGGTATCAATGCACAGGATGCTCCCGTAGGCCTGCTGATCACCAAGTAACATACAAAAAAAAACCTTCCTCTGCATCCCTCTTACCCCAGTAGGCTTGGCAACCCCGACAGCTGCTTCTGCTTTGGCTGGAGTGTGGCAGCGATGTGACACACTCTGGTTCTGCTGGTACTACAAATAGCAGATTCCTGACAGGAAAATTGAGTTACATTATCTGTAATTACAGTCTCTGGAATTCCATGCCAGGCAAATGAGCTCTCAATGAGAGCGGCTGCCGTTGCATGTGAGGGATCTGTTTCCCAGTCACCCAAATGGGAGTCAGACACCACGCGGTTTCTTGTCAGTGCTCATAAACAAGCAAATACCTAACTTGACTCAAGGACAGCAAGGCAGTCTACGTATCGCAGCTCTCCTTTGTTGCCTGGCTGGAGATTTATTGCGGAAATTTCCTAGGCTTGTGATTGTGAACCCTTATGCTACATTGCTTCTCTATGTCTACACAGAAAGCTTTGCATAAACATCCATCACCTGTACGGTTCCTGCATTTGCTTTGAAATGCATGAGCCTTCGTATCTTCAAGTATTTTGATGCTTCCTACCACGTACATTTGTGCTATCCACTCTCCACCACCAAATTGTCATGCACATATTTTAACCCTTCATTCATTTGTAGATACCCTATTTTATGCGTTTGAAGTCCAGGGATTCCCCGCACTGGTATAAATCTCTCACAAAGAAAACCTAATTTGTTAATCTACAAAGGATCCTGGAAGAACACCTCTCAGCATATGCTGACAGTCTCAAGCAAGGGACGTCGAAGTCGCTGTCTTGCGCTCTGCAGGTACTATAAACGCTGACAACTTCTTACTGTCTGATATTTCAGAAACTGCAATACAAAGATACTGATGATACAGAGAGTTTGAAATCTTGACAGTCTGCATTCGGTACCATCCAAGAAATCAAAATCCATGCCTGGAAAACTGTTATACAGGTTTTCTATTCCAGCACAATTTTACTGTCTCGTAGAAAATATCACAAAATTAACTGCTGTGAGTGGTTGTAATTCTACTGCATTGACATGACAAAGATCACGGACAGAAAAGGTTTGTTAGGTCCGAGATGAATGAACAGTAAATACAGGTTTAAAACCTGGCAAATCCAAAATTGTTTGAACTCTCCAGGATTTGGACAAGGCACCTGTGGGGCATTTTAAGTGTCAAAGTTCCAGCAAATAGATGGGTAGAAGGTAGGGTTTGGTTTTGTTGTTTGGTTTTGGTTTTTGTTTGTTTGTTTGTTTTGGTTTGGGGTTTTTTTTGTTGGTTTTTTTTAAAACCACATAAGCAATTTCAAATCATTTCTATTGACTGCACGCACTGGACATCTCTCTCACTGTCAGCTCCCCTCCTTGCTTGCTTTATTTTTGGTATATTTAAGTATCCCAGACACAAAATATCTTTAGCACAGTTATCTTAGCTACCATGAGCTTGACAGATCAGAGAATAAACTGAGGACCTGCTGAATTAAAACCAAGAGCTGTTACAACTTAATGAAAAGAGCCGTGTCTCCTTAGCTAGGGCTGCAACGACTCACTAGATCAGTGCATATGGTACCCTGGGAGTTTGATTACATGAGGCTATCGTGGTGAACACCACTGTCATTTTCAAGAAATACTCTGCACACAGACATTTTGCAGCAACATTCATATGCAACTCCTTCAGCGTTTCATATCAGAGAATTTTTGCTCCTGAAAAATGTAACAATGTAAATACAACTGTCTGAGTACAGATGGGAATTTAGAAGATCATGAAAAAAAAAATGTGTTTCCTTTAAACGAGTTTTACCTGCCAGGAGTCTTTAGTGAATAAATTAAAAGGAACCTTTATTCAATAATTCTTTCTCTCCCACAGTCCCCCCTGCCCCATTTTAAAGGAACAGCTTTTTTTTTTTTTCTCCCAAAAAATAAAAGGCTAATTAGTAAAACAGAGTACTAGTAATTTAAAACTTTGAGGCATAAGGGATTCATATTTACAGCTAGTTCATCTTACTCATTTAAACCACAGCCTTTCACTAATCTAGTCTATGGGGAGGGACTTTCTTTACAAATAACCCCTTTGTGTGTCCGTTTTCCAGCTCCCTCTTTAAAAGGAACATTCATGTTGTTTGATGTTTGTATCAGTTTCACTTCAGATTTGATTTCCAATTTGTGTTTTCTAGACAAACGCCTGAACCCTTTAAAAAACATGTGTCATGATCTAGTTATTTGTTCCTTTCCTAAGGACAGTAGGTTGAAGCTGGTACCGGTGCTGTGCGTTGCGCTGCTCACCACTTGCAGACATTTTGAGTCCCTATTTCACAGAATCACAGAATGGTAGGGCTGGAAGGGACCTCTGGAGATGATCTAGTCCAACCCCCCTGCCACAGCAGGGTCACCAAAAGCAGGTTGCACAGGAACACATCCAGGTGGGTTTTGAATGTCTCCAGAGTTGGAGACTCCACCACCTCTCTGGGCAGCCTGTTCCAGTGCTCTGCCACCCTCAAAGGAAAGAAGTTCCTCCTCATGTTTAGGTGGAACTTCCTATGCTCAAGTTTGTGCCCATTACCTCTTGTCCTGTCACTGTGCACCACTGAAAAGAGCCTGGCCCCATCCTCCTGACACCCACCCTTTAAGGATTTATAAGTGTTGATAAGATCCCCCCTCAGCTGTCTTTTTTTCCAGACTGAAGAGATTTGATGAATAACAGGGAAAATATGCAGTTCAGTTTTACATTATCTTGTACAGTTTTATCAAACTAGAGATGCAGTTATTTCCTCACTGCAGAAAGTGTTAAGTCAGGTTGCACAGTTAGTGAACATGAGTGCAGAAGAAACAGTTATGACTGACACTTACTTTTTTGGTTGGTCTTTCAGTGCATGGTATTTAAGAATGGACAACAACAGAACACACCATCCTGAATTATTTTGGAGAGGTATTTCAGGAAATTTTCTCAATGTGACTGACTTTATTCTTCAATCATGATGCACTAAAGTAATTTCATATTAGCTTACCCGTGGTCTAACACTTTACATATGCTTCTCTCTGGAATGCAGCCTATATTTTCCCTCAGAAGCAGCTAGTTATGTTCTATCTGTATTTTTTTATGGAATAAAATGAAGGAGCATGTCCTGACAACACAGTTCATGACTTTGCCAGTATCTCTTTCCCATTTGCAAGGCTACACAATGAATTTGTTGAAATATGCTGTCTTTTGTATTCCATGATGTTAGTCAATGAGAATCCAGCGGTGAAGGAAAGATAATCTTGGGCTCTCATCAATTGCTTAATAACAAGATGAACAACTCTTGTTTGTTGAAACTGTCCAGAAAAATGAAGGGTGATGAAGGTGTATATCAGAGTTTCTACCTGTACAGTATCCTTTGTATTCACAAAGAAAACACATTAAAAAAAAAAAAAGAAAATAATTAACTTCCAAGACTACCCTAAATCTGACAATTTCTAGTTCTGAAAAACAGTGCATTAAAGGCATTTGAATATTGCATTCTACTTCTACCTATAAATGTCTTAGAACAAGGTGTAAAACAGGAGAAGTAACAGATGAGTCTGTAAATGATCCAAGGCTGCAGAGTAGGTTTACAGTTTGCTCCTTTTTTTTTTCTCCCAACTGCAATGGGGTGATGTCAAGAAGATAAGAAGGCCTATTGTGACCTAAGCTGTGAGACAGAAAAAATCTCCAACTCCCTTCAGAAGGACAATTAGAAACCATTGAAGTAAAGAAAACCATAGCAGAACAATTAGACTTTCCAGCACGCGGAACAAGACTAATAGCAAGGTTTACAGAAGAAGATCTAGCCACCATCAACATAGTCTTGCAGAAAACATTTATATGATCTATTCAGTAGACTTCATGGAAAATCCAAAATACTGAAAGAAGAGAGACATGGGTAGAAAGGCATGCAAAGCTCTTAGCTAGGATTTAAAAGGAAAAGGAAAGCAAGATGGGGAAGTGGGGGAGGACAATGCAACATACAGCTGAACACTTTGGAGCTACCACCACAAATCAAGACATTTGCAACTGCACTGGACTGTCTCTTTGCCAAAGCCAGCAAACCGTGCGGGGCACAAAGCTGACAAACATAGGGCCACTAGCTCTTACGGATTCTTTATATAAGCAATAGTTAAAACATCAGCTTCCCCTTTGCTAAAATTTCAACCTGCAAGCAAATGGGATGCTTGGCAATTTTACACTGAATACAGGAACACAAGCCAATTGCACCTCATGGTCTGGAAAAGCCGACTGACAGAAAAGTAGAAAGCAGTAAACCTTGGTGCTTGCAGGTACGATCTTATCCCCATGAATTTCACAAGTGAATAAGTTGGAAGAGAAACAATTCGCAATACTACTGGGGGAGGAGGTGTTAAAAACAAACACGTTAAGCGTTCAACAAGGTGCACTTATTAGAGGAACCCAAAACTAATAAATAGGTGCTGGAGTCAGGCTTCTAATGTGACTTGTTGGAAGACAGAGTAAAAGCAATTAACCATCCTGCAGCTCAGGTTGCTAGGAAAGACAGAGACTAAAAAGAAGAGCTGGATGTGTTCACTGTGAGGAGTGATAGAGCAAATAGGAAGAACCAAGGAGGTAAATTCTCTGAAAATCACGGTGGGGAAAAAATGAAGCCTTTCACATACGCATAGGCCCAAAAGAATTATATAAATATGTTTAAAAAAGGGAACATTTTCTACTACCTACAAGGGGAAAAGTTTCTGAACAGCTGTCCAGTGCCAAATATTTTCCTATGCCGAAAATGTCAGCAAGGTTCTGGCAGGTGCCTTGGAAAAACAGAGCCCACTTTTATGCACACTCAGCATCCCCTTTGGGAGACTCCATTTCCGCAGGCTGCACTGGGGTTGTGTTTGGCACCTGAGGTGTTTCACAGGAAACGACAACAAGTTCTTGATGGTATAGAGGGGGCTATAGTCTCAATAAAATGTTCTAGTATGATGGAGGGCAGGGCGGGGGAGGAGTGGTAGAAGAGCCGCTATGCAGGTTCAGAAAGAGCCATAGACTTGCTGGCCTAACCCTAAAGAAAGAAAAATAAATTCCGTGTAAAGACTTGGCAAATGAGGGATAAAAATGAGAATATGTATGATGTGTAGGCATACCCGGTAAGTCTTGAGCCCTCATCAACATGCCTGCCTCAAATACAAAAGGCAGTAATGGTGAGCCACCCCAGAAGATTTGTGTCGTCTGCGGTTTTGCAAACCCTTTAAAGGTCCCAGCCCTAAGACTGTGGGACACTAAGTGAAAAAGTACTGGGAGGGGAGATAGGCAACTATTTGAGGTACCTTACTCGCAGGACAGGTGTCCCACAAAGTTTGGAAAGAGAAGCCTTTGCTTCCTGTCACCACCTAGACAGGAATTGCTCTGTAATCAGTCATGACTAACTTACCCCATCCAAATGCTAAAATATTACCATAGCATGTGTATGTAGCCTGTACAAAACTGTAAATTCTCCTGCTATCAACTCAATTAATTTACTCTCGGGGAAGAAATGGACTAGCAAATTACAGCCTACCATACCGGCATTTCACAAATGAGCAAGTGTGTACAGGTGCTTTCTGGAACCTTTCCAAAGAGGGGAATGCTGCTACAATGCATAAAAAATGGGGAAATTAGATGTGTAAAAAGAACCCTGTGCATTGCCAGGTCTAGGAAAAACTTGGCCTTTGTTAAAGCAAATATTTGTTTTTAAGCATAAGAGATGGATGTTGAAATGAGGCAAATACACCTGGGCCCCTGAGAAAGCAGGACTGTCTGTCTGTCTGTCTGTCTGAAGCAAGGAGGGGACAACCAGAGACTAAGGCAGGACAGATGCCCAGCAGCTGGATGGCACCAAAAGTTTAATGATGGCTCTGCTCTTCAGAAAAGGCCTCTTAGGTGAGAGGTCCTCTGGAGTTTCCAGGACTACAAGAACACGTCTGAAAATCTTGATTCGAGTATTTGTCAGTATCATTGCGGATTAGTAGTCTTGGGTTTAAAAGTTAAATTCACAGTAAAATATGGGAAAGAATACTGAACGCACTCAAGGAAAGGGAGCGATTACACGTAGCAATCAAAGCAACTAGTGCAAAAGCATACTCGATTTGGCTTCCCAGTGTTTCCTGATCAGACTAATACATATTGGTTTTATACTATGCCTACATAGGAGGTGTTGGATGCATCTGGGAATATCAAACCCAGATCACTATGGCTGCAGTTATTAAAGCAATTTCTTCTACAGATATTCAGCGTCTTCCTGAAGTTGAGACACAATACCTTCCCTTCCTCCTTCTGTGGAGAAATTCCACCTACACACGTACCTACTGATACTGTAACGTCTGCATCTGTGTGGATCCCCTTACAAACCACTCATTCTGTCAAAAGTATTCGAGATTACTTACTTGTGATATTTAAGATAAAGGTTCTAAAAGATCTTCATTTTTGTAGTTAAATAACTTTGACCCTTTGCTATCTATCTTTTGGTTTGTGTGTGTGAAATCAATGGCTTTTAAGTGATTTTTCCCTATAGCTAGCTCTCATTTTGCTGTAACAGAAGCTAGTAAGAGCTAATTTTCCATTAATATCAATGGGTGCAGAATCAAATCCTTTAGCATACCACTCAGGAAAACTTCTGTTCAGCCTCTGCTCCTGAATTAATTTGGATCATACTTTTTCAGCGCCAATAAAGGCTGATTCTTAATTGCACATGGCCACTAAAATCATACCATGATAACTCTTGACATTTGCCTCTGTGTAAGGTCAAACCTTGCACCGATTAGTTATCATTGCATCATGGGACTACTTGTGTGTTGAGATTGGTACGCACAGAAGTGTTTGGAGGAGCGATGTAACTTCTTCTAGATGGGACAATGTTCTTTGGCTACATCTGTGTTAGTAAATTTAGCAGTGCTTGGGAACTTTCCCAAGCCCGGGAATGTGATCATCTCTGCTATTAAAGCAAAAGAGCGGTGATTTCGGCCCATGCCAGTTGGCACTCCCCCAGACAATTCCTGGCCACAGTCTGGGAGCTAACATGGACCATGGACCATTCCCAATAGGCACTTTGCATACAGACACCCTGGTTTTGGAAGCTAAGAGAAGCACAGACAGAATCCATTATCTGCCAGGTGGTCTCCGTGCCCAAGTAGTAGCAGACAAATGTAACTTAGAATTGCAGACAAGGGTTTTGTGTCCTTAGGGACCACTTACCTCGCCATGAAGAGATAAATATAAATTTATAACACTGTTCTGAGTTCTAATGATTTAAAATGCATTTCCATACCAGTTTGTTGTAACTCAGAATCGTTATAACCTTATCATTCTTCTCCTTTATTCGTTTATTATTTTAAAAAAGGAACCCAAAACTAACCACATCATCTACTTTTATTGGCTTAAGTGAGTAATTTTTCAGCTTCGAGTTAAAATCAAGAGGAGAATCAATATGGGCATCGCTGTTATGGAAAACCAGTGGGTGATAATTCTGTACTGAAAACAAGATAATAAGAATAGAGATGAAACAGTGGCAGGGGAAAAGAAGAAAAGATTAAAGATACGATCTCAATTAAATATCAACTATTATTAACATTATATTAAAAACTTCCCCGTGTTCTTTTCATATGCTGTATATTTTTTCTTTTTTCCTCTAATGGATGTTAAAGGAAAGAATAAATGAAATTATGTGAAAATATTATAAAACAAATTCAGACAGAATCAATCAAGTGTGTCCTTAGCTGGTAATTTATTCCTAATATCATTGAATAGCCCCCAAAACATGAATATTTAAATCCAAATCTTCTTTCTTACCACTCTCTTTACATAGTCTTCCCTTCTACCTCCAGCTAACAATTCTAGCAATAAGGAATTATCTTCCCATTGCCCACAATGGAAGAAAAAAAGAGAGGATTCAGCTTTACTTCTTTACTCCTTATTTCTAACAGACCTGCTGGTTCCAGCTCGGGACTCTCATACACAGGAGAAAGGAAGAATTTATTCTCTAAATAAATGGAGAGCAGGCCAACAAAACTATTTTGTCTCTAGTCTAATCTGTATTTCAAACAACCCAGTGATAATAGTTTAAGAGATAATCCATTTTGCTTTCAGACCTTTCATAGTCAAAGCCATAGTAAAGGGGGGCTTCTAAAAGCTCACTGAGAACGGACAATGATGAGACCTGAAAATTAGTTTTATTCAATTAAAAAAAAAAAGTAAAAAAGAAATTAATATTGAAAATTCATCTCCACAATGAACACCATCATTCAACTCTTAACAAGCCAACTTCCAAAGACAGAAGAAAATAATATTTTTCTCACTATCGCTACTGTGTGCAACAATATAAGGGGAAGGCAAAAACCAGAATAACTCCATTATTAAATGAGGGAGGACAACAAACAGTGGATGACGAAAGGCTGACACATTCTCATGTCTTTTCTTGCTCCCATCTACACACAAAATGTTAGTTATGACAAGGTGTGCCCACAAAAACTTAACATTAATAATAGAAGAAGGGTAAAGATCAGACTAGGGAAGAAAGAGTTAAAGAACGTTTAGGTAAGTCAGAGGTATTGAAGCCAGTTGTCCAGGTGAAGTTTGCTGTGACGCACCTATTTTACTACATTAGCGTCTGCCTTAGAGAGCTTGTGGAGGACGGGAAGAAAGAAGGGGGTCCCAGATGGTTGAAAAAGGCCAGCCCCTTGCCTCTTTCCATTATCTAAACCTCAAAACCTTTAAAGAGAGCTTAATCCTCGGTTCTTCTGCATATATGACTCACAGTGAAATCACCAAAAGCTTATTAGCAGCACTGTTAAATTTACACTGTTGTACAAACGGCTCGTAAATCCTTCTGAAGGGCACAAATTTTGGTTATAAAGTGCCTTTCATCTGCAGGCGGCTCCAGGTGTGTCAGTGATAGTTCAGTATAATGACACCAGCAGACTCAGCTCTTACAAGAACAGTTTGTCATTCAGTCCCAAGCAGGAGAACAATTCCCCAAATCCCTGTCTAGCCACACTGCCTACCCAGATATTGTATGGGTTACAGTGGAAAATGCAGATATTGTTCTCTCCTTTTGTGCCTTTGCACATGAATGGAGACTAAGAGGAATTTGCTCATAGCGTGCTTGCCAGGGGAACCATAGACAGGCAGGGGGAAGTAAACGGCACCTTTTTTAATGTTTTCTTTGGATCGAGAGAGGAGAATGGGGACGGTATTGTGACTGAGACACGTTTCTTTGTCAGCATGCCTCCTGGGACAGCACAATGGCATATCGTCCCACATGCAGGACTCAGCCTACAGACACAGAGGCTAGTCTTCAGCAGGAATGGTCATTAAATAAGACAATAGTGGTATCAATATATCTGAATATGTTCTTAGGTACTATATAAAGAAAATAATCTCTCAACTAGAGTTCAGGATTTTAAGACGTACGGTACATATTACTGATTTTAATTATAGATTCTTTGAAGTCTCTTTCAGTCACTTAGGGAAATCTGTGCCTTTAGAATACTAGAGACTTATCACTTTGAATATTACTGACAAGATTGCTATTAAAAGCGCAATCAGCTTTTTAATTTTTACAAGTTGTGTCAAAATGGTTTAAACATGTTTGAATTTATGAGAGTTACCTTTACTCTTCCTCCTACAACAGTGACGCTACCATGGGAAAATAATGACTGAGCCAGCATGAAAAGAGCAATGAGTAGCTACACAAAACTCATGTTAAGATACTGAGCGTGCCCAGGGTAAGAAAAACACCTGTAGTAACTTAGTTGAGGACTACACTGAGACCTTGTAGAGTAAATGAAAATGCTACACCTTCTCCCCTAAACAAGCTGGTCTCGGACTATTAACTAGGATGTAGTTGTAGCCATGACAGTCCAAGCACCCAAGCAGATAACAGTTTGCAGGATGAGATAATATGTCTTCTTAGATCAACTAATACCACTGTCAAGTTTACAAGCTTTCGTTCAGCTAAGCATGCATCACTGTTCAGAATCATCACAAGAACCCTTTCTTGAATTTTTGCACTAAAAAATGGCCACATGACCATGCAGAGCTGAAAAGAGGAAAATTCTCCCCCATGCAAAGAATCACAGAATCGCAGAATCAAGAACCCATGCAGAACTCAGAGATGCTACTTCACTCCTATCTAAGCTCTTTGCTAATGGCTAAGGGTACACTGAGCACCGCGAAGTCTTCTGGTTTAGATTATCTCGCCAGCAGCAAATAGCCTTTTCAAAAATTGCCACTGGAATTCATGCCATGTCACTGCAGGAGCATCTTCAGTGCCATCATCCCCACAATGTCCACTGAGGCACAGAGGAATATTTCCTCTCTCTACAGGTGGGGAGTGGAGGCCTGAAGTGACTTTGTGTCTTACACCCGCCAACCACACAAGTTGCCCGTGGGGCAGAAGCTAGACCAATTCATGATTTATCCTGTTCTGGGGAAAGGGTTACGATTTCAGGTGCTCTGCAAGGAGTCCCTCAGACGGGACCGCCTTGCACCTGGAGGACGGTGGGTTCAGCCCGCTGCGCTGTGCGCCAGGTGCAGAGCCGAGCGGCCACAACCAGCTGGTGCCTCCTCCACTGCTGCCCTCTGCAACTACAGCCACAGAGCAGCGGGACACGAGAGACTCCTTCAGGTGAAACGGACTCGCATGATTTTTCTTGTTACGCACACAAATTACCTGAACACATTTCTACCATTAAAAGCAACACTCCAAGACTCGGTGAAAATTCTTTTTCAGTAGTCTGTATTAAAATATTTATTTATCAGTGCAAAGCTCTCCCCTGAACAACTTTTGGTGTAATTTACATGAAAAGCATCCTTATAAATAATTTTCTAAAGGGTGTTTAATAACCAATTGCTAGATAATTACTGGTTCCAGCAGGACAATTGCTGTAAATCATGGGCACAAGGAACCAATCTCTAACACCTCCCAGTTGTTTCTGCCCATGCTGTCTGACTATATTAGCCCTTTCTTCACCATTTATAAACATGCATAAATATTACATTATAGAATAAAAATTTTTGCTGACAGTGTAGTGTTGAATCAAGGTGCGACGTTTTAGAGCTTTTTCTCGTAGAGAGATCTCGTTAGCATGGATACAATTATACCTGCATAAAGACATTTGTGTTGATACAGCTTTCTACTACACATTTTTTCTCTGAAAACTGGAATAAGAAATCCAAGCAGTAAGTTCTTCAGCTAATGTAAGCTTTCCTCTATGTTACATGACAAGCTAGACACAGCAACATCTTTTCCAGGTAAGACTAACCCACAAAGGGGTGAAGTATATACCCACAAAGAGGTAAAGTATATCCACGTCTGAAACATCACCCGTGGCCTACAGAGCTACAGTGCACTGCAATGTCCCCAGCAATTAATTTCAGTGTGTACTCAGATGCTTTGCAGTCAGGCAGATCATTACGGACACATACCCTCAGGAAAATCAAGCAAATGGAAACTTATTTCAATAATCTTACCTTGCACACACACCCTTCTTTTTTTTTTTTTTTAAAATTTTAATTGGAAGGTTTTAAAGTGATATTGGTTGTTTTTAAATGCCTAATTATCTGTGTATAAATGGCACAATATCATCCTTGAAGTGCTGTGCTTGGTGCCCCGTGCTGTTTATTATTTTGCATTACAATTATCATGCAAAGCATAGAAGGTGACTTTAAGCAGCTCATTTGAAGTGCTCTTTTCTTAAACACAATAACTTTTTGAGGCTATTTACATAGATGTTTATCTCCTCCTTTTAAGAAAATCAGCCCAATTATAACTACACAAAAGTTTTTATTATGGGTTTAATCCTGAAATGTAAATGGGCCGTTGTAAAATCCATGCTGAAATTTTAATTTGTGTTTTTATTTGTGTCTGTGGATTAACAAAGCATCCTGCGCCGAAATTAATTATACAGATACACAAAATATTAAGTGACAGAAGAGCATATGTGGCAAAATAGCTCAGAGGTTTGAAGAACTGGAAGTTCTTTTGACCTGTATATCATGGCTGCTGAAAAAAAATGCCCAAACAAAAAACAAATCCAATCTTCTGCAGCGGATATGTATTCCATTTAATGTTGCTTTTGGTTGCCATGGCTATGATAGCCTTAATATTGTAGGCTCACAGCAAGGTTGCAATTAGTATTTGGATTTAGAAGAGGGAAGATAATGATTTCATATCGAAACTTCTTGCTTAATACTCTTACGGACATAAAACTGCTTGTGGGTTTCAAACCAGTTATTCCTACGCTAAGAAAACAAAATGAAAGAAAAGAATCTGTATTATTTGGTTTTGAACCTGGTACGTCATGGAGTTATATGGCCTGGCATCTTCAGAAGTCATCTACAGTACAGGCCCTGCAGTATAGGGGCCTATAAGAAAGCTGAGGAGGGGCTGTTTGCAAGGGCATGTAGCGATAGGACGAGGGGCAATGGTTTTAAACTAGAGCAGGGTAAGTTTAGGTTAGACATTAGGAAGAAGTTCTTTACAATGAGGGTGGTGAGACACTGGCCCAGGTTGCCCAGAGAGGTGGTGGAGGCCCCATCCCTGGAGACATTCAAGGCCAGGCTTGATGAGGCTCTGAGCAACCTGATCTAGTTGAAGATGTCCCTGCTTACTGCAGGGGGGTTGGACTAGATGACCTTTAAAGGTCCCTTCCAACCCAACCCAACCAACACATTCTATGATTCTACAGTTCAGTTTACTTACACATATATGTATATATACATATACGTGTATACGCATCCTCTCACATGATGAAATTTTATAACTTTATTCATTTGCCTTGTCATAGTTTTGGCACGAAACACTTGACACTCTGGGAAGTGTCTTTACCTGGTTCTTGCTAATCCCTCCTCTGAAAGGGTAATGTACTTCTCATTGCCTTGAAGTGTTCTGGGTCAAGGTGCTAGAATTTGAAAACCATTCCTCCAAACAGCATGCCCTCGTCTCCCACCCCGAAGTGGATTCAGTTGACTCAGACCAACAGTTTTAGTCTTATGTTGCTGGCACAGTGATGCGCAAGCTGAGAACCAACTCTGATGGAGAAAACAAGACCTAATCCTTCTAATGGAAGCCTTAAGTGGACCCTTTGGATAAAACCGGTAGACTTCACTCTTTAAACACCTACCACTACTTACCCTTCGTGGCTGGGAGCTTCTGTTTTCTGATGCTCGCATTACAAGCTGCTGTTTTCATGTATTAAGCCATTCTGCTGGGTTTTTAGCTTTGTAACAGATCTTACAGCAGTACTACTTCTGCTGTCTTTGTCAGAAGTCGCACTTGAAAGCTTCAGAGGAAAGGGTAAGGAAACCCTTGTGGACAATTATACAAAGATTCACCCAAAAGAGAAACATCTGCCTGTTTTTGTCAATTTGTGCTTAGATTTCATCTTCACGATGCTGAGTGCAACTCTCTGTGGTTCTGTTTTAAATCTTTTAATCTTCCCATCCCTTTAAGTATGCCCACTTCTCTTTTTCAAAAGCCATTAAAATTCAGGGCTCATCGTTATCCCATAGCAATGACTCCCATCAGTTGGCTATGTCATGTTAAAACTAGCCTTTCCTCTTCTTCTTTTTAATAGATCTAAAAAGATGTAATAGGTTTGCTCAGAATATTAGGGAGAAAAAGAAAGTAATCTGTTAATCTTCCCATATAATTTTGAATCTCTGTCACCTTGCAACTTGCTTATTGTCCTTCCAAACTGAACACTGGGGGAAAGGATTTGTGAATCTTGAGTGGGTCTGGCGACCAAAGTCTCATGCCTATGCTGTTACTGCAGGAGTTGTGCTTGGCTGTGGTCGACAGAGCTTGTGGTCGCGGTTGAGCTTGATTCTCATCAAGCTCACTGTAAGGGTTTATTATAAACAGCACAATGCCAAAAGTGAAATCTGACCACAGACGCAGATTAAAGCATAAACCTCACTTTTTTTTCAGGAAAAAAAAAAAAAAAAAAGACTGGTTGATTTGAATTGTTTTACCGGTTCTGTTCCGGCACACAGGGGCCCTAATTTTCTTCTTTCCCCCCTCTATGTCCAAACAAAAACCCCCAAAACCAGACAGTACAAATTCCCAGTGTGAAACGGCAACAATGAGAAGATCAGGTACTACTGCGGCCCCTCCAAACCCAGGCAACCACAGTCCACTGCAGGTTTCTCCGGTGCTTTGACTGCGTGAGCATGTGCACATAGGGCACCATTCAAAGTTGGCTCTGGATTAGGAGGAGGCTATTCACGTGCTTCAGCACTGGTGAATTCGTGGAAGACTCACATCCTGAGGACGTATCAGCAATTCCTTCTCTACAGCTGAGCTCATGCTACAAGCTGGAGGAACCTGTGGAGCTGTTCAGTTCCTTGTGTGCCGGCCTCTGGGATCCCTTCTCAGCTATTCCCAGTGTTTGCTCCCCTCGCTTCTTGGAACTATGATGTGAGGAGGTCTCGCTTTTAAGTGACTAGTTATGATCTCCCACAAGAAAGGACCGAATATTCTAAATCTTTTTCTCCAGATCATTGCTATGCTTTCTTTTCTTCTTGCATTACACGCCATTCCCCACCTTTTCCCTGCTTTTCATATCCCTCACCCTTCTAGAAAGGAGTCCTTGCGTCTCAGATCGAACGTTCCGCTCCATCATATGTCTTTATATCTGGTTGCAGGAGGCTCTTGCCGCTGCCCCTGCACTAACTTGGGTGGAATTGACACTTCTCAGAAGTCATGTTGGAGGGAAAGTCATGGGTAGATTAATATCAATTTGTGCAGGAGGGAGAGAGCGGGTGAAAGAACAAATCTTGCTGGACTTTGGTAAATACGTTTTGTGGAGAAATATTTGTGGAGAAATACAAATATTCTACATATTTGTAGAAATACACTCAGGCTTTCTCTGAACTCACTAAACAGATGTTGCTGGCAGTATGGATGCAGAAGAAAAGAGCACATCTGAGATTGTAAAACCCACCTGAGAATCAGAGTAGATACCTGGGCTTTCCCTGGTACCTGCTGTTCCTGAGGAACAGGACATGAAAGCTGTCTGTCTGAGCACTCCCTTATTTGAGCACAGTCTTACAAAGACCTTGTTCCTGGAAAAAAAAAAAAACGAACGTAAAAGCAACTGCTTGCATATTTCTGTTAGCTGCCGTCAGTAGAAGCTTCTGGCAAGTCCTGCCCAAAGCTGTTGACATCTTCTTTCTCTTGTAAGAGCTTTTGAAACTCTTTTCTAGACATCAGATTTTCCCACTGACCGCGCCTGACAGTAAGCAATACCATTTGCTTTTACTTTTGCTTTGTCCAGCTTGAAACAGCATGTAGCTATGCAGCAGCTTTGATCGGATAAACAGCTGGATTTCTCCTGCTGTGTGCAGTAGCTGACAAGCAGTGGCCACCTATTTAACTCCTGCAGTCAAAAACATACTTGTCCTCCACACTTGTCATTTTCCAGGGATCACCAAATTCGGATCCTTTGTCCACTGTAACCTTTTATCTGTCGATGTCTCCAGACACATAACAACATCGGCTTAGGGGTAGCTGCCCACACTGGAGATAAAATTTGCTAATGCAGTAAGGTCACCATTAGCAACAATTAGTAATTCCTCTTATGTGGCCTCCCCCTATTCAGACAATTCCATTTCTAATAGCCTTTGCCTCCACATTTTCTGCAAATGTCATCTGGCCTGTGATTCCTGGGAAACAGCCTCTCTCATCTGACCCATGGGACACCCATGCACAGTCGGAACTTGGGTCGCTTCCAATTTACATTTTTTCTCCCCCCCCCTACTCCACATCACTAGCAATTGTTTTTTTGAAATGCTGCATCTGGTATAAAGGAGTCACCCAGAGGCTGGGAACGAACAGCTGATGCTTGTCAAAAAGATGCATAGTCTGATCCACAGGTTATCACTATCTTTGATTCCATCAGCTGTGCCTGTCTCCAAATATGATTCTTCCCATGGCTTGCACTAGGCACAGGTCCTTATCTGCCTCTACCAGGGCCAAGTTTAGATTTGGCATAGCAGATTCTCCCTCACTTGAGCTATGTCCAAGGTACATGATGGAATGAAAGCCTTCATAAACAGTCTCCTCAAGGCTGTTCCTCCCCCCGCTACCATCTGATTTGCTATCTTTGCCATTATTTTAAGAGGGCAAATCTTCCCTCTGTCTCCTTAAGAATGGTTATGAAAAGAAAATAAAAACCACAGTCACACGCATACACACACACACAAATGTGTGTGCGACAAAAAAGAAGAGGGAATAAAATTTTCTATATTTATTTATATGCGGGGGAAAATAAAAAGAGTGTCTGTAAGACCCAAAATCTGCAGTGGGAAATTGTTGGTAAAGAAGCTTTGGTCTCCAGCTCACAGGCACTGCCAGATACCAATACTTTCTTATCAGTTTAGCCATTTACAGAGAAAGAAGTGCTCAGAACCCATCCACTGCCCCCAGATTCCAGGCCTTTTCAGCACAGCTAGTAAATCTTTCCTCTACCAAACATGCTTTGGCCATGTTAAATCTACCTCTATCGGCTGCAGTACTTGTCTGTGGATTTCAGAGTGATCGAAACATTGCAAATAACAAATGCCATTTCCTTCTCTAACTTTGTTAGACAAAATGCAAGAGATCCACGACAGGACAAAACAAACAACAGGACTATCTCCTTGGGGAGAAGCTGTCTGTGTGGCTCTGTACACATTATTAGGTTCATGCCTAATAACTTGCCTCTCAGACAGATGAGCATCAGAATGTAGGAAGGTAAATATTGAAGATGTGTGGACAACATCTCATTTCTAGTCATTTTAGCTCTAAAGAAGAAATTGAAGTGTAATTACTACAGGGTCATCTGCCTAAATCTTCAGACACGGAATTAGAGAGGAAGCAGTCTAGCTCCCTACCTGCTTCCAAAGCAGACCTATCCTCTTCTGGTTCTTCAAGTGAGGAATGGGGAAAAATTACAGGAGTGGAGCTCACAAAAACCAACGAAACCAACCCATAACAACTTTCCCCCTTGTCTCTGCTGGCATTGTAATGGTGTTAGATACCCATGTCAAATTCTTGCACAAAGAATGCTTCACTTTCAGCACAAAGGAATATTTATCGCAATTATATGGCAAAATAACTTTGTGAAAACAAATAGCTGAAAGAAAGCTTTGATATATTTGCAGGTATTTTATGAAACAAAAGGAAACGTAAATTCTTTGATTAAATCATACATAATGAATTATTCATCCAGCCCTTTTCTGCGTTAATCAGTTAACACAAGGTGGTAACATGACTTTAGAAAAAATGAAAACAAACCTAAGAAACTGTAAGGAAGTAAGCAGAATCTGAAATGTGAACCAGAACAGAGCATGCATAATGAGATAATGAAGATTCCTTTTAAGACAGGGGTAAAGAGGCAAAGCCAGTACACTTTCTGAACAAAGAACAACAAATTCATCTTTCATGACCTTGATCACGTCAATTCCAAATGAGAAGGCATTTGCTGGGGACATGCAAGAAATCTAAGCCATCTGAAGTTGTCCTGAGAGTTATCTTACCTGCACTGCGCTCACAGACACTGCCAAAGAGCCTGTTTAGAGCCTGGAGAGCCCAGACTCAACCCTCTGATCCTCCCCTTGGAAGAAAGATTCATCCCTGGGACTGACCAATGGACTCAGAGCAGAACGTCCCATCTGCCTTACTGGAAGGTAAGAATCATGCTTTTGAGCTAATCATAGTCTTTCAGGGCTGTGAACCAACACCGCTGGACCAAAGAAGGAGCAAGTCTTGTTCACTCATCATGTGAGCAGAGCAGAACCAGACCAGAGCAGCACCGCCCAGTGCACCAGCACACGTGCAGAACTGAGATAAATGTGGGTAGCCACTGTTAAAATCTGTTCCATGAAAGTGGAAAAACCACAAATAACCACTATTTATCATACGTGTGGAACCTGTTAACGTGAGAAAGAATGAGAAAGAAAAGGAGATGTAAATTTTTACACATTGAACAGCTCGGTCCCAGAAGGCAGAGGAGCCTTAAACCCGAGTTTTTGCCAAAGCAGACAGACATAGCCGTACCCAAATACTTGAGGTATGTACTCATCACAGGGGTGCTGAGGCTCTAGCACTAGTTGGCATAGCACACAGTCCCATGCGACATGGCAAAACCTATGCACCATTTAGATCAAGGCTGCACCGACTCCCGGTCAGGGCAAGAATTCATGCCCAGTACTCTGCCGGGTTCCCTTTTGAAAGTTTAGAGCAGCACGGCACAGGGGGAGCCCTCTCCACCACCCACTGGCACGCTTTCGCAAGCCAACCCCTGCTACCGAGCAATGACACAGGAGCTCTACCCTGGAGACACGACTCCTTACAAGACTGATTACACCATACGTAGCTTCCCCACCCCTCATCATGTTAGCAATAAGGCCCCATGTTAGTGCAACGCCCGTCTCATCAGCATATAATTTCCTTCTCAGAAAAATCCCATATGCATCCACACAAAAAATAGCAATAGATATATTTAATTGAAGTTTTATATACTAAGAGAACCAACAAAACCTCAAGGTAAATGTAAGTTTTTCCTCATTTTTACCATCGCACAAAAATTTCTACATATGGATTTAGCACTTCGTGTATTCATATTTCTTTAAAAAAACCACCACACTTTCACGGAATTTACCATATTGGTGAATATTTATCAAGAATGTTCTGTGATTTTCCAGACTCCTTTTCCCTTGACCCCTAAATGTCTCAGCTTGAACTTGCATGAAATATATGCATACAAAAATATAAAGAGACTCCAAAGACAGAAAGAGAAGTGGCATTTGGAATTCCAACCTGCTGAGAAATATTTACTCTTACTTCACTTGACTTAAAAGTAGCTGAAGGGAGTTACTCTGAACAGTAATTTTATGCCTTGTAAAAGCTATCAAAGTTGCACACAGATGCATTTTACAGAGACTCGAAGGAACGCTCACACTTCTTGGCAGGTGAGTTAAGCCTGTGGCACTGTCTGGAGACAAGGTTGCAAGGGTGAATCACGCGGTCCCGAAGATCCAAATCATTACATGAATTTAAACATTTTCTCAGCATCTGTATTCCCCAAGCCACAAGTGTGCTTTTGTTGGTTAAACCTTTCAAAATGCTAATGCTCTCTGAATGGCTACAGCTCTAAATCCTGTGGTGCCCAAAAGAGCTCCAATGCAAGCTAGTCCGCATACCTAACTAGTCCTGTTTGTGGACTAAGCAAAGGCAGGTGATTCCTCTCAGTAAAGTATTAACCTAAGACCTAAAGTATTATTTCTGGAGACTAGACAGGAAATATGCTAAAGAACCACACCTACTTTTTTAAAAACAAACAAACAAACAAACAAACAAAGAGCAGCAAAACATACAGTCCTCTAAATAAGGTGGTAGCAGTTGCTAAGTTAAATTTCTACAAGCTGCAAATACAAATTGCTATATTGATGCAAACACAGTACACAGCGATGAAGGTGCAAGCCTTGAAAAGAAGATCATAGGAGCCATGCTCTTTTGTAAGTAGACTATTTTAATATGTTTCCACTTTAAAGTCCTACCTCCTGTTACTGCTAATCCCCCCCCAATCCAAAAGAAGCAACTGTTAGTTGCTGGAAATGGATTTGAATGCACTTACTGTGAGATGCCTTGAATATCGCCATCAGAAATTATGTACTGTGCCTTCTTGCCTGCCACCTTTGCCCTTCAGCTTTGGCTTTTCAACTTGCGTTGAAATAGTTTCTTTTATCTTATGTAGCATTATTTTGTGCTTTATTTCTCTGCTGAATTCCAGAGGTCAAAATTAACCTGTAGCAAGAGAAATAAAATAAATATAGGTCAATCTATTAATTGGATGACCTAGTAAGAACTTCACAATAAAATCTGAAGGCCAAGAATTTTCAAAAGCAGATGGAAATGGATACTAGTTATTGTAAGAAATCCCCACTTTAATGCCTGCAGTCAGGTCTAACCTTGAGTTTACTTTAGAAATAAATAGATAACAGCAAGCCCACGGTAAGACCTGCATAAATGTCTTTGTTTAATATGAAATGGTCCCTTCTAAGAGGTGGGTGGACAGCAGTAAGTTTTCTGGGAGGCATAACTGAAAAATAATGCTCTTGAAACTTGCGACTCTAACCATTATTGTGTAAAAGAATCAAGTGGGTCACTGAAGACCCTTCATAATTAGATGACTGACTCCCAGTAATATCCACAGGAATTCCAGGACCAACTGGCAGCATGAATTAATAGGAAATGTTTCTCCAAAATCCCCTTTTCATTTTCTAACATGTCAGCCAGGCACCCCTATGCCCAGCTGTATTGAAGGTGGTTTGGTTATTCTTTCACAATTATCAGTTTCATCTGAAGGTTATAGTTAGTTCTGTAACAGTGTTATATGCAACAATCACATATCAGAAGAGGCAAGACTACGATTCTTCCGTTTTACCACAAAAATGTCCCACCCGCGAGAACAACCAAAGTGAGTTGTGCACCTTAGTGCAGGGGCCACCGCTCATGCTCAGGGCAGAAACAGGAGCGTGGCTTGGCTCGGCAGGCTTGGAGCTTCTGGCCTCCATCACCTCCTTCCTTTCCCTTATCTTAATTGGGATAGGGAGGGGGTGCACCGTTGCCCAAACATTGACTGGCAGAAAGCCGTGCAGCCTGGGTCTCCCCTGCACGAGGCAGGGGAAAGCCCGATGGGATTCCCCATCAGTCAGAGCTTTGAGCTACATCTTCCCCAAGCTTTTCCTTATAGCGGGCTCCCTAAAGATGACCAAACTAAAAAAAAAAAGGAAAGCCAAATTTAATTAGATTATAAACTAATTAGCTGGCTGTAAATGGAGAAAACTCAAAAGAGGGTAGGTAAAGCAATACAGAAATAAAAAAGGTTTATACCCAAGTCTTCCCCTGTTAGCTATATCCTTGCAAGTAGGTCATTGATTCTAAGCATGGATTCAAAGAAATTAATGGCTCTGCTTTGCAGGAAACTGCACAGGTACTACGATGCCCTCTGGTGCCTAGGAACCATTAATTCCTATCACCAGAGACCTGACTGGGTTTTACACCCAGCTCCCTACAGCAACCTCTTTGCCCTGTGAGCATCCTGCTCCTCACGCTCACCTTACTTCCACCTGATCACCATGGGCCAGAAACCTCTGTTTGGTGAACAGCTGTTCCCCACAAGAGGAGCTGCCCCACCTGAGCTGCTTTTAGCTTAAAGGATAAAAACCCCAGCTGGGTGCAAAAAAGCCAGATATTGCCCATTAAGTCTTCATTCTACGCTCTTTCTAAACAGCTTTCTGCCCCTGTAACAGCTGGCTTTGTCCCACGCCCAACAACGCACAGCCACTCACATGGACACAAGTGTTCACCAGACTTGAGATCATTGCTCTGACATGTTCCTAGTGCAAAGCGGTGCAAAGGAAATATTTTGGATTGGTTTCTTCCTTTGATTTAATGCTTTATTGCTCTGCTGAACATCTTTGCTTTCATTTGGGGAAGTTGCATTTGAGAAAAGAAGGGCCTTGACAAACACTAATGAAAAAAGCACTGGCCGCATCTTCCTCCTGGGTGCCCAACACTATAGCTAAGCCCTGACCCACAGTTGTGAAGAGCAGTTGCCCTCCTCCATCTGGTCATGCCAGAAACTACCACCAGAAATCGGGGAGCTCCCTCTCACCTCACTAACCCCTTATTGCCCACCCTGTTCTTGTCTAGTCCCTGGTTTGTAAGAGGTGTCTACCATATAAAGTGGAAATGAAGGCTGGAGATTATCAGCTCACCAAGCACACTGAAGCAGATTCCTCATTAAATCTCACAGAGAAGTCACAGAGAATACAGAATATGCTTCTTCACCGAGGCAAACTTGGAAGTTTTCAACTAATTCCGAATCTTGACTTCCTTTTTGAAACCAGAAATAAACTCAGCCATACAAAACAGCCAGTAGCTTCTGAATTAGAGTGGTCAACTGGGATTTGAAGAGGTCTGGATTCTTTTCTCCTTCCTCTGTATGATTAAATCCAGGCATTTTAATTTGAATCTCTCTCATTCTAGAGGGGTATTTTAAAAAGCTACCTTCTAAAAGACCGTGATCATGTCTGTTATGGCATATGGACGCAGAACTACAGGTGGAAGCAAAGCTGAGGAAAGGTTTTCCTTTGGAAATGGTTGCATTTTCCCCCATAATTAAAAAGTTACTCATAACACTGGAGACTTGGTCTCACACATCCGAAAGTACACCTTCTTGCTGAAATGTAGTCAGTTATTCTCTGAAAAAAGGAGTTATAATGTAACGGATTGAAATGCAGCAGCTCCAAATAGCAGCAGTAGAGAGGGATGCAGAGTGCAAATATTGGAAATACTGGAGAGCTTCCAAATGCTTGGCATTAAAAAAAAAAAAGCCACATGGCACAGCAATATAAAGCCTCCTCTCTACTCCTCTCTGTAAGTCAGAAATATATTTTTTTTTCAAAGTTGCTTGCAACTATAAAGCTAAAAGCTAGAAGTACTGGAGGAAACTGGATAGGTCAGCCCTAGCAAGATCATGCCTTTTTTTGTGGGATGACTTTGAGACCGGCAGCTGCCACAGATGGATCTGGTTTCAGTGCCCTCTAAAGAGCTCTGTGGATCCATCTCCCCTTGCTGGATTGTCTACATCGCTTTATGCAGGAGTTGCAATGCTTTGATGAAAGCGAAGCCATTGAATTACTTTCGGTGATGACTCTGAATGTTAGACACTAAAAAGAAACAGAAGAAGCTGGAAGAGGTCTCCCCTCTAGTATCAGTTTTCCATTTCCTTATCTATATTGACTGCGACAAAGAAGTTGTGGATTATACATTGTCTTAATCTCTGCTGCCCAAATACTTTCTGCAGTGTCCTGCAACTCCATCATGATTATGCCATTGCAATGGTCATGCTCTTGTAAAACACATAACAGAGATATCTTATGTTGATGCTTATCTTCTTACTATATGTTTTCTGCCTTTATGTAAGCCGAAACTCATAACCATACCAACTGAATTATTCTGGAGTACACCAAGTTGACCAGAGAAATTCTTACTGACCTGAACTATTGTGTTTTTTGAAAAAGCCAAGAAAGGTAAACCAAAATCCACTCTGAATTCTGCAATGTAGCACAGATATATAAATTTGCCTTCAGGTAGTCTGAAAAGCTGAATTATGCTTGCATGAAAAATTGCTCATCCAAGTAGAGATCCAAGGTCTAGGAAAAAAAATCTTATTAGTCACATGATTGAAGCTACCAGATGACCAAAAGGGAAAGTGAATTAAAAAGGGTCTGTCCCCTTGTGAGTAGAGGGAGATGTTTTAATTACTCCAGGACACTCAGAATACTTTTCAAAATGACCTCTGAAAAACCAAGTATGTTTCTCTAACACACATCCTAAGCACATACCTATTTTAACTAGAATCAGAGGGACTGGTTCTATCTTCTTCACATGACGACTGTGGTATATGGCCCCTAATCATACACGACAGACTAGAACAAACACAAAGGGCTCTATGTGGCCATTTTTCTGCAAGTACTAGTGTAGATGGCATGGTGAAGGGGAACTGGGAGCTCTGGACAACTTGTACGAGTGTGTTTAATGTCACAGCACCCTTCATGACCGCCTTAATTTCTTTTGGGAGAACTCCTTTAGCCCTATCTTTGGACCAGAACCCAGAAGACAAAATATTACTTAGCTTTTTACGTATTTCTTTCGTATCTTTCCCTTTCCTCTGAACTTTACAAAACTACAGCAGAGTCTAGATTGCCGCTTCTACGACAGAATCAGAGTGAAATAATTTTCAGCCTCCTCATTTAAACTTGCAAAAATAAATAGAGGGTGAGGGTAAAGGTAAGGAAAATATTGTTTCCCTGTGGTGTGAGAGTTGCTAGATCACGAGGATAACAATTGTTTTAAGACTTGCAAACACAGAACGGGTAAGTACCTTATATCACTAGTGTTGCGCTTGTAACAAAAGCTACTGTTCGGTACATCAGAAGAAGAGAAAAGCTTCTCATGATGCACTCTGCAGCACCTTCATCCTAATACTGAAGAGACTGAGTCACAGCTTCAGATGTCAAGTGTCCCCTGCAGAGAAGCACAGTGACTGGACTCCTTCTCTTTTAGTCCCAGTTACTGTGATGCTCTTAGTACTAACAGAAGTGCTTAATCTATTTGTTTAAAAAATAAAATAAAATCTGTAAGCTATTTGTTTTAGTGTCGTCCCATAACAGCCAGCTTTTGAGTATTGAACAACTATGGTCCCTGTGATTCTTTAATGGGAATTGAAGCAGGACAGGGGGGAGAAGAGCATGTCTATAAACATTGATACAGAACTGGCAACAGGATCAACAGGAAAAAGCTGGCATGGGAGCATTTTCAGTACTTTTGGTGTAGCAGATTCTGTTTTTTGTTGTAATCAGAGGAGATACAGACACATCCGAAGGTATGAGAACAAGGATTATCCCATTAGGAAGGAATGTTTTGTCATTCTAATTTGGCAAGATTGAACTTGGACATTTAAAAGGCAGCCTTTATAGCAGCTTTTGTAGCTGGATTATACAGTGGAAAGTGTAGAGTATATAACCTTCTAGTCAAAGCTGCAACTTGCTAAACTAACATCCCTGTATTTTTGCAAGGTAACAAAAATAGTCCTACTAAATTAGTTCTAAACCTGCTTCTATCCTTGCTCAGATTTACACTAGCTGAGCTGTCCAGTTGGCTGCCTCGGAATATGAGCATTCAGGAAAAGATTCTCAAATACAAGCAAGTCTCTGCATACTGAAAGACTATTTAATTTAATTCTATCTGTCAAGTAAGATGCTTTATTTTTCAAACTAGACAACTTTTCTCACCATCGTAGATGAGTTACAACATTGGTATGAAGAATCAACAAGAATGCTGAAGAATGCTGTAAGACTATATACGAAGTGTTCATTGTTTCAGCACTAAGCAGTGTGATTTTTAACCACCAAAAGACAAACTGGTCCTAATTTCCTAGAAGAAAATCCCATAGGGAATTGGATATCGATTAGCCAGTATAAGAAAACTAATAATTTTAAAAGTGCCTGTCTTTCAGATATCAGAACACGGCCCCATTTCTGATAGATTATGGGTTTTACACATCTCTGCCAGCGCACTTGGGGAGGACTGGAGGGGATGTTGTTCCTCTGGTAAATGGTTTTAACCCTATACGGGTGAATTTTTACAGGGGGAGTGCTGGCTGGGGTTCATCTGGGGACAAATGTTAATGTGGCTTGTATGAGTGGGGTTTAACCTTGCTACTGGCAGAGCGGAGGTCGGCTGCCCCATGTGTGCTGAGGGCTTTGAACGGGCACAGAGCATCTGCCCAACATCCCTGGAGGGTCACAGCCTCGGGACATAAGAGCTATGAAGGAGTTTCACAACTTTACCCTGCAGGGATGAAGGTTAGCTTTTCAGTCTTTTCCTACATGCACTTAAAACGAGAAAGTCTGAAAAACACAGAAAAAGACTCATCCAAAATTCCTTGCTTTTCACCTGGAAGATCAAGAGCTTGGCCTAAGTGTGTCAGCAACCCCAGGCTGAGCAAATACTGGCTTGTTTGTAGAGACCAACTTGAACTGGACCCTTTTTTGCCTTGAAGCCACACACTGCATGGCTTTACTGCTTCCTAGGCATGTCTCGTAGTAAGTTATTTAAGTTTCTCATTAAAATTTGGAGAAACAAAAGTAAATGTCAAAGTATGTATCTTATCTCATTTGCAATGTTGCACCGAGTTTATTTTTAAATCCTTGCAACCAAGGAACCAAAAGAATGCCATGTTCTCTTTGAAGTACACATAAAGTGCACATGTTAAAAAAAAATATTCTGAGTCGTCTCTAACCAAGAATTATATACTGAAAAAGTTAGCAAGAGACTTTGATATTCCAAGAATTGTTCAGTTTAGCAGGGGCAAGTGACTAAAAGAAATCAAGAAAAAATCAGAGGTCACTCTCCATTTCTCACCTCTAGATTGGAGCCTGTAGTGATGTATTTCTATTTCTGTGACACCTACATAGTGCAGTAGCCAATAATATATAATTCTACAGGAAACCAGTGCTTCAGATCATACATAGCATTAAAAAAAAAAAAATCCCACTGCTGGACATCGATGCTTAGAATTTATTGGGTTTTTAATATTGATTGAGCTTATCTTAAAAAATTTACGGTTTTATTTAAGAAGTGTCACTGCAAGGCTTAATACTTGCCCTGACAAGACACCTGCATAGCAACATTAACACACAGAACATCTGAAATAGCCATTTGGGTAGTTAACAATTAGACTTCAGGGCAGGAGACATTTTTTAAAAATGATAGCAGTTTTGAGTGCCCATTGCTTTTGTCTGAGGAACAAGGAAAGATAACTCCATTTTCCAGGGGCGTTTACCTCACAGGCATTGTCTGGGTGCTTGTGGAAAGACTGGGAGTACAGAGGCATGAGTATCTGCTCCAAGTGACTGAGTAGGGATTTGGCTTCAGCGTTACACAGTCCAGACCTCCAGCAAGCCAAGCAAGCACTCCCTCTGAACCCAAAAGCCATCGGAACAAAGCTTTGCAGAGGCTAGGATTTCAATAAAATGATGTATGTGACAAAGTTTCGCTTCACCAAAGTACCCCAGATGGCTCTCTTGGGAAGCATTAAAAGGATGAAGAGGGGTAACGCTCCTAGGAGGTGGGGGATCCACTGGACAGATAGGAGCCTTTTCCCTTTTTCTCTTCTAAGTGACGTGACTGGTGCCACAGTATCAGAAATGCTGCAGAGCCCCCTAACTCCCACTCCAGTGTTTTAACTGGTGCATACCATTTAAAGATTAGGCTCCCTTCAAGGCCTTTCCTTTTGTAGTGCACAATTTAGTCATGAGTATCCACTAAATCTAGTGTAAGTGTCAGTTTGAGATAGAACAGGATGGTTCTGCAAATTTCTTTTTCAAACAACTTAAGGCTGTGCTCCTCAAGGACTGACAGACAGACTGCAGCATTAAAGAAGCTCCTCTGCTCTAATCAACTTTGTAAAAATCCAGAGAAACGTATTCCTGTATAACTTTGACCAAGAGCTTTGAGCTCTGTGTGATGAATAGTTTTCCACCCCCACTGCAGATGTAGGCATGAAAAAAAACAGTTAGAAAGAATAGCTTTACAGATCTGTCACACTAATCTTATCATTTTCATATAATGCAGTCAAAGTCAAAATAGATTTCAACACAGACTGTTAGGAACCCAACTGTAAAACTTTTTTTCTTCCATAAAAAATTCCTTAATTGATTTTTTTAAGTGAAAAAAAAAAAGGAAAAAAAAGAGAGCTTTTGTCCTGCCGTGCAAACCCTCTCTTTTTAAAGACCTATTTCTCCATCTCTCTTTGCAAAAACAATAAATACATTCTTTCACACCGGGAGCTAAGAAGTATATTATTTATTGTAGTCAGGAGTTCCTTTCTCGGTATCCTGGATATGAGCTCATGCCATATCAAAAACCGACAATAGCTATTGTTCCTGGAGGTTTAAGGAAGTTTCTGTACCCTGTTTCCTGAACACGGTATGTAAACTAATACATACAAATAAGGTGTTTCATATTATTCCAGGTACATTGGGCCCCCTCCATGTCAGCTTGCTAGCAATCTTTTTCCCAGAATCAGAAGAATAAATGTATACTCGTGTTTATCCATTTGTGAACGGGAACAGGTACTTCCATCACAAACTATATGGAAACAGAACCCAAATAAACACAACAATGTGTTTAACTCGGAAAAAGCACTTTCTAGCTCTTGGCTATTAAAAATGGCTGCCTTGATGGGTTAGTTCCTCAGACAAATCATCACTTCTATGGTGTACTTGACTAAGATGACTAAAAAGCTCCAGCTTCATACACATCAGAAAGGTTGATGCTTGTTATCACGTAATAGCAATGTCTCCCAGCAAAGAAGGTGTTGAATAAACTGAGTGACTGAGCTGTGACCTATTTCTCCACCAAACCCCCAGGCCTAATATTCATATATATGTAAATACATATGTAATACATGTATGCCTTGTTCTGTGTAAAATTTGCAGTTGTGTCAGAAAGATGGGGTGAACGTCTCCAGGGTGCACAGAAAACACATGAACCTTCTCAGAATGCAAAACCAGAACATCCCAGCATGACCAAACAGGGCAGGTCTGCCTTGCAATTTTACCTCTTGCAGTACTTCTGCCTTGCAATATTACATATTTCTGCCACTGAAGGCAAAAACTGTTGGACTTTTCTTCACTATCACACAGTCTTCATTTTCTGGAGGAGGGACAAGGCATCCCACTTGCACCAGTGTATCTGCAGGTAGTAGAGGTTACTATCATTTACTTATCGTCCCAAAATGCTAGCCAGTCCTCAGGCCAAACAAATCAGGGGTATTTCTGTGAGTCATAGTGAATGCTCGCAATCTCAGATCAACCCTGGCAGCCTTTACTACATGCAAAGCTGTGCAAATGTCTCTGTGTAGTCCCCACACAACTGTCCCTCCTAGGCAGTGTCTCTCCCATGCGTTCAGTAGGTAGCCATACCACCGCAACAGACTCACAGAACGGCTGAGGTGGGAAGGCACCTCTGAAGATCACCTCACCCAACCCCCTTACTCCAGCAGAGTCACATACAGCACGTTGTCCAGGACCATGTCTAGCTGGGTTTTGAATATCTTCAAGGACGGAGACTTGACAGCCTCTCTGGGCCCCCCTCTCTAGTGTTCAATCACTCTCACAGCAAAAAAGTGTTTTCTCATGTTTAAGTGGAATTTCCTGTGGTGCATTTTGTGCCCAGTGCCTCTTGTCCTGTCACTGGGCATAGCTGCAAAGAGTCTGGTTCCAGTTTACTACAGGAAAGAAGATGCTGATTTTACTGCTACGGTTCTGCTACACACCCATGCATTTCCCCCCTGCCTGCTCGAGCTCTGCCCCCTCATGTGAGACGCCACCGAGAGATCCAGTAGAAAACACATCCCAAAGACCCTGCCACATTGGTCCTGGGTATGGCGCTACTGGAGCACCGCAGTGAGTGCAGCTCACGAGAAGGAGAAGAGAGGAATATTCCACGGTGTTAGGCTGAGCAGAATGCCATAGATGCAAGTCCCTCTCAGTGACATTCCTGCTTTTACTTCAGGAAGCTTCCCCCAGACCCCTCGTTCCAGGTACCAGTTATTGTGGTAAGCCCTCAGCCCTCCCAGTTTAATCACTGCTATGTTTACAATGCAACACTAGCAAAAGAGACTGTTTTCTGGTGAGGATTGATGACCGTGATCTGAACCTTAAAATGGGACGAGAAATAAAGACGTGATAAAGACATTAACAATGTATGGTTTAATATATCAAGGCTGGGCAAGCCAATTAGGACTGAATAGAAAGTAAGCTAAATCTTTTCCCACAACTCTAATCCTTTCTGTAGGATTTGAAAGAGAATAAAAAGCTGCTACTGCTTTAAAAGTTACTTTCATGGTCATTTTTATGTTTTTATACTAATACTCACGCTCCTGCCAGGAGCACAAATGAAAGTGCTGAAATACCCCACAGCCTTTCCTGTGAGATTTACAGGCTAATTTTACAGATCTAACAAGTTTGAATTATTGGGATTGGATTCAAATAAGCTTCTAAATTTGGGAGTATCTATCTGAATCCAATATGAGACCTTTACTATTTGAATTTCCCTCAGCCCTATGGGAGCCACAGTATATTGTTGTGCTTTTACTGCACGTCCTATTTAAGGGTTTAACGCTGGCTCTTAGATCTTTTATTTCCAGGCAATCTGTTGAATTACTAACAGTGGCCAAGTGACTCCTCTGACGGCTGCTAGAGCATGAAACCCTAAGTGAACTTGGAAGAGCAGAGCAAGGGCAGGCGGAGGTAAGTACAGCCCCGTGAAGACCGGGATGGTTTGTCTGTACTTCAGCTGCACTTCCATTTAAGATTCCAGAGGACTTCAGTAACAGTCCACGGGTGAGAAAAAACAAGGAAGGGAAACGAACAAAGGGAGAATCAAACAGGAAGATGAGACTATGTCTCACCTCCTGCAGCCTCTTTGGTCCTGTAACATGAGATTCCCTCTCCAACACTCGCGCAGGAAGCACTATGGATGGGACGGCAGTCCCTAGAACAATCCAGGAAAGACATTTTAACATAAAAAATGACTCTCCCCAGTGTCTACATTATGCCAAGGATCTCCCTATTACTCCTATAAAATTGGAAGAACAAAAGGCAACTTAAAGCCCCCTCTATCCTTGAGCTGAACTTCTTAGTTTTAGCTCATCAGGCTAGTGCTGAATTTTAAATGAAACATTTAATTGTCCATTTTCTCATTCCACCCAAAAGTGGAAGGAAAAAATCATCAGTATTAATAATCAAAACCTACACAAAGAGAAAGTTTAATACATATATATTAATCATGCCCTTGTAGACAAGGTTGCTGCTATCAATTGCTCCCTGGCAACGAATAACGAATTAACCTTCTGATCATCATCAGCTATGATTTTACTCTGCGTATGACATGAATTCTGTTCCCAAAGTCAGTGGGGACCTGATCCTGCAAACATTTTGTAACACTTTAAGTTTTGACCCTAAATATATATTTCTTAACCCCCATGATTCCATCGTATTTGAGAAGAACTTTAATGGAGCAGCTTTAGAGAATCTGTAAATGTGGGTGTTTGTGGTATTAGTGTGTATGTTTAAAAAAAAAATCTATGTTAATATAGATATTTCTCAAGTGTAAATGTTGCCATTAAGAAAAAATAATTTGAAAAAAAATCTTAGGTAGAAATGCGAAGCAAAAAATACTAGTCCTCGTCTGCCTTAAGGCGTCCTTCACACTGTAGGTTTTAAGTGAAAAGGAAAGTTAATCTTATTAACTTAAAATCATGTCTCTTTTTTGTCATTTGGCAAAAAAAAGCCCAAAACGTCTTTTGGGGGCCTAAACTTAGAAAGCGTATTTTTACACAGGCTTCAAAAAACAAAATTTAAAAACATTCCAAAGGAAAAAGGTTAATGAATAAGTGACTTCTTCCTTTTTGCTCTGCTTCCACAAGGCTCACCACCATGCATACGCACAAGTGTACACACACACACACACACACACACACACACACACACACACAGAGTTTAAGAGCTGACTGGCAGCTGAAAGCAGCTCTTCCATACAAGCAACATTACAATAAAACCTATAGAAAAGAAGACTGCAAGTGAACTAGAGCTTTGGGCTTAGAAAGGCATTTTAAAATATTTTCCATTCAGCTATTAATATTGTATTAAAAAAATAATAGTTTTAGCTCAAATTCCCATGTTTCAAAGCTCACACAGCTCTAACACTGAGGTTATCTTGTTTGGCATGAGAACAGCTCATGTCTACATTAAAGCTGGAAGCTTAGAAGTGACATAAACAGGCCTTTTTCTATAAAGATAAAAGGCTAAGCTTTAAAGAATTTTATATTTATAGATAAACGTTTCCATAGTAATCATTACAGTGAAACTTGCTGGTGTCAGCAATCCTTTGCATACAAAAATGGCTTATATTCAAATTAGCAGGAATCACAGAATCAGATCCCAGCTGCTACCTGAAAAGAAGGGCTTACAGGAAAAGTGTGAATGGGCGTCTCTGGGTGGGCAATCGCCCTTATTTTGATCACCTCTCTACTCCTTTCTGCCCTATGTGCCAACATATAAAACAGGAGATACGTCGTAGAAGACAACTTTGCAGCGCACAAAAACAATTTGGGAGACCCAGCTGTTCTTTTCCGTCTCTAATTTTTAAGCTTCAGTGATATAAATACAGACGAATTAAAAAGCACAAGACAGGCAACAAGCAGAAAGCTGGGTCAGGTGACAGCGGCATGGTTTTCCCCTCACCTATTCCCCGCGACTTGGATTCTTTTACAACACGGTACAAATTCAATCCCTGCTTTTGGAAGATGTCCGTTTCTTGTTACATAGGGCGAAATCACTTCCCCACACCCCTCACTGAAGCAGGATTTCTCCCCTAGTGCTCCGCAAAGGCCTATATAAGTATTGTCCCACTGATGAGCCTTGCTGGACCGGCACTGCCTTCTTACTACATCCCCTGCAACAGGCAGACTAGCATTTAAAATGATGGAAGTTATTTAAAGCAACGAGGCTACAGTAATCATGTAAGACTCAAACTGCGTGTTTCTGGAGGTTTCTACAATGCCCTGAAGTCAATTAGGTTTTAATTAAAAATAAAAAAAATAAAAAAAAAGTGACGTGAAGGCTTTCAGTCTATGAATTTTTAAAGTGCCGCTAGTTAATTAAACAAAGGAAGGAAAATATCACACTCCCTTTCTTACAGGTGGCAGGATGAAGGGGAAGAGAGGTGAGGTGACTTACTCGGGGACAACGTGGTAAGTCAGTAGTGCCTGGCACCGAACCAATCCTCCTCACTCTGATATTACATCCTACTCACTCCTTGAAGTCCTGAAGAAGGGAAAAGAAAAATAGCTAAGAGAGCTGTTCAGCTTTGAAACGAGAACGCTGTGTGTGTGAGCCCACAGGCGTATGAACATATGCCATGAGAGAGATGCAAGTAATACTCCCTGATCAGCAATAATAAAACCCTCCCTCCTCCACCTTTTTTCTTAAATAAAAAATAAAAAAAGGCAAACCAGGGAGGGGGGTAAGTCTGAGCGGTTTGCAACTAATGTACAAATGTTTCCATTGTAATTAGCGCGCTAATACCTGTCACTGTCATCGCCTCTTCCCAGAGAGGGCTCGCTCCCTGTTTCTCTTGGCACACGGCGCTCTGACACTCACAAGAGATGACTTTCATAAGGTGCTCCCTACGCACACCCAACAGCCATTTTACCCAGGTTTTTATGGTATCTTTGGAGACGTATATCCAGTTGTTTGGCTCCTGCAAAGCTACTGAAGTCTGGGACTCAGCTGGCAGAAAAGTAGCCTCCCATAAATAATGAAACTCTTTTGGACGGGGAGATGTTTGTGTTAACACCTAGCAGAAGGGAGGGAAGGGGGCCGGGAAGAGTGGCCACACTTCAAAGAGGTTGCCCCTGGCAAGCGCAGCCACCCCGCAGCCAGCCGGCTGCTGCCTGCGGTTGGCAAGCTCGGCTGGGGAGATGGCTGCCTTGGCTGCCAGCGGCTCCGAGGAGCTGGGCAGAAGGGCTCCTGGCTGGCCCTTGTTCTTAGGTGCTGTCACCGAGCGTTAGGGCCCGTGTTAAGTAGAGAAGAAGATGGGAAACGTTAAAAGAAAGCGGAGGGGCTGCGCTCCGCTGACCGGCCCTTTTGCATGTTTGGTGCGGCAGTAGCCCCCCGTCTCTTGACTTCAGGAAAAACGCTCTTAGTTGAATTACTTTAAAAAAATACCTTGTCCCGTGTGTTGTGCTACGCTGGCTCCCTCACTTGAAAGACTCTCAAAACAGTTAGGTTCAAATCTGTTTTGGTACGCAGGTTCCTTGTGATATACCTTAGATTTTTAACCTAGTCAGAAGTGTCTCAGTGGAGGTCTGCATAGCAGGCTACCACCCCCGTCCAAATACCAGTTTTTCCTACAAGATGTTCAGCAGCAAACCTGAAGCACTTCTTCTCTCTGCTGCTCCTTATCTCCCTTGTTAACTGAGGATCAAAACACCAGAGAGGCAGGGTAGTACTGCAGTCCAATTGTAGCACTTACAAATCATTTGACCTGAGCCAAGACCTCGGGAAGTCAGTGGGCTTTGGATCAAGCTCTACCACCGGACAGCAACGCTAATTATATTTTTTGCATTTCCGCAGCACATGCCATCCCAGCATGCGATGTTTTGCAGGCAGCAGTTAAGACCCACGGGTTTCTCGTGAGGAAGAAAACCAGCCATTTTATAGAGGATGGATACATGCTAATGCAGATCTTTTGCTGTTGGCTGCTCAGGATATGACAAAGAGAAATCAAAGAATTCTCAGTCCTTGCTGTACTTCCATTCCGTGACTACCTACGATGCAAATCCGCAGCGGAGATCAAAGCAGATCTCTCTGAAACCATTCCCCCCCAACACACGCACATTTCTGGGAACTACCCGCCTTTGTGCCTGTATCTATGGGTATATTGTCTGTGCACACCAATAGCTTCCAAATTCACACCACAGATGCAACTGCACACCACCTCTGTGGGTATATGCACATACACTCATAATTTTAAAAATTAGACCTCTGTTCACCAGCCATTATCTATCACACAGCAGAGTCTGATAGACCACTGGTTCCTCTCAATTGCTTTGAGCAGGAAATAAATGCAATTACTGCCCCTGTCAGTTGGCAAATGGTGATTTTTGCATTTTGGGTATGTATGTTTGCGCGCGCGCGCGTGTGTGTGTTAGAGGGACATAACGTTGGAGAAGAGCAGGCGCTTTTGTTAAATACCCTGAGATTCCACTCTAATCTCTTGTTATTGTGTGTTTTATGAAATAAATCCTGCACTGAAATTTTCCACGTGTGGTCTCAATGGAAAGTAACATATTATAGAAGGTTTGAGAGAAAGTCTGCTTAGGCACTTTATGTTGTGAGAATAGGATGGAAAAGACTTTTGCTGTAAGTTTCAAATGTCTTTTTAAAAAAAAAAAAAAAAAAGGCCAAAATTAGAAACTTCAAACGCCGTTTCCTTCAGTTTTTATAGCCCCTGTTGAAAAAGCAAAGTCTGAGGCAAATTGGCCAAGGAGTTTTTGAATGACCACATTTGCAGATGCCGATTATAAAAAAAAATATGCCATCCACATTCCAGAATAATTCAGGGCTCTCAGGCAACATTGCAAGGGAGTTAAATAGACTCATTTCACCACTGTTTTTTGATGGAGCAATGCATAATTAGGGACAGGAAAATGAAACACTCGACTGCTCCGAAATGCCATCTTAAATTATTTGAATAAGAGGTGAACCAATATATAACTTCACGCAGCACTTCATAGTGGCAGAAATGCCAAGAGTATCCCACTCAAATAGAGGGAAAGATGCAATTCCCCCTTATGTTCTTTCTATTTCTTGGTTTTTCCAGCTCCTTTTTTTTTTTTCCTCCCCATGAATTGCCTGTCGCCCCCACCATCCTCCTTCACCTTCCCACACAGATCCTTTTTTGTAAGTAACTGTGGAACGTTCCAGCTACGCTGTGAGTTAATGCAGTGCGATAGAGGGAGAGGCAACATCAGGGAGTCAGAGATTTGAAAAGTTAAGGGGCTGAGTCTCTGGCTTCAGTTCAATCGATAATCGCCCCGCGCTTCTCCTGCACAATTAACTCAGCCACATTACACACACCTTGTCTTTTACATCAGTTTATGAAAAGTAAATTCACTGTTTGCAACACTGATCGTGCAGGATGGTGAAAAAAGTCTCACTGATGTCAGCACAGACAAAGCAGGATTCAGTACAACGGCCCCAAATAAACCCTGGGTTACAAAGGTTTAATTTGCAATGCACCTTGAGATCAGCTAACAGTTGCAGTAGGAGTTTTTTTTCCTTCGTATGACAACTTCAAGCCCTATGAGGAAGAAAATGCCCATAGCCAGTGAGGCTGAAAACTAGGCAAATAATACCAAAATGAAAAGTGCAGGATGACTAGGGCTGGGCTGCTTGCTTTGTTGTTGGTTGAGAAACCAACTAATTAGACAAAGGCCAGGTACTGCCTGCATACCGTGATAGCTACCTCAGTAGTTTCTGTAACTACGGAGTAATTTCAGATACAAAATAAGAAGTTTTCTCCCACCCCAGAAAAGATCACAACCCTTACAGAAGGCAGAAGTGCTTTGGTATGGAAGTGCTTTATGCTCCTCCAGGTTATGCCCCCACCTACACAGAGCAGGCTGAAGCAGCACAGATAGCGTTGGAAGTGCTCAAGGCATGGGCTTTTCATGCCTGCTCTTCACGTTTCTTTACATCACTAATCTAAGTACAACTACCCTCAACCCTTACACCAAGGCAAAACTAAAGCAGTACAACTATTTGCACGCAGAAAAACCTGACCAAGTTTCAAAATACACTGATTTCTCAAAATGTTTCCCTGCCAGCTCCAGATCCCACCCCACACCACAAAACTGAGCCAGCGGGAAGTCAGCAAGGCTGAGTGAGTTCCTCCCTGCCTGGGGCAGCTTCCCTCTCTCTCACTTTAATGTCAGCCAACCACGGTGGCAGTGCTAGGTTGCCTATGTCTACCCTGGCAGGATGGTGCCACCAGCCCTCCTGTGAGGCTAAGCAGCTCCTGAGCCATAGGACCAAGCCTGGCACTTGCCACTTAAGCCATCCTTTTCCAGCACAGCCTACCATCAGCCTTATCCCACCACCCATGAGAGCTCTGCAGTCCCAGACTGGCCAAGGCTTGGTCCGCTCACAATGCTATAGGACAAGAAGTTGATTAAGGATATTTCAGCTTGTTCGGTTTCATTATCACTTTGCAGCACCAAGAAGTGAGTGGGGGAACTTCGGTTAGTTGACATTTACAGCACACTAAATTGCATACCCAGCATTAACTTCTATGGCTACCGTGATCCATGATGGTAGCTCCACCTTCTCTTCTTCTCTACTCAGGGCAAAAAGCTACATAAGGCTTTGCAAGTACAATCCATTATCAGGCTGAAGGGCATTTCCCAATTCTAGCTTGAAGTACTGAAAAAAAATAATAAAATACGCATACATGTACATACCTACACACGTACATGCAACTTGGTTCTGACTTTCCCTTATTTGTTCCCTCCTTTGCCTTTTCCTACATCAGTTCTACCACAAAGGCAAAGGTATGGTTCACCTGACTTTCCACATTCCGGTGAGATTGGCAGTACTCTAGAGCCTGGGTGTCATCTGGTGTCCATCTCAACAAATACTGTAATGGCCTTTCATCTGAAGTTGTTCCTCATTAAATGTTCCTGTACACATTACAAAACCGCACAGAGAAGGATGGAGCAAAAGAAAACAAGCAGCCAAGTTTATGACTGGAATGATCTTTCACTTTGCTGACCAAACCAAATGCAGTTTTTCCCCTCTAATTTTACATTCAATTTTTCCCTCTAATTTTACATTCAATTTTTTCCTCTAATTTTATTCTACCTGAATGGACCCTTCCTTTATTTTGTTGAGACAATCATTTTTTAAATCATGAACGTAAGTAAAATTTAAGATAACAAAGCAAAGCACTTGAAATAAAAAAAGTCAAAACATTTCTTTTTGAAATTCAAAATTCCAATTTTTTTGACAGATTTGTGAATTTGTTTCTTCTGGAGCTAAATATACAGAGCTCATAAGAAGTATCGCTGCAAAAATTCTGCCCAGATCTGAAGAGAATTTTTTTTGTGTGTGCATTTTTGCATGGAAACGGGCCATTTAGCAAGCCAGGACAATGCTCAGAGCGGCCAATGCTGCCCCTCTTGATTGCCAGTGTTGGCTACCATCTGCTGCTTGCCTGGAATCATTTTACTGTGGATCATATAACGTTCTAGCATCAGTGCCAGGGTCCCCAGGGCTTGGGGGTCTAGAGTTCTGTGCAAGCATGAAACATTGTCGGTACTAGGTTTGCACCAGTCGGTAGCAGCAACCTTCACGCAGAAATGGAAAAACATTTACGGACTTGAGTAATAGTCTAGCAAATCCCCATTAGATTCTTTTACCTCCCTCCCCAAATGAATGAAACCAAACAAAAACTGATGTTGATCACCACGTGTTCAGAGTCATGGGCCACTTTCTCAGCCGGAGCGCGGCAGAGCTCTCCTGGCTGTCAGTGGAATGATGCCGATTCATACAAGTGAGGCACATGGCCCACAGTTGATGTTACACATCCAAAATCCCATATAGACTTAATTTTGCTTTTCAAAGCCTACAGAAATCCACAAATTAACACCTTTTAACATTATTCACTTCGAGTTTGTCAGTTTTTCTGCAGTAATCGATTAACAGTTGTTTTCAAGTTAGGGTTTATCTCTTGTTGGCGGGTATATTATGACACATGGTTACACCTACAAGAATACATTAAAAGTTTCTCGAGCAACTTGGAACTACAAAGGCAAACTAGTGCCTTGCAGTTGCTACAATCTTTGATGTCAGTAGGAGACTGCATTTACAAAAATCAAGCAAGAGAATTCTGTTTTCTGCGATTAAAGCAATCCAGGTTAAACTTTTAAAGAAGCCGAGTCAACGCAAGTAACTTTCAAGTACGCTTTTGAAATGTTCAGAAATATTAACAGAGTGCCATGCATAAAACTTTTACCTGTATATCTCCCCCTCGATTAACTTCTTTTTCTGAGAGAGAGAATGCAGTTTCCTGTATAGCATCCAGTTGAACAAAGGAGAAGCAGAGCTGGAGCTGTGTGCTCTGGGCACCAGAATCTGATGCAACTCACTTTCATCTCTGTGTAGCTTATCTGGTAGGCAGACCCAATGGAGGCATGAATTCCTAAGGATAAGTTATATTATACAGCATGTGACTGGATTCAGCCAACTCACCAGTGATGAATTTGCCTTCTCTTCCAGAGTTTTACTTGCTTTTAAACAGAAACCTTCCCAAACGGAATTAGCCTCTCGGTGAAATCTTTACCATAGTTAGACATGATGCAAAAAAAGGACACAAACATGCAAGTTACAGACCCACAGTCCAGCCTGCACGTCAAACGAGACAAATGTGATTGTATTCACGCATATATACATACACCTAAAACACACGACCTAAGTGAGCTTATCTTTAATGACACAGGATTGCGACTCAGGAAAGCAGAATTTGATTCTCAGCCTTGCTACTGAATTCTTCTGTGATTTGAGGTAGCGCGCGTAATACGTTAGTCTCTCATTCACTTATGCAGACAAAACAGTGCTTTGGGGGCAAAGGCTGTCTTCACTGCATGCTTGTATATCGCCTGATGAAATAGCTCTGATGTGAGGCGGAATTTTGTCATGTCACAAATAAGTTATTGATAGTTGTGGGTTTTTTTAATGCTAAAAATAGACCACAATGAGGGCAGTGTTGGGCAAATACTATAATTAAGGAACAACGTGTTTCTAGTTTCATTTTCTCCTGCCGTAATAAATACTGCAAACACTTGTCTTGCAGTACTAGTTCAAAGCATTCCAGGTTGCAGTGAGCTACTTCTCTGTTTGGGGGGTATCAGTATAATATATGCTGGTATTTTATAAGGGCTTTCTTCAGACATGCAGAAATTTGAGACAGAATTCATCAACACCTTTTCTCCGACTGCCAACGCAGAGCCGTGGCTGGGAGATGTGAAATATTCTGTAGCAGCTAGGGAACAGAGCACCTAACTGGGGAAAGCAATCAAAACTGCGTGGTGGTGCACAGACTATAAAGCCCATGCCCGATTCGCATCAGCCAGCCTTCGTCTAGGTTGCATTTGAGTCAAGTGGCGTTATTTTAATATTTCTTCTGGAACGGTAGCGACTTCATTAAATGTGACGCTGCACATTATCCAGCATCACTCTCGTCATCCTCCTCTAGGATACACCCACACCCCCATGCTACAGAACGCTGCAGAGCCAAAGACCCTCGTTGCCCATTAACTACCGAGAAGAGACCAAGCACTACTTTCCAAGCTCCGTGTCACGATTATTTACCGCACAGACCTCTGCTTTTAAATACGTGTTTTAATTTCCTATGATCCCAGCTCCTACCATGATTATGTGGAATTCCATTTATTCTATTTGTTCTATTTTAAAAGGGATGAAGTCATCTGTGCTGGAAACTATGACCTGATTGAAAGTACTGAAATGCTGCAATGTCTCAGACACAGCTCTGGCACATGAAGAAGTATAAATTAAACTCTTCTGCAGACATTTGATCTCTTGCTATGAAAAGGGATATTGTGCTTCCTCTGTTTAACAGTATTCTCTGTCCACTGTGAAAAGAACCCTGTTTGCACTTTTTTTTTTTTTTTTAAGTAAGTGTGGCATTTTTTTTCAACTCTAAATAGGATTGCAAATTAGGCTTCGGCATGTATACACACAGAGTCTATATATTACTGACTGCTGTGAACTAAGGGATGCCAATGCCAGATCTCACAGACTCATTAACCAACTGATTCAGTCGCTACCAGTGAATCTAATGCTTCTGAGCTTAAGGACTGTATATAGTGCAAACACTCCACAATCGCAAACCATTTTTGGTCATGAGTAACAGATCAGCAGAAGGCAAGGCAGCATGTTAATCCAGTCAACAGTCATTGCTTATACTTATCTACAAAAATTCCAGTAGCCATGCAAACTCTGCCTCTCTTAGCATTAGATCACCAATTACAGATACCACTTCTTTATCGAAGGTAATTCTATGTCCCGTGCAAACTCTAATACAGAGTTTTTGCAGAGGGGGATCTTCTTGCTCTAGACTCTTAAATAAATGCGTATAAACCTAGGTTCGTGCAACATGAGCTATTATTCAGCATGTTGTGTGGTAAAATAATTCAGTAAAGTTCACCATCTCATGCCAGACGTTATTTGCTACAGAATTAGCTCAACTTGCATACTCACCTCTAGATCTAGGGAAGCTTAAGTGAGAATAGCCGTGCTGAAAAATAGTACTTGAGTCGCTGCAGGGTTAGCAACAGATGAGGTCTGTGAACTACAGTGAATTCCCCCTCTTTTCCACAACAAGCCAGACAACTCATATTAATAGCTAAGGAGTTTTTTGTGTCAGTAAGATTCATGTTAGGGGCAATACTCCTCACTGAAAACAGACCCTTAGTGATTTCTGCATCAAATGGTTTCAACTTACAACAATACTGGACAAGATCTCAAAGTGCTCAATACTGACCTGCCTTTGATCCCATGAAAACTGAGGGGGGAAAAAAAAAATAAAAAAATCTCTCACTGCAGGCAGTGCGAGCAGACTAAAGACAATGGAAATTTTTCTTTTTATAAACCTCAATAATATATTTTTTTTTAATATAAAAGCCCTGGAAAACCAAACCAAAACACGCCCCCCCAAAAAAAAATAAAAAAGAAAAACCAACCCTGCAAAAAAGCAGCCTGTATACTGACAGCTGAGTCGTTTGTATGCTATATGTGGCTACCAGCAATAGCGTGTTCCAGCATGGCACGGCCCCATGGCCAGGCAGGGCAGGGCTGTGGGGAGCTGGAGACCAGCCCTGCTGCAGGGAGGAGCCTGGGCAGGCCCCCTCAAAGCCCTGTCACCAACACAGCGAAAGGGACAAATAAACTGCCTGAACTTACGATCTTTTGCGAGGGGCACAATATCCAGTTGTCGGATCTTCTCTTCTAGCTGACGGCGCCAAGAACTTCTTCAGAGAAACATAGCGCCTCTTCTGTTTTAATGCTAGAAGCAACTCAGTCCCCTGACCCTGCCTCGAGACAATTGTACATCTTCAGCTAGCCGAAAGATTTCGTTCAATACTTCCATGTTAGAAGACTGATTTTTTGCTAGCCACCATTTTTAATAACACGCTCTTTCCTTAAAAAGAATCTGAACTGTGTTGAAACAAAAAGGCTTTGAGTATTTTAGCCACAAATATTTTGAGGTTACCTTTACTAGTCTCCACTTTTCCCTACATTTTCTACTGCTAATGGAATCTTGTAGCAAAAAAAAAAAAAAAAAACCAACAAAAAACCCCACACAAAACCCCTTCACTATATATTCCCTCCTTCTTTCATTTCACAATAATATGATGTTCAGTCATTGCTCTTTGATGTTCCTTTGTGCTGGGATTTTCAAAGGAAATTAGCTTCCAAAATATGATGACACCCAGCAGCAGAAGCTGAGCGCTGAACTTCAGTGGGTCTCCCTGAGCATTCAGGCTCAAGCTCCAATGCTGAAAAGATATGTGTCATCTGTGACCTAGAGACTGACATCTTTTGTGGCATTTAGTCCTGTCAGAGGTATGTGGTAGTGCGACAGAAATGAATGTCCACTGGAAAACTGAAAAACTGCGATATATAATACCTCTCTCTTTAGGTTTTTTCCCAGCAGAAGGCCTTCTGCCATCTTTGGATGCTTCAATATAAAATAAAAATCAGCTAATAGAATCAAAATAGCATAATAGACAATGGCTGTGCAACTTCTGCTTCATATTTGCAAAGTCATTCCACTGGTCTTTGAACACTACATTTGAGTGCTTTATTCTGAGGTGGCTGCTCTTATGGAACAGCATTCAGAAATTGTTTGAGTGCCTTCAGTGTCACTGGATTTGTTTTGGTACAGGAAAATGTTTTCAGTAAGTTGAAGCTTTGCAAGTGGGCAGCTCCTTAACCAAGACGAGAGTTAGGAGCTGGTCCTCAGTCAGGGACTATTTTTTACATGTAATAGTCAGTCAAGGAAAATATTACATTTTCACTGGCAGACAGAAGGAAAGGGAAACAAATGTACTAATCAGTAAACTGCAAAGCGAAAAAAAGTGGGTGAAGGTCATCTTTAAAGACTTTGCAAGCCCAGTCAGAGAGTGAGTGGGTGTATGGCAGGCAGCTGACCCCCAGAGCACCCAACAGGCCAACGCCAGCGACCAAACCAGGCTTTCCTGGAAACTGATGTCCAGCTGCTCAGCTTGAAGCACTTCTAACAACATGCCTGAGGTGAAGTACTTTACTTGTAATTTAAATGTAAATAGCAGAAGATATCACCAGAGCAGTTTCCTATGATCCATATTTCCATCAAACTAAAATCACAGTCCAGCTTCCCAAGCTGCTTTTCTGTCTGTGGCTGGTACAAGTGGCTTCCCCTGAGCACTGCAGAAAAGGAGGAGAAATAGTTCACCACTAGCTGAAATACACTCATCTCTTCATTAGCAATACAAACCCTTATAAGCTGTAAATTCCTAATTGAAATTTAATAAATTTAATGAATAGGTTTCCTGGTTTTTCTCCAGGGCTCTGACATTCCTAGTTGATGAAGAAAGCTCCTCCCTTTGCTTATACCTTTGCAATTAGCCACGTAGTCCTCGAGACGGTTACAGCAGCACTGTGTCAAATCACGCTACTGATTTCAGTGTAAGAGTTTCTCTCTGAGTGCCTCGTTTCCTCCAGTGTCCAGGACATCTTAGAGCACCCTGTGGATGTTCTGCAACAAGCAGTTTCCCAACTCTTATAGCTACCCCTGGTTATACCATCCTTGTCTCACCCCTGATGTAATGATGCAGCCAGCATCCCAGCTAACGTCTGGGAGGCAGGTTGGGAAGTAGAATTCCCATTTTTTACACCTGTCCATCATAGTTCACCTAGGATCCTAGAAGGGAGACTGCAGAAGCATTGCCAGAAGATCTCTAACTCTGTAACTCAAATATCTATGGATAAGACAGATATCTATGTCCTCACAGATGGGAACACATTCATTAGATTTTTCCAGTAGTCTGCTGCTTTAATATGGTTTTAGCAATCTGGTATTCAGAGCCACAAAAAACTTCCCAGAGGTACATTTTTCCTGCTAACAGGGCAGATCATCATGTATGTCTCCATGAGGATGAGGAAAAAGCAATATCCAAGTCTTCTCACCAAGGATGCTTTGGATTCAGTGCTGCTGAAGATTTTATAGCTTCCTGAGCTGGAAAACTGTAACGACCTCTCCGAATTTCACTGGCATTCAACCCATATGATGTTTGACTCCCTCAAAACCAGAAAAAGAAATAGTTATGAAGGTAGGTATTTCCCGATCTGTCTAAATCCAATTTGCGCATGTTGCTTTACTCCACCCGTGTCCACATGAATGGCAAAGGGACAACATTTCTCTAGAAAGGGTAATCCCAAGAAGATATGAGCAAAAAACCTGCAGCGGGTCAGACTGCTTGGCTCACTATCCTGTCTCCAGCTGGGGCCATAAGTGAATGCCAGGGAAAGAGTATAAAAAGAGAGCAAGAAAGCGATCTTTCTGAAAATTACTCTCTCAGTTTCCAACAATTTCTTACTCGGAAACTTCCTGCTCTGGTGAAACTGTGTCCCCTCTGCCAAAACCCCCGATCTCTCTGTCCTGTCTACACAGTGCAGAGCCACCACTGAGCCTAACAGTTTGGCCCGTCCCGTTCTTAAAGCAATCAAGTGGGACTACATGTAAGTGTGCCCCTACCAAAGTCTTTCCATACATAGCTGTCTTTCCTCCAGCCACACTACTGACCATTAGCTAGAGGTGCGGAAAGGCAGAGCCCTCCCAGCTCCACTGCTGTTTGTTTTTGTTCCTACCGTAAGCTATCCTTAAAAAGGAACGAAAGAAATCACATCGCATCAATCAAGAGAAGGTGCAGGATGTTGTGTGTCCTCCCTTCTCAGGAATGATGCGGCAATCAGGTTGGCTTTGCCCAGAAATACCAAGAAGTTATTAATAATATTTATTATTCCTCAGTGTTTTTCCACTGTCCCAGCAAAGCTGCTAGCTAGCTGCTCTTGAAAAGTGCATATATAAAAAAACCCCAAAACTTATCAAACTGAAAGAAAAATGCTTAGTCTCTAATCTGGACGTAAAAAGGCACTATTCAATTTTCATCAAAATCTACTGTAAACACTTTCTTTGTCTTGATATTTGAACTGTGATGATCAAAGTTCAAGCTGTGCTTATTATGCACTTGTTGACTGGAAAAACAGAAAGACGACACATGACATTATTTCCATGCCCTGACTGGCTCCAATGACGAAGTTTCTGGTGCAAAAGGCCCAAAGAAGAAGAAATTAAAATTCACTCTGGTTAAAAAAAAAAATCACACGTCCAAGCCTAGAATTCATTTCCTATGAATGCTTATTAAAATTCAACTCCATGGACGTTCATGAAAAGAGTACAGAGTGGACAAACTCTGGCGGTGTGGGTTACAGTTTCAAATGAATATTAGCCATCCCTTTTACAGCATTCATTAAACCCTATTTTGCAGTATTAATCATATAGGACTCTGAGAGATGTCTCTAAGTTCAATAACAAAATTAATCCATTAACTGATGATGGAATGTATTTATCTTTAGACAAAAAAAAATGTAATATTCCAACTATTATTATAATGGCCATTATTATTTTCTTTTAAAAATTTGTCGTACCTTTTAGAGGCACTTCAGTAACCATGTTGTTTCAGGATACAAACGGCTATAGAGCGTTGCCCACTCTGAACAGTCCTCTGAATGGGGCCTTTGTTTTGCGTGCTGTTTTGGTAGGAAATGGTTGCTATTTAGGTCTCCAAGAGGGAATATAAAACTATGCTCACCTAATCAAACAGACCAGTAAATACAGCAGTTAATCTGACAACTTCAAATTCCTGAATTGCATTTGTAGAAACAATTTAACACAAACAATCATTTAAAGCCTGCATTAATCATCCACCTTGGGTTACTAAGATGCATAATTTGTTTTAATTATTGTAAACTCATGGTTCTAAGTGACATTTCTAGCAGTTGGATGCTTCATTAAAACCAAAAAGAGAGAAAAGGTACCGTTAATCTTTTGCATCAACAGAGTTGTAAAATAAAAGCTGCGCTGTCGTGTGTACCAGAAGATAGACCTATCATAATGTTACGTCTAAAAAATTTAACCGTCCTGAGTATTCTACATAAGGGGAATACAATTGCTTGTGAACTAAGTCAGCTATTGTTTCCCATGGTGGCAAAATGTTCCTTTCTGAGCAACCCTGCATGGTGAATGTGAATCTGGAAGTACGGCTTGTTTTGCTTGAACTATTAACATATCTACAATAGCTTCATAGTTACCTTGAGCAGGTTCAGTGGGCACTTCAGAAACAAAAGGGAGAAAGGCAAAAGCATGTGCAACAAAAATTTCCACCCGGCACTTCAGTGCAACACAGAATGGCACTTTAAAACAACAACAGAAAAAGGCTTTCTCATTTGGAAATAGTCAAATATAAAGATATAACAGCTATATTTATGGTTTGTGCCTCTCAGAACAATAGCAATAGCAATCTTTTGCTTGCCTGTCCTTGCAACGTTACAAGGTAGTTTGGCCAAAGCTGGCTGTGTTTTTAAAGCGTTACACAAACTCTTTCTTCCCTCTTAAAAAAAAATAAAAAAAAAAATCCTGGCTTTTAAAAGAGCCATTGTCACTTCTGGCTGAATGTTTATTTTACTGTCTCCTGCACAGCAGAGGGCATTCCACCTATAAAGAGCAATTATATAGCACTGGGACAATTTGAATACTCTAATCAATGCTAGTTAAAGTGCAGATAAATAAACTTTTATAGTGCCAGGGCTCCTACCCTCCATGGAAATTATTGTTAATTTATTGAATCAATAATCTTGGAACAATAAATTATAATGCCTTTTGTTTTACTAAACCCATCTTGCAGCATGTTTAAAAAGCACAGCTTTATAAATATTGCAACAGGCTAGGGGGAGATTTCCAACCAAGGCTTTGTGTCTGTCCCATTATGTGAAAGATTAAATTGTAAAAGAAAAAAAAAAAACCCCAAACCAACAAAAACTTGAAGGTGCAGAGACACTGAAAAAATAAATCCTTAAATACAGAAACTGCCTGGGTTTTAGCTCAGCCCTTTTTGGAGCTGTATTTTTTAACTCCTTCATTACTAGCAATACCTTTATTGATTTATAGTGCATAAAGTGGAAAACAGTAGATTTATGAGAACTGAGGTGTTTTAAGAAACAAGACCAGGGACTGATTTCCACTACAGCGTAACTCTGCAATAGTTCTATTAACTTCAGCAGCACAATTCTGGATCTACATCAATGTAACAGTGATCACAGACTTACCCAACAACTGAAAATTATATTTTCTTTAGAAGAAATTTCACCCCAAAAGGTGCCAGTGGAATTAATTTAACCTTTAGAAAACATCACATCATTCAAGCTACTAGATACCATGTAGATAACGTTCACTTCTCCCTACTCTATACTATTGCAAGGAAACCCAGCTCTTTGGCTGTTAAGGTGCTGGAGTAATACAGTTAATCTTATTATGGTCTGGACCAGGTGAAAATTTCTCATGCATCTGTAGCTCACTGATTCCAGTTTGTATCAGTTCAAATAAGACAATCAAACATCTTGTGAGGAACCGGTGGTTTTACCTTTTCCAGATAAAATAAGTTGGGGCAGGGGCTGCTGGCTGTTCTAGTGGTAACAGTTTCAGGACAGCAACAGAGTCTGTTTTTCACTTTGCATAGCTGGTTGTCTTGGGGTACGGTAAGGGCTTATCTGTTGGTAATGAGAGAATCCCCCCTGAATTTAATGCGTCAAAATTTCATCTCAGTTCTTTTTGACTAGTTACTGTCAAGGTTTCAAGACTGGGACACTTACTGATGAGAACCAGACCTTCAGCAAGGTGTAAATTATCTTAGTGGCGTAGGAATTAAGGATTCTACACAGATTTGAAACAGCTGAGCGTGTAACCCAAGGACAGTTAATTCTGTAGCTGCGCTTAAGAAAAAAACTGCATGAGTTGCTATCCTGCTTCTGATCTCCTATTTTTGATGAAGGGTTTTGAAGCCGGAGCCACAGTCCCTCGCTTATGTAAGCTTTGCTTATTACACAATGCGCTAAACATAAGTAAAAGTAGGCTGAATCATATGGGGATGCAAACCTGGCCAAAACCCCCAGAAATCTCTGAGGTGGGTATGAGGAAAATCAGCTGCTGTAATTACGATGGTGGTTGTGGGGGATAAGGGAGCAGCCAGATTTGGCTGAGCTTGAAGCAGTACTTTTTGATTTAGAGACAGGGAGCGTATTTTGACTTGTCTTCACATTGTTAATTTTTAACTCTTGCCGTTTGCAAGGTTGCCAGCGCCCAGACGGGAAGCATCACTTCAAACTCTGCCTACACCACCAGACAGCATCCATCCACAGATAATTTTAAAATTAGTCTTTTAGTCACTGGCAGGCTGTGGCCATTTTGTCTTGGTACCTCTAATCCAGTTCACCACTGCTCTTTTTCTGCAGCCTGCTGTAAGCCTCTAGTATCCTGCAGCTTGAAGCTCCATGGCATCGTGCCTTTTTATCCCCATACCATGTGCTTCTTGGTCCTTTTGTTCTGACTTATCTCATCAACACAAAGGAAGAATTTCTATGGGAGACTTTAACCATGCATTTGACACGCGCACCTAGCATTTTTGACGGATTTATATACTTAGTTTTAAGAATTGCTTATGGTGCTGAACTTGGCTCATGAAGTCTGGGACGTTTCAGGAGTCTTTGGATGAAAGAAACTCCATAACGAAAGCCATTTTTGGCAGGAGCAGCATCTATTATTAGGGGACTTGAGACTGCAGCATTAAAATCTATGGGAGTTTTGTCATTGATTTACACGAGAAGAGGAAGCCCGTAGTTGAAAAGCTACATCCAAAATATAAATATCTACCATTATTTAATAAAATGTGTAGGACAACGCATGGTTGTAGCAATATCTGTGGATAAGAATCCACGAGATAAATGATGCTCCAAAGCTACTATTCTAAGCTTTCCTTATACTTCAGATTAAGCTCCTCTACTGTCTCTGCAGCAACTGTATACAATTATCTTCACTCTAACAGCATCCCTAAAGCAGATGTAATTAGGAATCTTTGGAGCCAACATATGCATATCTTAATTACAGAACCAATATGGGATACTATTTGTTCCAACACTTACCATAAAAAAAAAAAAAAAAAAAAAAAAGTAGTCACGGACATCTGACTTGAGCGATAGCTATTTTTAAGCTAACTTTGATTAGAATGTGGTCAGCTAAACCATGGTCACTCTAAATATGACCCTGAATTATTACCAAGGGAGTGGAGGACCATACAGCACCCATCCTAGCAATGCTGGGACAAGTCAGAAGACTGTATTTTTCACACTGAACGATCACTTAAAACAGAACAAAGTCAACATCTAAATATTACTGGATCAGAGTTGTTCATGCACTCATAGCAGTGGTAAGTTGCTAACTAAGATGCAAGGTAAGGAAGAAGCAGGCCCTTAACCTTGCGCAATTCAATTAACTGTTTGACTTCTTGACTTTCAAAAACATTTTCAACAATTTAGTTAGCCTTAGTGTATTACAGGAGAGGAAAAACAAAAAGAAAGAGTTCCTGGGTTGCCAAGATCCCAAACTTCTCATGAGTCAAGAAACTAAAAATAGACATCGTAGTGTATTGAAACGTTACACACATTCATGGGATTGGATCAATACTTACGTGCAAAGCAAAATACGGAAAATACTGGATGTGTAACTACTTACTGCTTACAGCATCTGTATATTTTTTCTTTGCGTTGCCGTCAACAACTTCTCTGTAACTCTTTTTGCATCCTATGTTTTCTGTAGAGGAAGGGACATCTTCATTCCATGGGCTAACACCTGCAGAAAAAGAAACAGAAAGCAGAAGTGCTTGGTTTTTGGTCTGCAGTCTGAGACTAACCTCCTCATTCTCCATTTCTCCCTGTGAAATTAGGAAATATTAACACTTAGTTTCCTCAACAAGTGATGTTTGTAAGCATTATAATTCCACAGTGATCATACGCTTCACAAATATCTTGTAAATTAAACACACCATTTTTACGAATCAAGTGGGCTTCTGCGCAGTAGTTATTTTTGATAGGAGTGAACAATAATAACCCCCCAGTTAATTCTTTCTTAGAATAAATGAAGACTTTACAACTGATACTCCCAATCTCCTTATTTGTTTTCCAGTTTAAACCCTTTACCCTTTACATCTCATGATATTTCATACCTTCCTTAATTTAAATACTGTTGTAACAGCTTTGTTTTCTTCAGATTTTTAATGCCACTTGTTACAGATGACCTGTGGCTCCCTATGGACACTGAATATCACGTCTTTCTCCTTAGTGGTAGAAAGATGAATCTGTTTGGCTATTTAAGTGTGAAGACCAGAAGGCTGCACTAGAATAATGTTCACTAGTTGATATGACACAGGTATTGGTATATTTCTTGCATCCTTGCTTTAATTTAAGAGCAGGCTGTGCAGGACAAAGGACAAATGGACAGCTTCAGTTAAGAGATTAACCAGGGAGTGCTCTGAGAGGAACTGAATCGATCTTAATTTCTTGGCTCAGGCAAGTTATACTGCCAATTTTGCCAGTCCTGAAGCCCAGATGAACAACTGACCAATAATAGTTTTTCAATTTCATTCAATCTGAAGAAGAGCAATTGCCTGATAACTTTCTATGAGGAAATGACTGATATCCAGAGAAATCCCCTCTCTCATTCAGGTGGTCAAGTTCAGGTAAGCTGTATCAAGCTTTTCTTCTTTTAAAATACCTTCTGATTAATTGTACGGGTTACGTTAGGTTTTTTTACTGACTGGATTAAGCAAAGTTTCTTCTTATGGAAATTGCATGAGGTCACTTGGATTATTGCTATCCCATATTCTACCAGGGCACTTACTGGGTAAACAGTAAGTGTCAAGGTTTGGGACATTTCACCTCAAGATCTGGGCAGAACAAATGGACATGACAACCATAAAACATAATAAACAAGGTGGAGGTGACAAGGATAATTAACCAAAGGAATGTATTAAGTCCCAAGATGTATAACATATGTGTCTGTTGTTAATGGTATTACAGAACAAGAGTAAGATGTAAAGAATATATTGCAGTTTTTAATACTTGTGAAGTTCTAAATAAAGAACAATATTATTTTCCCCATCTACTTGATGCCAGCCATAGTGCATGACTGAAGGAGCTGATAGGACAGTGACTTGAAAAGGGTCACCTGCCAGAACCACAACTGGGTGGCAGGGATGCAAACTTGTGTCTGAAATCAAATGATAACAGCAATAGCCCCCACCAACCGCTCAGCATTTTGCATCTCCAGAAGCATAGGCAAATCAAAATGAAATACTGTGACTGATATCTGAGAGGTGATGGATACATGCCCAGTAAGCACATCTCACTGCTCAGAGGGCGAGCTGCCGGCACGCCTGCGTGCTGACTAGGAAAAGCAGAGGAAGACCTGCAGAAGGAGAGCGTTCGAGGGAAAGGTGACAGGGTGCGACTGCAGTAACAGCAAGAGCAGTTTGACTGCCCTCTAGTTCATCGGCAGTTCTAAATCAAAGCCTCAAGGCGTAATTGAAATTGTAGCGTTAAATACTACTAATCAATAGTGAAGGACAACTACGATCACAAATAATTTCCTTCCAACTGTGAGGGCAATGCATGTCCTTCAAGTGCCCCACATCTCACTCTTGACTGACATGGTGGGCTTATCTGTGTAAATACAGATCATATCCGGCTTAGGATTGCATAGGAGTGCTGCCTAGGCATTTTTAATTGGATGGCAACGGCAATCCTCTTCTCTTTTTACCACCTTGGTTGGTAGGAGGAATAGCTTGGTTGTTTTGGAGACCATTTTTCTATGGCTTGTGTTTGTCTTTATGAATATCCTGCACATTTCTCTGATCTGGGGTGGTATAGACATACTTTGAAACTTGTCAGTATCAGCTGAGCGAGGAAGGACTTCAGCCCAACGCAGGTGCTTCACATCTGACCTAAATGTAAGGAGACTGATGCTGGGGAGGCTCCCTAGTCTGTGTTGGTGGGATCACTACCCTTAGGTTGCCCCCTCAGTAAAATATCCCTCGGGTGGCCATTTCATAATTCAGGGAAAAAACAGATCCTGTGGCATGTTGAATCACATACAAGAAGACAATCTTCGGCTACTTCATCAGTCATTTACTTGTTAGGACTGAGAACTAAGCGAGAAAGGGCAGCAATGCCAGGTGTCCCTCTTGTGCCTTTTTTCTAAGCAGGTAGGTCCAGATATTCTTCACTTTATTCACCAGCCAAAGCAGTTTCTCAGGGTCAGCTCGACGTGAAGAGCAGCATAGATGCCTGCTGCCCTGAGATTGTGAAAGCCAGCAGGGGGACGGTGCATTGGTATGTTTCTCAGCTTCCCACCAACACTGTTTCAGCCTTGAGCAGATTTCAGCCGTGGCTTGCAAAGAGGTGAGGGTTGGGGCAGCGGAGGGAAGGAACCACGTCCCGCAGGGCTCTTTCCCAGGCTCAGGAAGGCTTTCTCCCCACTGGGACAAGGTGACACTGTGGCAAGCCTGACCATCCTGACCTGCCCCCCATGCCCACAGCTGTTCGCTTTGGCTCTCAGAGCAGGCAAAGAGCAGATGTACACTCCTCCCCAAGCTGCCCCCAGCCTGACCCCAAAACACAGCTACAGCTACACACGGCATGCTCTCTCCGGCCAGGCATGCCAAAAAGCTGGAGGTGGGCAGGACTTCTAGCCATGCACAGGCACCCAGCACGGCCGAGGGGGCTCCGCTTCCTCCTTCTCAACGCTAGGCCCAGTTATCCATCTCACCATGTCAAACATTCCTCTCTAAAACACCAGCCAAGGTCTGTTTTTTAATACAGCCTTACATAAGGGGAGGAAGGGGAGAGGGCAAAGAACTAGGAGCTCATGGTGTTATTTCTTGCTTAATATTATTGTGTTAATTCCTTGTTTGTCCAGCAGCTGAATCATCTCTGCCTCCTCTGGGACATGGCTCCAGCTGCTGTGAAACCCAGTGGCGAAGGCAGAGCTGATTAACTGTGGGCTCCCCTGCTGCTGAATCCAGCCAGCAAGCCATGTACGGGCCATTTCCCCGGCAAAATTTGTCTGTTTATTGAAAATCATAGATGGATTTCCTCCTGCTTTCCCTTCCTCCCTCCCCACTGCCAGGAAGGCTGACATAGCCAGGATGCTCTTTGGTATTAGGGAGAGCAAAAGCAGGAGCTGGCTTCTGCCTGTACCCTGCTCTAGGTACCACAGGGGTGTAGCGTAAGGGAGGAAGAGTGATATGGTCTGGGAGGGGTACGTTCAAAACTGCCAGGGGAAGGGCTGCAAAGGAGACCTGTTAAAGTCTAGATCGCCTGGAGAGTGATAAAGCACACAGTCTCGAATGAGTGATCGGTGGGCAGACACAGAGACCGCAAGCAGCCAGCACGAGGACACACGGAGTTCAGTTGCTAAGTGCGGATGACTGGCCAGATTGCTCAGCACTGGAAAACAAAACAAAACCTTACAGATTGCTGCTTGATGACTACTACATAGCCTCTCCTTTCTTGCATAGGAGGAAAAAAAAAAAAAAACCCAAACCATCCCTGTGTGATGCAATTGTTTTCCTTTGGCTTCTACAGCTGGTGGCATAGCAAGCTTCCTTACCAGATACAGGCTGTGCACAGACAACAGTGACCTGTGCTGGTTAAACTGGAGATGGAGGATTGCTCTGTCACTGGGCTATTCAAGAGGGCGCTTTTTAGCGCTACAGGTAGATTAGAGATTGTTTTGAAATCTGACTGGTCCATTGACACAATTGCCCAGAAGAGGCCTTTGAAATACTGGGTTTTGAGGATGGGCTTGCCTGCCCAGGAGAGATGAGGGGCACAATTCAACCAGCTCTACTTCAGAGATACCGATTGAAACAGCATCATGGCAAACTAGTACACTCTTCCAAAGCTGGCAGAAGCCCCTTTCCTAAAGACTAGTGTCTTGTTTCTTGAACTGTATAGTGACATTCTACCTTCTTTGCTACACCTTTGGCCCCTGGCTTTGACAAAATGCCCCCTGGGGAGTTTCTGGAGCATTTCTGGAACATCTCAAATGCCAGCTACATTTGAGCAGTTGCTGCAGAGGCCTCTCTAACACCTGAGACACAGAACAAGCCACCAACAGCTCCAGATACCTGGCAGGTATAGCAGTGGCATGGCGATATCTCAGTCCTTAGACTCAGGCTGAACACAATCAGATAGGGCTGGAATCAAAAGGCAGTAACTTTTAAGTATTTAGTCATGCAGAGTTCTGTCTCACAGGGACAGAGGAGTCCAAGTTCATCTCTACTGGACATGTGGTAGAGGTCCTTTGTTTTTTATATGGAAGGAGGGTAAATGTTTTATTCACAAGACCTTTTAATGTTGCTGTGGCCACAGGAAGTTGAGAAGTTTAAACAGAGGCCAACAGGAAAAGCAAAGTGTGACATGTTGTATTGCTTATTCAAAGCCAATGAAGATTGGGAACAACAGTTCTATACAAAGGACTGTTTATATCAACCAACGCATAATTATAAATTTCCTGCATGAGTCATTTTTTTGGTATCTTTTTGTCCTGTCTCTTTGTCATTCTCCACTGGACCGAAAAACGTAAGCATGACCGTGTTAAAAATATTTTTTCCTTTTTAAGGAAATCCTAGTGAATCTAGATCCCTGAAAAGCACCACCATGGTAGTGGCATGCCAGCCACCAAGAGCTGAAGCTGAAGGGTCCGCGCTAAGGAATTAGTTTATAAGTTACCTGGTGCTGTGACAAATAAGGCACTTGCTAGCTCTCAAGAATAATTTAACTCATTTAACACTTGCCCTGACTGAAAGGTGCCACCTTTGAGAACATTTCACGGTTTTACACACGGAACTGTCGAGCATCCAAAGACACCAACCCAGCTCTAGCAGGAATGGAATGAGTTCTGCCTCTCTGAAAACCAGCCTCTGCACTGCATCAGTCTCTGTACCCACATAACACTTGGCTTCTCCCTGAATACTGGTAGCAAACAAAGCAACACCCAGGGGACTTCCGTGATGCTGCTCCGGTGGGGATGGGACCTCAAGAGAGTACTTCTGACAGGCAAGCAATGCGTAAGAGTCCAGGAGAAGCAATCTTCCCCCTTTATCCACAAAGAACAGCTCTACATCAAGGTGCCACATTCACCCCCAAAAAACCCCATAGAGAATTCACGTGCTTAGGTTAATGGCTTTTAAAAAAAAAATAAAATTCAGGGTTCTTGCCACACAATACAATGAAAATGCATGTTTTTCTTCTTAAACACATTTTAGCTTTTGTGAGCTTGTGTGAAAAGAGCCCATTATTAAGCCTGAGTTATTTAAGCGATATTGGAAATGCCCCTGCCTTTTTGTTAATTTGCTTGGCTTGGTGCACACATGGCATTTGTTTTATATCATGTGTGGAACTTGCTTCTTTAAAAAGTCTGCAGGTTTCAAATTCCTCCGCTTTTGATAGATGTACTGTATGTACTGTTAGGTTTTAAAAAAAAGTTACAGGTGGCTGCTATTTTTCCCAACTCAGTCCACAAAAGCCCCTTTATTAAAAGAAGTCCTTAATGAAAAAGAAAAGTAGAGCTACTGTATGTGAGGTTGCAAAGATCTCTGGTGGAAATATTTGGTGTTTACATTTTGCCGAACTATTTATACTGTGGACACATACTACACTAAAGGCTCTCTTTTCCCTGCATAATAGAAATCCTTGTGACTGAATTCTATATACTTAGTATGGTTTACATTTTTTTAATCCAGCCTTACCACATTTTATTCCACCCTGCTTTCTACGCGACTTTGTGCGTCTTTAACAGAGCTGTATAATAGCAACCCCTTCTGGAAGAAGGGAGACACTGGAGAATCATTCCTGCCTCCTGCAGCCTGTTGCCCTCCCCAGCCAGAGTACGTTACTCATAAGGCAGACGTTCAGAATAATAATTAGGATACATCACTAACTGTATGTGCATTTATTGCTTCATTTAGCAGTAATTGAAAACTCTGTGTTTTTTAATAACTCTTTCAGAGCCTTTTTGTTTGGACTACTTTTAACAGTTAACATTCGGTATTTTAATTACACCGGATTTATGGGTCTAAGTCTCTGCTCTATACACCCTTTGTCTGACGAGATGAAAAAGCAGAGGAGCGCCCCGCTGCCCGGTGGCAGCGGCCACCTCTTCTCCCCTCGGACCAGCACGAGCCGCCGGTGGGAAGAGCAGCCTTCCCAATCCCTGCTGCCTGCAGCACAGCTCCCGAAGCCGCAGACCAGCAGCCGAAGCGCAATGGCCTGCATGTAACATCAGCCGAGTCTCTGAAAGTCTCAGGGGTTTAGATAAGCACTGCAGCCTTCCTAGTGTCTTTATAAACAAACCTCTGCCACCGAAGAGCCTTTAAGAGCCTTTGACATTGGGGCTTTTAAGCTTTTGAGAAAGAGGACATGCGACCCTTTCCGTGTGTTGCTACAAGACAGCTTTGCCAGCACGAGTAGGAATCAGCGGGTTGGTGGCAGGATGACTCCTTTAACTTCAATCTTTAACTTCAATCTACGGCAATATTTGCTTTTGCAAAGTACTGCAGAGAGATGCCATTGTAGTACTACTAATAATACCATCTCTAGTTAGATCTTTGAACAGAGATGCCACCAACCATTTTCACGCCATTGTTGTAAGGCAAGTGCTACTAGAGGAACAGGGAGGGACGACTGAAGTCCTTGGTGAAAGACTTGGAGGGACAAGAGGCAAGGAGAGGAGCTTCCACATTTAAATGTCTAAGCTACACATTTCAAGCACCAAATCCCCTATACTTTCCTTGAATTGTGCCAAACTGGTGAATGGTCATATTATAAAACAGCAGACCATTATTCAGGGGGAGGATTATTAAGTCCTGCAACATTTAGTTGCCTTGAAGGATGCAGGACTGAGAGTCCAGATGAGCCTCGTAAACCTGGATGCCTTTCCTCACACAAGGCAAGTCACAGTCTAGTTGTTCCTAATGGGCAACTGGATCTAGGGTCAGATCTGACAAATTTTGATGATTTTGCAAAGTTAATACAAGTTTTCCATTTTTGCTTTTCATTTTCAAGTGTTAACACAGGCGTGCTTCTAAGCAAAACTGGCCTGTGTTCTTTGCTTTGATGCTGTTTTTCTGTATCTTCCAAGCCCAATTTTATTTTTTTGAGCTATTCCTTTTCTTTCTGCAGAGCCTCACTTGTGTTGGCTCCATCAGCGCCAGCCCCTGCCCGCCGAATAAAGAAGCCGGTGTACTGCAAGGCGTGCACGCAACGCAGCCATCAGACACTTTAACTTTGCACACTCCATTGTGCAAAATGGATCCGAGGAGAAGCCCTCTGAGAAATGCGGAAAGAGATTTTCCATGATGAAAAAAAGAAAAAAAAAAAAAAAAAAAAGCCTTGCAAGTTATGTTTAGGTGTATCTGTTTTGGGGCGGGGAGGGGGGGGAACCGTTCAGGAAAACAAGTTTTTGAGTAGTGTTCATGACACATCTCATTTCAACAAAGTGGTCCAGGGCTGTCAGTACCCACAACTGCCTAGCAGCACGCACCACATACTCCTCCCAGCTAACCACGGCAAACACAGCCCCCCCTCCCCACTCCACACCTCTCTAAGTAACATCATCTCTGTACCTTAAAAAAAAGCAGGGATCTCGGGCATGATGCTGCAGGAGGGCAGGCTGCGCAGCGCTAAGAGATCCATGAGGGGGCTGCAGGCAGCTGCTCGGCGTGGCCAGGTGAGGATGGCTAGCCCAGCAGTATAGAGAAGGCCATATGGCACCAGCTGTGCTCTGGCTCCCAGCAGGACGGCCTCTCCTCTTACGAATATAATTTCCACAGCATGCATGAGAGCGAATCGCTATTGCAATAAGCTGTCCTGTCCTTTTTCTTCACCTATACCTGTCATCTTCGGGATGCTGGGCTATCACACAAAAGAAAAAGCCAATGCAATGAAAAATGCAAGCACTGACCACCCCCCGCCGCCCCACTTCCTCCCCCCCAACACTGTGGAGGTGCTCCCTGCTGCTGCCAGAAAACAAGCACAAAAATTCAGGAGGGAAGCCTCTTTTCCCCTCTCCCTTCTGCTTCGTGTGAGAAACGGCTATGCCTGCTCCCCAGCCCTGCAAGCGCCAAGAGCCGCGGGGGGGATGAGCCAGCAGGACTGTGAGAAAGTTGCTGAAGCCCTTCTCCCCGGTCCTTCCCGCACAGCCTCCCTCCAAGTGACACGGCTCAGATGTATCCCCTGCCCTGGGGAACGGGTTAACGCCAGGACGAGGGGAGTTTGTGACAAACCGCCACTGACTAGGCCGAGAATCTCTCTAGTGGGATTTTAACACGTCTGGCCCGGGATCTTCAGTCGCTGATAATGACAGGCATTACCTGACCCAGCCAGCAAGAGGATCGCGATAGCTGTTCTCAAGAATTTGCAAATCGTTCTCCAGTTCCTGGCTCCTTCCCTTTGACTATCTTGGCAGCCTGTTCTGGCAGCCAGACTATCTCACCTAAGACTTCTCCAGCTGGTGAAGCATCTTGGCGCTCCTGCCTCTCTATGCCCACACACTTTCATCAACTTCAGCAGTAACCCTTTTAAGTGTTATCTTGCAGGCCTAATTACTTCAAATACATTTTCTAGCTGATGGCGTTGGACAGGTGGAAATTTAGCGCCATCTATTGCTAACTAATAAAACATTGCTTTGGTAAGAATGTGAGAAAGGCCCTTTCCGGATGGGAGCTTTGGCCGTAGGATTCCCGCAATCCAGCAGAAGCATCCCCACAGCCGCCAGAAACTCTTCTACTTCGGACTGATGCTTAAAGCCTTGTTGTTTTCTAGAAAATACATCTATAATTCTGGCACGTGACCCTAGCAAATTTCTTCAATTATTGTGAAAACCAACTTTCTTGTACAATTTCTAAAATGCTTTATTTGAAGTTTGTCCTGAAATACTATGGCGTTAATCTCTCTCTCCCTGTCGCCCTACTGGTATTTCAGTAACAATCCCCTATGCTGTACGTCCACCACAGACAAACTCTAAAGCTGGTCTCTTTATTCACAGTTTGTAGGCCCCAGGCCTTGGCAATGCTGGCTGTACCCCCTTTTCCTACTGTGAGCAAATGAAGTGAAAGAAGCGAGTAATCTCAAAGGCAAGCGGCATCCCCCCCAAGCTCAGCTGCAGCCGAGGAACCCCTCGAACCTGAGGAGGGGACTCAGTGGTCAGCATCGCTGGCTGGTGAGAGGAATCATAGAATTGTTAGGGTTGGAAGGGACCTTAAAGATCATCTAGTTCCAACCCCCCTGCCATGGTTGCTCAGAGCCCCGTCCAGCCCGGCCTTGAACACTTCCAGGGATGGGGCTTCCACCACCTCTCTGGGCAACCTGTTCCAGTGTCTCACCACCCTCATGGTGAAGAACTTCTTCCTAACATCCAGTCTGAATCGTCCCATCTCTAGTTTTGATCCATTCCCTCTAGTCCTACCATTACCTGACATCCTAAAAAGTCCCTCACCAGCTTTCTTGTAGGCCCCCTTCAGATACTGGTAGGCCACTATAAGGTCTCCTCAGAGCCTTCTTTTCTCCAGACTGAACAACCCCAACTCTCTCAGTCTGTCCTCGTAGGAGAGGTGCTCCAGCCCTCTGATCATCCTCGTGGCCCTTCTCTGGACACGTTCCAGCACGTCCATATCTTTGTTGTAGAAGGGGCTCCAGAATTGGATGCAGTACTCTAGGACTATGTTTCTGAAGAGACACGAACGAAGCTGAAGGTTATATTCTTGTCAAAAGTCTTGGGACTTTTACCTGCATGGCATTAAATAATTTACAAATGCATATCCCTAATAAGACAAGAACCCTGAAAAATTCTATCAAGAGAAAAAGGCTAGAGAGCAGGGTGTGTTGATTTCCACGACAGGAGCAAAAGCTGGGTCTTTTCGCAGCCCCATATATATATAACATTTGAATACATCCAAAGTGATGTGCGTTAGTTGCATGACATGTTAGCACCAGATTATACTGCTGTTAATCTCTGCTTCTTGCTATGAGCAACTACTGACATTGCAACCTTTTTCACAAAAAGGTAAAAGACTGCTTTTACAATTAAAATTAGTAGGATAGATGGGCAGACATCTGAAAACACTTGTTAAACCAAAGTGCTGCTATACGCAACCTGCAAACACCAGAAGCATGTTGTCTAACTCTGTGTTGTCTCCCATAGATATGGCTGGAAAGATTCCTGAGAGAAGGAGAGGTAAGAGATGACAAAAAAAGAGGAGCAACACTACTTCAAAGTGTCTGCAGCCATAAAGTTGAGACGTCTCAAAACTGTTAGAAAAAAATACCTGATACAACGTAAACAGCTGTCTGTGTGTTATTGCAAGCTCTATAATACCTAGTACCTTTTTTTAAAGCTCTACATGCTGTAGACAGGAAAAAGTGTTTTTAAACATCAATTTTTAGCACATATGATGGAGAGGAAAGGTGGAATATGCGTATCAGGCAGTTTAAAAACAGGAAAGCCAAGAAAGAGAGATCCAAATGTTTGGTTTATTTCACAAAAAATGCTTGGGATTTTTAAGGTTGTCTTCAAGGGTTGTAAGGATCTGACTCATGATTTTGGGTTAGGCTATACTACTGATCCTAAGAAGTCAACATAAACTGTGCAGTCAGCATGCTAATGACTTCTTTCTTTTCATAAATGAACAAAAGCTCTCTTTCCTCACAAAGAAACAGAAGGGTGAGCAAGAAATTAAAAATGAGAATTAAATAACACAAATTCAGGTGTGTTCTCCTTGAGACTGCTGGTCCCTCAGTTTAATACGCTGTAGCCCAGGTAATTTCTCACTGCTGCCCAGAAGTTAGGAGACCGCTTTCATTTCCCACTATGCGTTTAGAGAACAGAGCCAGATTCGCATGGCCCTGCCGCTCAGCCAGTCCTGACAGCTTTGACTTTGACTCCCTATTTTATTCCCATCTCCTTTCCCTGTTCCCCAGAGCCTTATGTCAGCAATGGCAGCAATCAGGTTGGCCTGCCAGCATTGCCAGGGGGAGAGAGGAACTTTATTATGCACCAGATCTGGCCCATCCACTGACCAGCTCTAATTTAGAGCAATATAAAGGACAAGGCAAGACAGACGCTCAGTAGGGGAAAATCTGTCCAGATTATTAGTGGCTGCTACTTCTACTCAGCAAGTCAATGGCAGTCCTTAGACATAGCTCCCAGCGGGACGAAGGGACACTGAAGAGGAGCAGTATGTGCCTGACAGGACACCTGCACACTCAAATCTGGCACAGGGTAGGTACAGGCAGGGTACAGAGCCACTTGGCCAATCCATCACCCCTCTGGGAGACAAGCATCAAGGGTTCAGGAGGAGTAACGCTGCCCTGCGTCTGCCGAGGGCATCCTCGCACCAGGAAGATGTAACCGAACAGACCAGCACGAAGACTGAAGAGTGAATGGCAGGCTGAAATTCAAAAAGCAAAGAATTAAAAATTGCTTTGCTGTGAATCTGAATACTGCTGGTAATCATCTGGGGCGTATTAACGGAAAAGTAGAGAGTGTGATGTAAGAAACTAAACTTGTAAGGTAGCGCTCATGGGATGATGATCATGGTTGTGGTCCATTCTTCAGTAGACTTTCCCAAATGCCCCCCTTTGTACATTATTTCAGCATAAGAAGGATTTTATTTCAGTTTTTGTTTGGTTTGGAAGAAACATAGTAGTAAAGCTTTTAAATAAGTACAAAATGAATTAATACTGTTGTGTTTCTTGGCAGGACTCATACAGAGGGTTTCATGTTGAAACACACTCTCTGTCTCTGTTCTCTATATTTGCTTTTGCTTTCTTTTTTTGAGGACAGGGTGCTGAATCGCAGGGAGGATGTAATTTTGTCTAGAGGGTTGACCTATTTTTTTCCTGCAACAGATTTAAAGCTGGGAAGGTAACTAGAACAAGATCCAATTTCCCAATCTATTGACAAACTTCTCATATCAAGTAAATAAGTGGTTACGGGTTAAAGTAAAAATGGTTTCAATTTATCTTCTGGAGAAAGCAGTACTCAAATCTGCTCCTACAAGTAATGTGGTAGAAATAGTTACGGGTGAAGAAAGGATATTCTAGTTTAAAACAAATCACCGTACATTACAAAAGCTCTGCAAAAGCCTGTTCTAACTCACACAAGCTCCCAGGGCTGTCAAGAAAACACCAAAGACCTGAGTCGCCTGGGATCAGTAAGTTTAAAGGCAATCTGTTCTTCCTGAGCTATGAGAGTCCTGTGAGACTACGACTCCGTTCCAAACTTCTGCTAACAGCAATGCCAACTAGGAGCACAGTGAATTGTGATTTCCCCAGCAGTGCTGTGCCAACCAAAGCCCCAAATGACTCCGTTGTTCTAGCAAAAATGTGCTTTTCCTTGTATAGCTTCTCCTGTGTGGGGCCGTGGCCAGGTATGATCTTACTATATAAACAAAAAAAAAAAAGTCAGCTTCACTGGTAGAGCTGCAGCTTTATGTCTGCACTGATAAAATGCACCTAAGCACAGACATAAGAGTGTACCATGCTTCAGCTGTAAGCGGGTTTTTGGAGGTTGATTATGTTCAGCAGGTCTGAAAACCCATTGCTACCTCACAGAGGCTTTACTGTTCTCTCTTGCAGTGTTGTGTTTACTCAGAGGAAGCTGTAGCGAACTGAAAATATGCAAGGCTTTTTTGTTGTTTTCTTTTTTTCTTCTTTTGTGCTTGAAAAACACCACCACTTCTTACATTGCCTACAATTTTCAGGGAAGGGGACAACTGCACATATCCCTCGATCAACGTCTTTCTTCAGGTAGGAAGAAAGATCCCATCATGCATCTGAAGTTAAAAGAATAATTTGCCTGGAAAGTTAAAACTGTGATAAACAACATAGGGTCATTCTGCCAGTGGAAATCAGAGGGGTCACAACCTTGCTGGAGACAAGGCAGGTTTTAGGTGCAAGCTAAATGAAGAAAAGTTGGGAGCTCTGTGTTTTGTCAGGGAATGAATGTTCCTGCTGTTCAGGCATTCGAAAATTGCATTAACCTGAAAAAGCCGAAGCAGGGACAAGATACAGACATAAACATAATACATACTGACTGCAAGGGCTCCAGGGCAGATGTCAGCTCTTACTTCTGCAGTGGAGGTCACGGAGGAATCTTTTGGGTCCTCCCCCCCCGCCCCCCTTTTAAATCAGCACTACAGAGTGCGTTTAAGCAGCAAAAATAGTTCACTTGTGGGCAGGAAGGAAGAAACCAAACATCAGTCTAACTTTCTGTGCTTCAGCCACCTTACCTCGTATCTTGTACACCCAAAGATTATCTATCTGGTCAGCTAAATGAATGCGGTGCTACACAATGGAGCCAGCAGGCAGCTGCAGAATAACCCGCTTGTGGAGGGGACCCTGGTGCAGGTACAGCGAGCAGAGCCAGCCCGGCCCCATCCTGCCCTGGGCTGGCCAGGCAAGAGCCCACAGCGCTCAAGGCTTCACCAGCACACACAGAAGCACCAAAGAACTTTTGCAGTTATGAACTTGCACATGCAGCCAGGCAGTTATGGAGAAGAAAGGTCTTGGTTAAGCCACTGAACTGCTGCTCAGGTCCCTCTTTTCTCTCCCTAAGCAATAACTAGCGTGTTGGTTTTCCCCCAGACGGCTGTGGGGTTTCCTAGTTGTGTGGGCTTGGGTTAAGGTCACAAAAATAAACACAATAAACGTTTCAAGCCCCACCTGTGTGGATTCTTTTACTCTATGCTGCTCGGTAACATAAAAGAACTTTGTACTTGCAAAGCAGCTAGTTCTCAATCAAGGAAACTGTATAAGAAAAAATATGGCCACTAAACACATCGGCACAGAAACCTGACTTTCTGTCGCAGTCTCCAAAGTCCTTCGTTTTGCAGCTTCCCTCCCTCCCTCCTCTGAGGTCCAAGATGTGTTTGTCCCCATGCACAAAGGAGAAGGGCTTGAATTTCAGGTGGCCAGGCCCTCTTTTGCAAAAACATAGCACTGTGCCTAGATCCCTGTTATTGGTATAATTAATTTGCTTTCGAACACTCATAATCCCAGAAGATACCACCTGGGATTGCGAGTGGAACATTTAGGCAATGCAAACTCCTGCAAGGTTAGGTGAAAACGAGGTGGGTGTTTATTTGTTTAAACCAGAATCAATCCTGTAGACTGGCAAGGCCTGGAATTAAAAAAAGTTTGCGTAAGCTTGATCTTCTTGCATTTAAATGTCACTGTCAGCTGTAGGCAGTGTTCCAGCTTGCGAAGTTTCACTGAAACTGGAAGCAACACTGAGCTTGGCAGAAATGTGTTTGCAAGGTTTAATTGAAAGAGTAAGCACGTTATTACAAATTAATGTGGAAGAAGGCAGCTACAGTGGAATCTGTCTTCGGGTCCATATGGCCCCTCCATTGCTCATTGATCATACAGCCTGTCATGCATGTATCCTCACAGGAGTCTCTCAGTTTGCTGAGAACTATTACCCCCATTTTACAGCTGGAAAATAGGAGCTAGGAGAGCTACCTGCCTTCCTCAAAGGCACAGAAAGGAATTGATCAAGGGTAACTGCTAATCTTTTCTTCCTTTCCAGATTGCTTATAATTTTTCCCTAATGAAAATCACTTCTTATCTGATAAACTTATATTATGCATTGCAGAGGAAACGAAGAGAAGCGGTGTCTTTTAAAAATAAATTGTTACAAACCAACATGGTTTTAGCAATTTACTGTAATTGCAGTTTGATTTTCAGTTTTCCTGTGAAAGATCTTAAGCTTATTATCTTATGACTGAATGAAACAGTAATTTTAAAAATATTCATTGTTGATTACTGGTGATCTGTGGGTCATAATCTTCTTTTTTTCCATGAAAAATTACTTTTCATTTTTTAAAATGAAACCTGTACATTTTTCTGGCTACCAGCTCTACACAAACACAAAATTATTTTTCCCGACAATATATATTTTATCAGAGGGAAAAAAAAAAAAAAGGTTAAAGCAGTCTAAACAAGTCTACAGCAGATTAATTTTGCCCTGAACTTCATATATGACTTGATCAGAGTCTCACTGGGTCAAACATTGTTGGCTCTCCCTCATGCTGCTTAAATCCTAGTAACAGATAATAAAGCCTTGTTCATGTTACTTTCTCTTTCCAGGAAAAAGTTGCCGCAAAGAGGCTGTGAGGTTTGGCAGAGATACATCGATGCTCAGAAAATGAAGTTCGTGTTTTAAATCTGATCTTACCCTGTAAAATTGGGAGAATTTCCCTTTTGTCAGCCTGAACTTTGGCCTTATTGACATCTCTCTTAGTTTTTGAGCTGATGTTATCTTAGTACGCGCATATTACACGTATGCAAAAGTGGGGAAATAGTACAGATGCTGATACCTTTTTTTTTGTTGGAATATGAAATGAAACACGGAATAAGGAGTGCTTGAATGTAGCAGCATGTAGAGTAACAAAGGGAATCTTTCCAAGGGACTCAGAAGAGTTAAACAGCTGTAGGAAGTACAATCAAGCTCTTCAGAATCACCTTAGCAGAGATAAGGAGTTGCAAGGTAGGAACCCAATAACACTGAGCTTTCAAAAACAGAGCAGCCATCTGACCTGAAAAACCCTGCTGATCGGTTATGGTTCGTACGCACAATGCCAGTACCAGTTACAAGGCTTTCACGCACGTATTGTTAAGTAAGCCTCTGCCTAGGCTGACAGACTGTAGCCTAATCTCCCTGAAATAAAATAAAAATAAATAAATACATTATGCTTTGCCTCTTTGGAGGTCATACTGCATGAAGGAAAATGGGCACCAGCATTTGGGGTCTCACCAGATTCTTTCCATGAGAGCAAAAATAAAGGCAATGAGTTTAGGTAATATTATTTCTTTAGATTGTTTATTTTTTTAAGAAGAAGCTCTCACTTCAGGAATATGATGGGACCAAATAGAAAAAAGGTAGGTTCCTCACTCAGGAATCCTCAAGTGTACCACCCAAGTTAGCAAACCCTACGTTCCCAAAACTGCATTTCTTTGCCCCTTTAGAAAAGCATATACAACACTACCGTTCTCTGCTCTCCACCTCAACGCACACAGAGGCTACAAATTCTGCAGTCTGAAAACTTCTTGGCACAACCATTGCCAAATGTGAAGATCTTTGGATTAACGACTCACCTAAGAGCAGCCATTAGCACTTCCCAGCCTGACACCACCACCAATAGCAGACGAAGATTCCAAAACAAAGCAAGAGAAAGGGTGATTTCTCTTAATAAGTCAATGTATCACGGCATCACCAACTCTTGTCTTACCTTCACAACAACTGTGCAAACCCACATGAGTGCAAGAACTGTTGCCACTTGACGACTAAGTAGACATCTTGATTACACGAAATGCAGGACTGGTGGGGTCTCTCCCTATCAATCAGTGAGTTACTGACCCTCCCCCTTCAGAGGGAAAACCCCTTTGTATAAAACTGATTGGCAGCAGGGATTAGGGAGAATTTCCAACCTTGAGTTTAGCTCAGATTCAACTGTTTTGGTTTTTTCCTCAAAAGCCATAAAAATATTCCACCTGCAGAAGGAAGGAATAGCAAAGGGAATCTGTGCTACAAGTGATGCCTAGATGTTGGTATTTGTGGGGGTGTATTTTCAAGGCAGGACTATAAGCATCTGAAAAACCACTCAGGTTTTCTGGGTTTTTTGCATGATATAAGTACAAAGAGACTCTGTGGTAGATGAAGGGAATGATGTTAAGTTTGTAAGTGTTTAGGAACAACATGAGTCTTAGCTGGTAGGATCCAGAGCAATGGGATGATTAGAACCTCATCCCTAGAGGTAAAAGATAGTGGGACAGTAGTCTGATCTGTGGCATTTTTCTTCCAATTTTCAAGCACTGAAATTTCCTAAAAAGATGAGAGTATTTTTTCACACTCTTTCTTCTAGTCAGTTTTCAGCCATGCCCTTATGATGAAGATAAAAAAATCTTCATAAGTTCCCTTCTTTTCCAACCTGGGACCTCACAGTAAAGCAAATACTACAGTCTTTGCTCAGGCACAAGGCTCATGTGAGCTAAAGGAAGAGGAAAAAAAAAAAAAGAGAAAAAAGAGAACCCAGAATTCAGCAATGACTTAAGCAAGGTCTGGTCCATAAAAGTTTAAGACCCATAATAAAAGTGGCTAGCACTGGGAAATATTCAAATCCTAACATTTCATATGGGTGTGACTGCTTAACTGGCTTCAGCTCCCTCACAACTCTGCCATGGCTAGAAGAGCGGTCCTGCTCTTCCTACGCATATGCTTCCCCCTTTCTGTGGTCAAGCAGTGATCTGATCGCTCTGCAACTGCTCTAGAGCCAGCAGTGACACAATGGGAAGGTCAGGGATGGAGCAGCTGGAAATAAGAAGAGTGGAGCAATTATTTTCATCATGCTCAGAGCATGAGAGTCACCTCAAGTTAGGGTCTGAGCTAATACCAGTTGAATCTGAAGTTTCCACTGGCTCTGCATGGTGATGGTCTATGTATACTTCACCTGAAAGGCAGGTGAGTGACAGTCTTTGTTTTCAGCTTAGGTGTGGTACACTAGATGAATTTCGTGCCTGTCAAAATGAGAGTTAGAACAGCCCTGGCTGTTTTACAGGTGAGAGTGTTTCTGGTAGTGGCAGCCTCCCAGCATGTGTTTAATTTGTATATCTATAAAGGACGAGTATAAAATCACGTCCCTCACACATACACACTTCCATATCATGGTGCAGCTTCAGCTTCATAGGCTCCATCTGGACCGGGGCTTTACTTACACCTGCCTTTGGGCAGACCCAGAGGGGTCCTTGAATACGTGCCGTGTACTGAAGATGACTGGCCCGCTTGCCGAGCATTTACAAAACACCTGCTTTGTAGCATGTATAAAATCAGTCTTGACTTGGCCAGCCCTTTGTTCGAAAGGCATATGTTTTGTAGACTATCAGTATGCATACGTGCCTTAGACATGCAATTTTTATCTCACCCAATAAGAAGACAGTTTAAAATATTTTATTAGGTCTCTTTGATAGTATGTGGAGTGTCTAAAATTAAAGTGCGAGTGTATTTTAAACAGTCAGTTAGAACTGACCCACTTTAAACATTTGTTTTTCTGCTTATCCTTTAAAGTCAGGTATTTATCTCACAAATAGTGAGTTTGGTTAGGATATTTTCTTTGCATATGAATTTTCTTTACCTTTCTCTAAAAAGATGTTAGCCTGTACTGTCATCAAAATAAAGGATAAATGCCTATATATAACTAGGAGCATAAGTTAAACAAAGTTGAACCTTTGAAAAGAATTATTCCATGAGCAAGATGAAAAAAAAAAGTTGTTAGGCGGAGGTTTCCCTGAAATAACTTCAGAAGAATACAATTTCTTTGAATGATCTGCAAGAACTTACATGAGTTAAAATAAACAGTTTTGTCTTATATAACATGGCATTGGCAATGCTCAGAATTTAATATCCTAAATTTGTACAGATACAATAAATTACCACCTGCAGGTGAAGTAGTACAAATGTTTTCTTACCTGGCATTAAAAATCATTCCCTTGGGAGAGAGAGGTAGACACCTTCCACATTCTTGTATTTGCTTTTACAGGTTCCTCTTTGCAGAAGCATCCAGAAAAACAAAGGTGCTACTACAGAAAATTTTGCTTTTCTTGGCAACAGGGTAATTCTTTAGCAACTCTGTTAAAATCACCACTGTGATGACACAATATCAGAAGACAGAGCAAAAGGAAAGGAAGAAAAAAGCCTGAAATTCAAGAGTTTTGTTGATGTACCTTCAAAACTGGCATTTCTAATTCTAATATTGACCGCCTATATTGGACTCCCCAACTTTTTTCTTTGCCCTTTTTGTATGTACAGAATGCAGTTCTTTCCTTCTGCTTTGTCCTCCCCCTGTAATATTTGAAAACATTTTTCTTGTCACATCAGCTTTACAAGACTATGTATGCCTGATCAGAGTCCTCAGAACTGATACTCTCCACCCCAAGAACACAGTGCTGGTGGTGGTACTGCAACAAGTGCTGTGTTGAACAGAACTATTGCCAGCTACTGAGATGCTTCAAAAGGGAGGGAAAAAAAAGGGTCTTTGAAGTGCTGCTAAAAGGCACAGGTCTGTCTGTCTCTGAAGCCCACTCAGCACAGAATCACAGAATCACACAGAATTGCAGAATCTTCATGGTTGGAAAGGACCCTTAAGATCATCAAGTCCAACCAAACAACCTACAATCTCTGCTACTTGAGCATGCCCTGAAGCGCCACATCTAGACGTTTCTTAAATACCTCTAGGGATGGTGACTCAACCACCTCCCTGTGCAGGCTGTTCCAGTGCCTGACCACTCTTTCAGTAAAGTAATTCTTCCTGATATCTAACCTAAACCTCCCCTCCCGCAGCTTCAGACCATTTCCTCTGGTCCTGTCTTTATTCACTTGGGAGAAGAGCACCTTGTAGGATCAGTCCTCAAATTGTTACTACTTGGGATAAGCAAGTTTTGAGTCTTACTGAAGCTGAAGCTAGAGTTACAGTTAAGAAAGGTTCCCTTAGGATGAAAGCGGAGAGGCCAAAAAACAGGAATAAAGTCTGATTCTGACATGTTAGGCTCATTCTCCTAGCAGTAATTAACAACTCTTAGTACTTACCTGTCTATGGTTTCTTTAAAGTGTCCTGTATCCATGCCAGCTTTCTCTGAAGTCACTGAGAACCAAACCAGATGGAAAATTTACCCTGATGTGTACTTTACCACAGCATGGATCAGTACTACCTTTAATCACAGCATTCCCTGCACTAAAAAGGGGGAATACGTCAAGTATTTTGGTAAATATAGCTACTACACATGGCAAATGTCAAGATTTTAATGACACTCACTTTTCAGAGCTTTCCTTCTTCAAAGGGCTTCCCATTGGCTGGCGTACTTTAGAGTAATGACTCTTCAAAACTGCCCTGGGAAGTAAGTGCTCAAAGTATAAAGTTATTTTCTGGCTTTCTTCTCTCCCTTGAGTTCATCGCCCCAAAGCTCTTAGAATGGTGGCTGTGTTCAATCACTGCTACATAGCCCTGGCGTGCTCAAAGCTGTTTCATGACAACACGGTTAGCAGGTAGGTAGTTTTGCTCCTTGATTTGTCCAGCATTTGACTGTAAGTGAAACAACTGGCTCAGCCTCCAGGCTTGGCAGGGTAGATGCATGTCTGCCATTGTTAAGGCCTCATTCTTCCCTCTGAGTGCCATATCCTTACACCTCAGTGGAGGCCAGGAGGCAGAATATGGGCTTTGCATTTTGCCTATAGACTTAGCTTATCTCTCACCACTTGCATCGTGCTCTGCTGTTCTTAAATGCCACACTTCATTCAGTAATTCTTTTTTCTTTTAATCCAGGCTTCAAGAATGTATTTCATAACAGCTCCCATCTATGGGATAATTATGCATAGTTAGTTGTACTCAACAATGATGATTTCATAACATACCACAAACAGGTGCCCATTAAATTCCTTTATTGGAGACAGTAACATTGCATAATTACAGATTTGATGAGGAAAACTGCAAATAGTATAGACTGTTTCTACTGCCAGCAAAATACAGTTATTACAGGATTTATAGACATACAAATATAAAGTGTTTCTTTCATGCCAGATGGTCTGTACATAACAATGCCATTAGGAGCGCTTAATTGTGCTTCTACAAAACCTTTAGAGAAGAATGAGGTAGAGTTTCCTTTAGTTTATCCAGTATTTTTTCACACATCTGTCCTTTACTGCTTTTATATGCTCAGATCCTTGTAAAATACCTAGTTAACATTAACATTTGAGAAAACAGAGACCCTTCAGAGGTGTTTACTTCTCCCTCTTTAAGTTGCTAATTTCCCGCTGCTTATACGCCACAATTCCAGTAACTACTACTGCACTCTTCTAAATGCCTCAAAGGTCAGGCAGACTGGGACATCTGTCTTTCCAAATTTACTGCTTCGACAGAAATTTTTTGCAGATAGCTTCAGATAAAGCTCTTACTTGTCTCCATCATGGCAAAGAACCTTTTACATTCCATCTACTACAACGGCCTAGCTAGAGTCCCAAGCCATCTCCCCAGGAGATGGAGGGAATAGTTTCACTCTTTGTCAACATCCTCAACTATGGGATAGAGCTAATGATATATTTGTCTCCTACTTGCAATTCTAGTCAGCTACTGGGCCATTAGAAAATAAATATAAATTATGGGAACAGAATAGGCCACTGACCTGTAGAAAACAGTTTCTCACTGTTAGATGATCTGGAGCATTACCTGTTTGTTTTGATCTAATATTTTACTGTTTCATGACACATAAAAGTATGTTGCAGGTTTCAGTCAACATACTAGGGCCCGAGTTATGAAAAAGTAGGCACAAATGTAAGTATTTAAGCAACTGAGTAAAAGCATTCTTAAATAGCAATCTACCATCCTGCTAGACATTTGGTATACCTAGGTCGTCTCTGTTTTGGGCTGAATGAGAATGGTAATGACGTTCTTCTGACCTCCTGTCTTGACTGACTTGCTGGGTAGTTTTACTCTCATTCCTTAGCATGCCTGTTCTGGAGACAGAAGAGTTTTCACTTAACTTTTTGCTCTGGCATTTGCTGCAAGCACTTAGTACTTACTAAAAAACAGAGAGTGCTCTAGTAGGGCACAGTAGAGAAAAAAACCTTTATTTCACCTGAAGAGGTCACAATTCTAGTGGTGACCAAATCATAACGAAGAGAGGATTTGGCATAGCAATCACCAGCAAGAAGGTGGTTACATAAAGAATAAGAATGTTTGCTTTCTTCTCATAATCTACTGAGACATGATATTTTAAGATAATAGTTCAGTGATACTGTATCAGAAGTCTAAAATGAAAAGCAAAATTTTTGTGAAAAGGTGCAAAATTTAAAAGATTCCTTGTTCATATCTCGATTGCTGTGATCATAAAATGAACAAAAATCTGTTCCTGCAAGATAGTACCGTCTGAAGTAACTTCTGAGCTCCTCCATCTCACACTTAAATGACTGCTCCAAGCCTGACCGAATCAAGTCCTATAAAGAGTTGGCATTATTAAGAGAACCAGCTCTTAGAAACTTTCCCAACTCTTGCTTAGAAAAAAAAAAAAAACCACTACGTTTATTTTATCCTCTATTCCCTGCATACCTCTTTGGTAAAAACAAAAAATTATCAATGTTGGAAAACCATTTGGAACACTGTAGTTAATTACTTCCACAAAGTTGCCTTCACTTTTTCTACCTTAACTTTATCCAGCAGATATTTTAAAGACTTTAAAACTCTAGATCAAGGTCTTAAATCCTCCTTAAGATCTTCCTATGAACATGAGATTTAAGATTCTTTTTTAAAAGCATGTAATGAGAATTCAGGATTATGGTAAAAATCAGACATAATAAATTAAGTTTTAAGATAAGCAAACAGTATAAATTCATGTTCAGAGAAAGGGATGAGGATCTAGTGAATTTAAACACTGGTTTTTTTAGTAGATTTGGGTGTGGTTAACCTTGCTAACGTGGTCAGTGAGATTTATTTCTATCTATCTATCTGAGCTACTAATTCCAAAATTTTGTTAAATTTGAAGTATTCTTGACTATTCTAATTCAGCATTGCTCCACATCTGCTAAGCCCTAACGTACTTGACTGTTCTAGCTCAAGGTAATGGACAAGTCAGTTTCGTTTATGGAGTTCAGGATGCATTTGCCAAGTATGCTATAGATGGCACTCAGATTTTGCACAGTCAGGGAAAATACCCTGGAATTCCCACTTATGATCATCATGCTTAAAGCAAGGCATGGACAGAAGGATTGCAACAACAATATTTTTCATCAATGTAATACCAGTACTCTCTTTGGCTATTATGACTAAAAATATGAATACTTATTAGGAAGTTACTCAGCTTAAATAACTTAGGATCTATGAATTATTTTTCCAAATCTTGAGAACAGTGGCAAAATACAGTAAAACACAGCTCTCTGACACTTACCATTTGCTAAATATTGCAGTTCAGAAAATGCGTAGTTGAGGTTGATGAAGAGGTCTGTCTCAGTGCTACATGACAAAGTGTACCTCTAGAATAGTTGTAATCTAATGACTCTACATTGATAGGTACAATGCTTCTTTCAAGCATCACTTTTAAATAAGACAGCACTGTTTGGGAGGTGGAGGTGAATTCTCAAGATCTTTCTGTAAGCTACTTTATGTTCTGAACTATATATTTTGCTTGTTTGTGGGTTCATACAGCAAACCTTAAATATATTTCTCATTCAAATAACGTTTTTCTCCTGCATAATCAAGATACTTCCACTCTAAATCAATCCTTGAAATACTGGACTTTACATGGCATCTCTCTCTGCTGCTTAAGAAGCTTTCTAGAAAGCTTATTTGATCTGTATGAAATAACTTTTTATGCAAAAGTTTGAATCGGAGTTAAAAGAGGTATAAGTGGCAGTACTACTACTCTGCACTTACAAAGAGGTTGGATAACTTGTCCAGGGTCACAACGTCAGTGGCAGTTTGTTCAGGCATTACACGTGCACAGGTGGTGAAGTGCAAGTCTGATCCCTGAACACCTTCAAGATGAACCAAATACTTCTCTTTTTTAAACTGCCACTACTGCTAAAAGCAAAAAGAATGCAAAATTTGCTTAAATGGTCACATTTAGGTATGAGACTTAGCAGCATCATGATAAGAGGCTGGGGAAAAGGTGTTCCAAGTCTGTGTGGAAGGGAAAGAAAGATAGCAAGGAACAGCCCACCTCAGGGCACGCTCAGCCACCATTTACACCTGCCCACCTCCCAGTATACAAGCCTGCCACTGGGACGTTAAAACTTACCATCAGCAGGGTGAATCCCATGCAGAGAGTGCCAATGTGCCATAGTCTGGCAGGCTGTGCTACCATCTCTGTATTCTATTTCATTGCAAGGCACTATCAACAGACAGTTCACACTAAGCAATCTCTTGAGATTATGCAGATCGTTGTGGAGAGGCCATTGAATTCGAGAGGGTTTCTCCTCTAATTAGGTGGCTATGAGATCAGTCCCAGCTGTTTTTCTGTCTACCTCCTTGGAAAACCATGTGTTAGACAGGCATTTCAAATAATTTGCACTCCAGATATCACATTTTTCCAAATTACCATTCTTCATGCCTGAGGAAAAATAAGTATAAAATAAGTATATAGGAGAGGATCAATGGTATCTCTCTGTTGAATTAGGTAAACCCAAAACAAGAGTTTCTCTGGAAAGAGGAGGAGTGGAGGACAACTGCTTTTTGGCTTGAGACAGTTGAACAGGTGTAAACAATGGCTGGGCAGAGAGATCTCTCACTATCTTGGTCTCGTCTTATCAGACTTCCCTTCTATATCCCAGAAAAACCATGTTTGCTTTGCACTGCTACAGACAAACCAGTTTATCTACCCTAAGCAGGAAACTTTATTAGCATTCTCACCAGAGCCTGTCACTGTAAATTCTCAGCGAATTTGCCCTCCTTGCAGTTAGAAATCTAGTTAAGTGATGCCAGTTGCTGAAGCCATAACTCTTGGCATCAGAACAGCTTGTATGAAATGCTTGTTTCATGCAAAGCCCTCTCATTTGAAGGACTTCTTTCCTATGCATGAATCACGCTCACCAAACTGAAAATTAAGGACATGCTCAATACTGAAAATAATAATCAAAAGAATGAAGGGGAGAAGAAAGAACATACAAAAATGAGAGTTCATTATTATCATTTTAAAGTACCAGTGTTTGTAAAACATAAGCATGTGAAAGGCTGAATCTCATTTGATCAACCCAATTAAACATTAAATAATTGCAGCCAATTATGCAAATATCACACAACAATATTAATTTGTTGATCTTTTTTGAACAGTCTCAAATTCTCCTAATGTTAGAGTATCTTATGTCTTAAATGATCAATTAGCAGAACCATAACTAAGTGATGAAGAATAGATAATTGCCTAGTTATGATGTACCATACTCTTTCTATGTAAATCCGTTGCAATTAAACAAATAGGGCACATGGAGAAAAGATGTGCAGATGTTCTTTTACAATCTATTATTAGCTCAGGGAATATCACAGTTCCCTCCTAAATTTTACAGGCAAAAATAGGAAGAATGCAATACCAAATACTCACTATTATTTACACATATTATTTCTTTCCTTTGGTTAACAGGATAAAAAAGCAGTGGCAGAACAGCATGCAACATCAGAAGAATTTCCTGTATTATACTCACCCATCAGCTCCCTTATTTATGCTTTAAAGTTTAAAATCTAGAACCTATTCGCTTGAATCTCATTTGGAAACAAGCACCGCTTTGAGTTGACACAGCCGGAGTAAAGCAATTAACCAGGATGCTAAAGACAACAGTTAACATACACACGCTACATTGTTCTCATTCTTCTCTTCTACAAAAGTCTGTGCATTTCTGTGGGTCACTCCAGTTTCAACTCTCATCATTCTGAAATCTCCATCGGCTCAAAATGTGCAGTAAAAGGAAAGGTGTCTCTCTGGTCAGTGCAGGAAACAGTGCAAACCACAATAAATGAAAACATCTGGTTTCCTCACATTAAATTACTTGCATCCAATTTAAGGGGCGTTTTACACAACTTTTAAGTTTACACCACAGTAAAATAATTCTACTAACTGGTCCTTATTCATTCTGACTAGTGAATAGATTACTGCTGGTATACTGATGCCTTCTTTGGGATTTTTGACATACGATACCTGTCATCGCTATCAACATCCTGAGATGTTAAGGTATCATACAACTGGTTTGCCGTGCATCTGAAATTAGATATTTCCACTTTTCCTTTTGCTGCTAAATCTAAGATGAACACAAGGGGACAGATTAGATAGTTCAGTACCAGGAAGCCACATGTGGTTGCTCATTACATAATCTTTAGAGAGCTCCATGCCACACTCTAGTTAAAGGCACTCTTTAATTATGATACTTGTCTCATTGGATAAAACTCTCTACCCCACGTTGCATCTTGACATATTCCTCGTGTTAATTTTTCCACCCATATAATTAAATAAAAAAGAAAGACTACCCAGCAGCTTATAATACACACTGAACAAAGACCAGGACACGAAATAGACTCAAATGGTCAGAAAAGCAGACACACAATACTATGGCTACTGTAAGCGAAGCAACACTTTGTGCTTGCGGTTGTATTCTAAAGAGAAAACTATCTAATAAATTTTAACAATGGTTACATTGTCAGAGAGAACCTTCAACTGTTCTTCATTAAAAGATCAGATTGGACCACAGTGAAAGACAGTAAAAGTCATGATTTGAGGGAGCAAAAGAAAGTGATAGTTAAGTAGGTGTTGTCTTTAAAATCTGACCAAAAATTAACAAGAAAGACATAAGGCTGCTTTTTAGCAGTTGCGTAAGGCATGGATGGTCTGTTAGAAATTACATTTTGCCTTTTTAATCTGTTAGAATGTTTTAAAATGTTAACAAATGCCCGTAACTACAAAGGACTTATAATGCATGGGAGAGATACTGTTGGGTCTTAAATATAATAAAGTGCTAAATATTTCCCTTAATACTGGTTCATCTCTACGGCAAACTATGGCAATAAGTGTTTCACTTTTACTTCTTATAGGACTCCATTAGTGTTAATAAAGTTCCACCAGTTTTACACTGAAGTAGCACTTTGGAACATTGACACAGAATATGGTGATCCTTTTTGGCAAGAGATATCTTAAAGCTGTTCGACAAAGCCGTGTGCAAGAAGAGAAATCTCATAAATATTACAGTATAATTGTTAGCGAACATTTGCAGAAGTTATTTCCCTAATTATGGGCTACATGCTCTATGTTGCTTTCAAATAGTATTAGGACTGCATGTGAGAGAATAGCAGTATATGAATGAAGAAGTATGTGCTTAATCAGGACAAATCTGGGGTTTGAATGAAATCTCTTTCCTTCTTGTGCTAGGTATTTTCAGCTGACAACATAGCTCGTTCCTTAATAGGAAGGCCCTATTAAGGTACACATGTGTCAACGGAGGCTGGATACATTTCATAGCAAGTGGTGAAGGGGACAAGGAAAACATTTTGCGGATCTAAATTATGTGACTGGACGTCGAAAGAAATTCCTCGATCTAAAGGCTAGGTTGCTCTGAGGAGTGGTTCAACTTTCACAGCCACAGTTGTCTAATCTTATTTTCTAGACATTCAGTCGGAAGGCAGCGCTGTGGCCGCAGTGCCCAGCTCTGTGCTAGGCCAGACAAAGGGTGATTCTTGTCTGAGCAGGACCTGGCTCAACCCTGTAAATCCTGTATGGAAGGATGTATTAAACTATGAGGGAGGTATGCAGTGCCCAAGCAGCCACAGTGTATCCCCATGGAGGGAAAGGCAATAGCCCAACAGGGAGCCTATTGCAGGCTAGATCAACTTGGAGGATTTTGGCCTAAAGGACAGAGCTGTTATTTGACACAGTATCCTAGAGGGCTGTGCAAACTCAGGAATCTCCCATACAAGCAGAGTATGAAAGGGAAGAGCTTATGGCTAAACTTAAAGTGTTTTCCCCACACAGAGAAAAAGGCAAAATAACATCAATAGAACCCTGTGGCCAACTAACAGGCAACATCTTTGTGTTATGTGACAATGGGAATGGCAGTTAAAAAAACCAAAACAAACTGAAGAGCAGTTGAAGAGCAGTTTTTAGGCTGTACAAAAGACACAAGGAGGCACTAAGGAAATCATTAGGAAAGTTGTATTGCTAACATTTAGCACCTCTACCAAGAAGACAGGCTTCTACCAGAAGGATTACAGTAGAAATCAAAATGATTGTGTTCACATTTGCCAGATTGTGGAAACAATCATCCTGGGGAGCAAATTTGTACAGAAACTATGCTATGCACAGGCAGCTACAGAAGTTATCATGTCTGCTCTGTCTGAAGGGTCTCAACTCTTCCACCTTCATGACACCAGCACTGTCCAATCGCTGTCTTCTCTTCCATACTGAAACAAAACAAAAATGGAGTTTAAGAATAAAAGTTGAAAGTAACAGTGTACAATTATGATAACTTCTTAGGTCTGTCCCCAGAAAGATTCATATCCACCACCCTGATAGAAGTTTAGATTATTTCTTATGCCTTTACTTCTGTCTTTGATTTGAGCAAAGCCTAAACATAGGTTGAAGCTTTATCCATCTAACAATACGTAGACTAGGAAGGGGTGATACTGATACTCACTAGAGATGATAGAGAAAAGTCCTGCTTCACTAGAGCTTTCCATCTATTTAATACAGTTATTCCCTGAGGTCAGTTCACTAATTCATTCATAAGTATGCCCCTGCTCAAGCTCCAATCAACAAACACATTTGTTTTTATTTCTTTTTCTTTTCAAGGTGGCTTTTTATTACAGCATTCTGATTGAATGTGAAATAAAACCCATCTCAAATACCACAGAGTACAATTACAGAGAATTATAACACAACTCAAACAAGTCATCTTTCTGTATGCAAACCAACAGGATCACCAGGCAGAAATGAAGGCAACCCACCACATAGAGCTCTATCCCTTCCAGGGGAGGATACAGTCCCAAGGCAGAAATTTTGGTTGTTCAACTGGCTCCGTGTTCTAAAGCTCTTTGTCACCAGCCCTGTAAACAATGCTCCAGAGCACCCCAAAAAGGCGCATAAGATTCAAGTATCTAAGTAAAGTAGAGGCAGACAGACTAGCAGCAGATGTAAATTGGGAGCCCTTTCCTTCGTAGTACCATGTTCAGGGAGCTTGAAAACACTTTCCTCCAAGGAATAAAGACTGTTTATAGAGGCTTTATGTAGCCTGGAAAGATCACTTGATGATAATTTCTCCAGAGAGGATAAAAGGAAGTTCCTTTAATCCAGGTTCTGCATCATCAGGAAAGGAAAAAAAGGGACAAGAAAGCAGGGAAAAGGCAATGGTTCCAAATCAGGCTGAGCCAGAAAAAACACACTTCTGGATCCACAAAGGGAATGAAATTCAGTTTGCTTTGGCCTTTTACACTTTACTCCAGCAGGTAAAGCCTCTAAATGACCTCCACATTTATCACATCTACTTTTTCTTTTCATTGCTAATTCTGCTGCACCTGTTCTGTAGTCTGTGATGTGGACTAAACATTGCTATGGTGCTACACAGGACCTTGGATGAACTACTTGTTCAAAGGATTTCCAGTTTACATTCCCAGATGTCAGTGTGGTTGCCTTGGGAATTCTAACCAAGGAAAAGCAGATTATCATTAGTTTAACCGCAAAGCACTGGATTACCCTAATGTGAGGCAATTTTGTTGAGGATCAGGGCAAAGGGAGAAAAAAAAGAGATGTCTTTGACCTTCATATTACTCCTTCTCAGAGAAGAGGTGGCACCCCTACCTCCCCCAAATCATAAAGCAGGCAAAGGCCAGGGGATTATTTGTAAATTTTGCTCGCTTTAGGTGGTAGTATCACCTAATGCTCTGATGCTGACTTCAGAAATTGCAAGGGCTGGTCTGAGTTGCCATTTGACTATGGTTTGAACCTGTTTCCAGAATTAAAAGGGAAATAAAGCTGTTATACCACAATCAAGGTGTTTCCATTCTGGAAATAAAAGCAGATTTAGCTTCCTTTACTGATTCTGTCACAGGCTTTGTGACCTCAGGCTAGTCAATCCCATCCCTTATTTCTCCTCCACAGGTCCTGCTTTGTAAAAATTAACGCGTCCATTCTCTTTCCCTGGTTGTTTTCCACTGGTCTACCCATTTAGACTGTGCAACTTCGAGAAAGATAGGGGTTTTGACTGAATATCTGTTCACTGCTGACTTGACTGCAGTGTTTAAATGTATTTTATATCATGTAGTATAAACAATATGTCTTACCTTCTATCCATCCCTTCAAAGTTGCATCCTGATCTACACTTTAAAGGGTGTAGCAAAAGCTTGTTTATTCTCAAAGCGTGGAAAGCAAAACCACAAAAACATCTGAGTGGTATTGCAGTGAGTGTATTCCCAGAGAAAAGAATCTCATCTCTTAATCTTCTAACTCAAGCGGTTATAGAAGACAGTGTACTATGACTAATTCATTCATAAGCACACCATTACTGTATACAATGTAAATGATTTAATCTAAAATCTTGATCAGCCTTTAGCAATCATGATTTCCACCCAGTCATAGGAAGGGAAATGTATATTGCAGTGCTACTACTGTGTCTCTCAAATGGCATGAGAAATGGAATCAGTTCTGCCCATGAGTTTCTAATTTGTCACTCTAGCTCTAGTTCCACTGAACAGCTGTTCAAATCCAAAGAAATGCTGTTGAACACAGAAGACTTGCAAAAGAACAATGAGCAGCATGAAAACAGACTTGGAAACACAATAACGAAGATAATCTGAAAATGTTAAACAAGCATGTATTGTACACAAGGGAATCAGTATAATGATATTGGATATGGAGCCTTGCACCTCTTCTTCACAGGTTCAAATGCAGGACAATGCTGGTACTGAGAATTTTTACTTTTTTACAAATGTCCGTTGTCCAACATTAAATGGATACAACGCCCTAGTTCAGGCAACAGCACAGCACAGAGACCAAAGCTGTGTTTGGCTGTAATTTCCATTGCATTTTATTCTTCAGAACTTGAACGTTCCTTGGAACAGCAGCCTCAGGCTGTCCGAATGATAGTGCAAATAGTCCAATGATACTGCAAAGAGATCCTATTTTTCCCCCTCCTGGGCGAATATATAAAAGATCTTTGTGAAAGATCCTGAAAACTCCCCTGACATTTAAAGAATATTATATATTACATTTTGTGTGTTACAGCATTGTTTGCTGTATGACAACCTGGGGTCCATTTGGATATGAGCTCATCTCTTCACAGACAGGAAAGTGCAGAAACACAATCAGCAAGCTCTCAAGGGAGAAGCAGCCATCATTCTCTCTAAAATCATGTTTCTAATAAACGAAGTGTTCTAACACTCCCGGCTTCTTTAAAGAAGGAAGAAAACCCAGAAGTAAACATCTACGTAATAGTCCAGCACTTTCCAAGAGTGATGGATTTACTCTTGGCAAGTAACTAATGAACACTTGCTATGCACATAGTTTTAAGATGAAAAGGTCCATATGCATAGTTGTAAAGTGAAAAGGTCCGAGAAAGATAATGGTTAGAAGAAACCCTCACTTTTTCTGTCTCCTCCTGAGCCATGGTTGGGAGTGGAAAAGCAAGGTGATCAGGGAAGGCATGGGAGGAAGCCTCAGAGAGCAGGCTGGATAAATTTGTCTTAATAATTCACTCACTATCTATTGGCCAAGGGAGAAAGACACATGTTCCAGTGTTGCCTTCTGAAAAAGAATTCTGGATTTCACAAGCCATTCTTCTAGCGACTGCAAGTAAAAGCGATCAGTGGAGACTCAAACTGAACACAAATTGTTGAAGGCCCTTACATATATTGCAAAATCATCACCATCCATCCATCCCAATGAATGGGATTTTAGGTGGGTCAACATATGACAGCAGACTGCAATTCATGGGTAGTTTTTGTTTGGGGTCTCATCAGAAGAGCCTTGTGCCAGATTATTTCCACACACTAGTAAAGGGCCCGTAAAACAGAAAGAAAAACAATAAATTTCAGGACTCTTTCTTAAAAAGATCTGAGTATTTTATGGTATTCACAGAGTTGTAGTGTGGTACGCTACATCTCACAATCTTTCAAGAAGATTCTTAGTTCAGGGCTTACGGCAGGAAGATAAAAATTTTAGTAGCAAATCTAAGAACCTCTTGGCCAAAAGCTTAGAATGTAGAACAGTAACCATCAGACTTGATTTGAAGAAATCATGACAATACTGCCAAGGAGCTGCTTTCAGATCTTAAATAGAGGGGCTTGTAACTTGCCAAAACCTACTTCTATCCCTAAATCCCCCACACCACAAACTATGCTAAATAAGGAAAACAGGCAATCTAAATAAGAAGGACCATCATGTTCTGATCATTGACTTTAACTGAAGTGGTATTGACTCCTATGTCCAGATCAGGTCAAACAGATTCCAAACAGACCTTAATATTTGGCAGACCACAGGGGAAGGAACTGTTTTAAGAACAAGAAGTGACCGTGTGATTGGAAAGATGCTGAGAAACAGAAATGGTGATCAGCTGGCTCCTGCTAGTGAGTGCTTACCACGTCACCCATCTCTTTATTGCTTAGCTTATATTCATTTGTGATCATGGTTATTAAGATGCTTCATCTATTTTTTCCCTTAAAAAGAAGCATATAACAGTACTGGACTTTACTTATAACAGTAATATCTTACAACTCTCATCCAGCTTCCAAATAGGGAAAAAAATATATCAGTCTCCATCCATATCGTACTTTCTCAAGGGAAAAAAAATAATAAATTGATTGAATAGCCACACCAAACAAAAGAATCTGTATTATTATATAATGGTGCCTATAGCACCACTATTAAAAAGACTATTTTCAGTTGTTTTCAAATTTTCACCTTTTGTTATTTTATCTGGTTAAAGAGGAGGAAGCACCTTACCTGGATATCAGTCAGCTTATTCAGGAAACGGGTTGTTACCTGAGGTCCATTCTCCATCGTTGGAATATGCAAATGCTGACATTGAATAAAAAGGGGTGGGGGGTGGGGGAGGGCGGAAAGAGAGAGAGAAAATAATATGTAATAATAGCTTTATGTACATATGAATACCTTAGGGTCACCAAGAACTCTAATAAATATTTATCAAGCTTTCTAACCCTCTTTACAAGTAGGCAAGTATTGTTGTAACATTTTTTTGTAGGAGGCCATGCTGAGCCAGGGAAAAGTAGGATTAGTTGAATTGTAATGCGGTTTTTAAACAAAGGCTAATCTAAGCTTTCCAAAAGATCTGTCCAAAATGGAGAGCATATTGTACAGGCAAGAGTAGAAACACTATATACAGCATTTCGTTTCAAAGTATATCATGTAGAAACACAACAGGTACATTTATAGTACTTATCATCACTCAGCATCTTGATATCTCTCATGTTATCTTATCACCTCATAATACCAATACATTTATTCCATCTTATTAATTCAAGAAATATCACCTTACAGACGTTTACTGTACTTGTCATACTTACTGAAACAAAGCACATCGAGATAGGCAGATGCAATAACTAACCTTCTGAACTGACTTTGTGCTGGCTAAATAGCATCAAGTCAGCTTAACAGGCTGAACGCCTGTGGAATTCCACCTGTGCAGGAGAAATCTCCCATATGGTGGATAGTAGGTGGAAGCAGCTGTGCACCCTACTGAAACATCTCTTCCATCAGAGCTTGGTTCCCTGCAATGAGGGGTGCAGAAGAGACGAACTTGAGAAGGAAAGAACGCAGTGGCTCAGAAACTTGATTCCTTGCAAAAGTTCTTCCCATCCTCACCTTTCCCAGGTGCCTTAATTATGGAAAAAATTTTCAATAAAGGAAACATGGGAGAATGTATTTTTCTATATTTTCAAAGATGCTGGGAGCTTTTATTTCTTCCTTGTCCCAGGATTTGACATTTTATGATTTTAGCTATTAAAAAACCCCAGATGATGAGAGGGAAAGTTTTCTTCTGACAACATTCTAGTAACTCACTTGAGAAACAACATACTGACACTGTTCCTCTTCCCAGGAGCCTCTGGCAGCACTCCTTTTCTAACTTGTTTTTTGTGTCAGCTGCAATTAATTATGATAAAATTCTAAAGAAAGAAAAAAGGTGAGGGAAGAAGATACATTTTCTTACCTTGCCCTTATATAAAATTTTAGAAATAGGACACACAATACAAGCTGTTCCAGCACCAAACATCTCCTTTACTCTGTTCTCTTCCAAGGCAGCTGTCAGGTCACTCATGGTGATGTATCGCTCAGACACTTTAAATTCTCCCTGCACAAGAAGAATCAACCATAAAAATTGTAAAAACTTTAAAAATGGTTTGTATTCTTCTTTTCAATGTTGAAACATCTCTAACAGAACTATTAGCCTAGTGGCAATGAGTCAAGTTTTGGCTGTGATGATCTTTTGAAACCTCCCAGTATCACACAAGATAGGCTCTAATCGAAAGAATGACCTTCAAGGAAGCCAGTGGTTTGCCAGATACAATGCTGATGATTAAGTGGCACTTCCTCCTGATTTGGTACAGAATAGCAATATTGCATTAGGGAATAATACATCAGAATTTGTCATGGGTGATGCGACACAGGATCTGACTACTCATGGTCTCTAGCGTGCTACAGTTTGTACAAAAATTACTCAATTATGTCAAGACAGCTCTGCATCCCACTCTCAGACAATTCTTAAGCAAAATACATTCTGTTAATTCCACCTGCAATAGCGCAATTGCAACTAGATGTGATATGTTTCTTTAATTCCTGGTGAAATTTCACACTGTAGCCTGCACACAGCTGTCACATACAAAAATTAACTGTACTGCAGGTACGAGTAAAGCAATTCACATTGGACAGTCTTAGCGTAGGAAGCGTTTTACCTTCTACCAGTGTTGAAGAATGCACAGCAACTGATTGAGGGGATGTGTTTAAAGAACAAAAACAAACATCAAACTTCAAAATTTTCCTTTCATGAATTTATGTGGACTCTATTGTCCTATCAGACCAAACTAAAGCTTAGCCCTTGTTTTATATACAAGCTTTCTAACATGAAACAGAGACGCTTATGATAACAGAAAACACGATTAGCTCTGGACAGCACAGTATTTGGAGAGAATACTATTGGGACATCGTGCGAACAGAGTTTCAGATAGGTTAGGGAATGGAGGTCAGGAAGAAGAGAACAACCTTCGTGAGAGCAGAAGATACCTAATTATTCAAGAGCACTGAGGTGAGAGTCTGGTATCTCACAAACAAGCCCTATCAACTGGGAATGTCTGTCTGTCTCGTAAAGGAGATGGGACTGAGAACTGTGCGTGCATATCTGCACTAGGGGAGTACCAATAGGAATAAAGATGCACAAGAGTTCGGTGCAGGTCAACAAGTGTCACACATGCAACACAAAGTACCCGCCCGGGTCTCTTCACTGCAAGTTAGATTTAAATGATATAACTGTGAACCGTATTTCAGGAAGTCTTTCAGCTACAGGTGATTGGAAGTTGAGTTAATACCAAGGAGAAAGTATCACACTTGCCTGTGTCATTCCTGCTACTCCTCCCTAAACCTAAGCCTGGCCAGAACCAGGAGACAGGATACTGGGCTTGATAAGCCGTTGGCTGTATAGTACTCTTATCCAAGCTGCAATAAAACCTTTGAGTATGGTACAGGCCGAGTGAACAGTCTGACGCATTTCAAGATACGAGGTAGCCTCAAGTGTCCAAATAAGTATTTGTATGGCTACACTATAGAACTGGAATCTGGAAGCAGACAGATGACTTCAAGACTGTGGCTGGATTTTAGGCTGCATGCTACTTATTAGAAATAAGGGTGAAACCATGAGAACTAAGTGGAGAAGGAGTGTGCTGATGACTGAAGGATGGCTGCGGTCATGCACGGTAATTGTTTCCTTGCTTTAAGTTGCTGGTACCAGTGGATTTAATGAGAATTTTCATGTTGAATACTACATGGAGCTACTTTAACAAGCTCGGTATTGTTCTGTGTGACAGGTGTGGGTATTCTGATGATGTTGCTGGGAATCTATGAATTAGCATGCCCTTAGTTCCCATTTAGGTTAAGAGATTTGGCCAGATCAGTTGAGTTTCAAGATACTGAGCACCAGGAATGCTTACTTTTGTCGATATTATAACATGATAGTTGAAACCGTTACTGCCAAGGTCAAAACACCCACCCAGTTGCGTGCCAGATCCAAAATGCTTTGTCTTGTCACTCCTGGAAGGATGATGCCATCTAAAGGTGGGGTTGCCAGTTCATTCTCTGTCAAACACAAAAGAAATAGAAACACTGGTTGAGAAACAAAGAAACAAAAATAACGCTTACTGATATTACACCAAACATGAAAATTAGAAAAGACGAATCATATCAGAAACCCAGTAAGATGCAACATTTATCAGAGTTCTATAAGAACACAAGTTACACAAATTCAGTTCCAATAAGTTGGTTTTGAGTGTTTGAAACCTTATGAGTACACTTCAGTGGGTGGGGAAGAAAAACATTTACTAGATTAATAAAAGCATGGCTAAAGCCTAGTAGTAGGTGTATTATGGATTATTCCTCGGTGTATTATGGATTTTCTGCATAACTACTGGAAACCATTAAAAGGCTCAGTCTTCAAATTCAGAATAGAGATGCACAAAGGAAAGCAATACTTAATAATCCCAGGGCAGAACATTACTTTCCCTGAACTGCTTTACTTAATTTAGGAATATGGGATTCACTATACCTGCTTCCTACCATTAATATGAAACATCTATCAGAAAGTTTGAGGCTCATTTACTGAACAAGCAAAACATTGGAACCCTTGCCAAATGCATCTTGAGAGAATACTTCCTTAATGATCTTTTGTCTTAGTCCTTTTCTCCCCCCTAATTTTCTCTTTGCACAAAAAGAGCAGTCCTAATAAAATTCCAAAAGCACCAACAATTCAAATTGTTCGATTAGTTTGGTTTGCTAGCTTGTTTTTCTTGTTTGCTTTTGAAAAAGAACATTAGATAAATGTTCATCTAACGTAAATAATGAAATAGTAGATAAATGGTAATCCATACTGGGTAAATACTTAAAAAACAATACAGCAGCTTGTACGTAGCCTTTGTTCTTCCATCTGACCTTTTCAGCGAATCAGAGTCAATCTTTTTCATTTTAAAACATCACTTTCATTTTAAACCATTACATAGCGTACTCCGTGGTTTCTGTTATCAGAGAATACTGAGCATTTACTCTTTCAGACAGCCAGCCTTTTTTAAGACAGTCTCAGATTTGCACTGTGACGTGAAGACATCCACAGTCTTTCAGTAGCACTCTTCATATTTTTTTTTCTAACCATTTTCTCTTCCCAGTGAGAATTCATTATCTTTCTTGATCTTATAAGGATCCTATTCTGCTCATTAAATCCACAAACCATTAAGGTTTTTGATTCATTTTTACCTAGGTCACATAAAAGAACAAGATATGTATCTTCATGTTTTTATTATGCCCCCTTCTCCCTACCCGCAAAAGATCACTGCATCCAGGCCTGTTTGAACCAGTCTCAAAGGAGAAGCTGTCCTAAAAATGTTTCTATAGGTCCTGTGAGAACTTGCAGCTGGGTAGAAGAGAGAAATACGGTATTCATCCTTGGACTGAGGGTGCAGGTTGAGCTCAGCTGTTTAATACTCTGTTTTCGACAGTCAGCTAGATAATTCTGTGCACAAACACCGCCTGCCAGCCAGTGCATACACAGGTCCAGACTGACTACAGCATGGGCTCTCTCCTGTTCTGCAAGAAGGGGCTTTGGGAGCTGCTGGGGTGGGATAAGGGAAATGGAGGATAAATAAAAGGAATTGTTCATTGAATCTACTACTCACTGTCCATTCTCTCAGGAAATGTCTGTTACTTTTTAGTGCAGCCACCCCTGGATTTATTCATTTGGACTAGAAGTTTCTCCTACCTGTGCTTCCACATTCCTCTTATGAGGATACATACACACATGAGTAAGATATAAACTGCCATACCAAAATGTATAAAAAACTTAGCTATATAGCTATATTAATATATAGCTATATATTAGCTGTAATAGGCTATATATTCTGCTCTGCTGTGAATAACCAATAGTACCATTCTCCAACCTGTCCCAGACTCCTAAGTACAGGAGTGGTCTCTTCTTTCTCATACAGTTAGGAACAATACCTTTCCTTTTTTGGAGTCTGTCTATAGCATCACTCCTAAACGTGATGCCTGTCTGGTCCTAATTCTGGCACAACTATCAAAAGAAGAGGACTTAAAAACTTTCCATGAGCCACAGGGCTCACCTGATTCCGAACACTGAAAACCTGATGTTCTGTATTTGTCACCCAGTCGTATACAAATTCTCTCTCTTCTCTACCAGAAAAATTCAAATAATGTGGACCTTAATACCAAAGATTGTGACTACACACCAGATAACATTCTCTATTTGGTGATGTTTGACACCATCTCCCACAGCATCCTCATAGGGAAGCTTAGGAAGAGTGGGCTAGATGAATGTGGATGGACATGGATGGAATGACAGTAAGGTGAATAGAGAACTGGTTGAAAGAGAGAGCTCAGAGGGTAGTGATTAGGGGCACAGAGCCCAGTTGGAGGTCAGTGACGAGTGGTGTTCCCCAGGGGTCAGTACTGGGTCCAGTCCTCTTCAATATATTCATCAATGACCTGGATGAGGGGATTGAGTGCACCCTCAGCAAGTTTGCCGATGACACAAAGCTGAGAGGGGTGGCTGACACACCGGAAGGCTGTGCCGCCATACAGAGAGACCTGGACAGGCTGGAGATTTGGGCAGAGAGGAACCTTATGAAATTCAACAAGGGCAAGTGTAGGGTGCTGCACCTGGGGAGGAATAACCCCATGCACCAGGACAGGTTGGGGGCTGACCTGCTGGAAAGCAGCTCAGCTGAAAGAGACCTGGGAGTCCTGGTGGACAACAGGATGACCATGAGCCAGCAATGTGCCCTTGTGGCCAAGAAGGCCAATGGCATCCTGGGGTGCATCAAGAAGAGTGTGGCCAGCAGGTCGAGGGAGGTCATCCTCCCCCTCTACTCCGCCCTGGTGAGGCCGCATCTGGAGTACTGTGTCCAGTTCTGGGCTCCCCAGTTCAAGAAGGACAGGGAACTGCTGGAGAAGGTGCAGCAAAGGGCTACCAAGATGATCAGGGGACTGGAACACCTCTCTTATGAAGAAGGGCTGAGGGCTTTGGGTCTCTTCAGTCTGGAAAAAAGACAGGTGAGGGGGGATCTTATCAACACTTCTAAGTACTTAAAGGGTGGGTGTCGGGAGGATGGGGCCAGGCTCTTTTCAGTGGTGCCCGGCAACAGGACAAGAGGTAATGGGCTCAAACTTGAGCACAGGAAGTTCCACCTAGACATGAGGAGGAACTTCTTTTCTTTGAGGGTGGCAGAGCACTGGAACAGGCTGCCCAGAGAGGTGGTGGAGTCTCAAACTCTGGAGACATTCAAAACCCACCTGGATGTGTTCCTGTGCAACCTGCTTTTGGTGACCCTGCTGTGGCAGGGGGGTTGGACTAGATGATCTCCAGAGGTCCCTTCCAACCCTATGATTCTATGATTCTTTGTTGCCACAGGTCTTGGCCAGGACCTGATTAAGCTCAGCAACATATATTAATTGATTTGAGCTCATTTGAAGAAGTGCCAGGTCAAACCAGACGCCAAACAGCACTGAGCAGACAGGACATGGGAGTCTCAAAATGTTTCAAACAGCCTGCTCTGTAGAATTTTGTCAAGTACGCATATGATGCCTACCAGCCTGGGGCCACCCAAGGAACATCTGCTCCCCTGGTATTCGGCAGAGATGATAATGCTATACAACACAGCATGCCAAAAAGCTCATCGTCTGTGTGATTTGATGCCAAACCAGGCTCCCTATGACATCAGTTTGTCCATCTCAAAAAAACCTGACTGTGAGCTCACAGGATCCATTTGACTTTTGAATTATTTTGAAGGGCTAGAAGCCTTAAAATCTATAGTAGCAAAAAAGTAGGTGAAAGCCATTTAAAGGAAAATGTCAGGGTTTCTCTTCCATTGACTACTGTTATTGGTATGGTAGTAGCACTATCAGTCCAGTACCCCATTACACCAGGCATGGTATAGGCATGCTGTAACAATGGAACTCCATTAGAGTGTGCAAAAGTATTTTTAAAATGAGGTCTTGCATATTACACAGCTTCAATTTTTACACAGCTCTATTTATGAACATGTAGTAAATAAGATTCCAAACATGGGATGACTTCAGTACTAGCCACATAATAACAATGCTGAGAAATTCACCAAAATATATTTTACCAAAATGATAACATATCAAGTGAACTTCAAGGTCAAGGAGAACCCGGGAAACCCTGATTTCACTATTATTAACAGCTGACTTCCTCTCCCAGTTTGTTCTGGACCCTTCTATTTCTTTCTCCTTATTTCTCTCAGGCTTTTCTTATACTCTCCCCTTGTACAATCACTCTGTCTTTGCATCTCTGTCAATTTACTTTCCTCAATTATTTTCCCCTCCTTTTCTTTGCCTGCGCTCTCTTTCATTTCCTGTTCTCCCCTCCATGCTATTGCTATGGCTTTGTACTAGAGCAGAAGGTACGATCCTTATTTTGTTAGTAATCTACTTGGCACAAGATACTTCTGCAGCAAAAATAATCCTCCACTTGGAGAAGACTAAGCCAACTTGCCTGATGTTTTACCTGACTGTTCCAGAGAATCTTTTAACATATTTATTTTTTAATTTATGTAAGCTATTTTGAAGTAGGGACTATTAATCCCCATTTCAATATCAGCACAAAAATACTAAGTAATGCCTGAATGCTATTCACAATGCCTTAACATTAAAGCTAGAAGTAGAACCCAGATGGTTCCAAATCATCCTGAAGAAATTTAATTTTTGGAAAGTACAGACAGATTTCATAGTTAACAACCTTCAGGTTGGACATATGTTTCAATTTTAAGGTTTTCCGTAAAGTCAAGCCTGTATTCTAGGCAGAAGAACAGACATTATTAAAGAAAACAAGTTTCAGTGTTAACAGCTTCTTGGGATTCTTATGTGCTCTGAAGATGCAGGTGGAAGGGACTGTAGGGTGACCAAAATTTTCACCTTGTGAACATAAACCGTAAACAGTATTTGATGAATGAAATATCACACTCCTGTATTTATGCAACAGCAGGGATCCCGATTTGGCCATATTATAAGCCTCAGCCAGAACAGCAGTGGGCATACAAAAGCAGCACAGAGCACGTCATGTTATTTTACCAGAAATTAAGCAGTTTCCTCCACTACTCCCTCCTTGATGTTACAAACAAAACATTTTTCCAGGCTCCTCCTGCCATCCAAGACATGATGCCATGTTTAGTCACAATGCTGTAACTGAAAATATATAGCGAAGGCCTGCAAGAAAAGCCTACTCTCATTGGAAGGATAGATGTCCTTTAGTCTAGGCTTTATTGGGATGGGTCTTTGATTTGTTATAAATCAAGGAGAGCAGTTCAGATGGCTCCGCGGTGACCTCTGAACACACAAAGAAAGGCATTTTCCTTTTGATGATGATCTGCAATTTCTGCCTCACTATTTTGCATGTTAGATCCCTCTCTCAGCTACAGAATTTGCATAACAAAACAAAACCACAGCCTAAGTAAATATCCTTTGTGAAGTGACAGAACACTTTTTAAATCACAATGTAAAGCCATAGGCAGGTATGTGATGACACATTGACAGCGAGAGGGATTCTCAACCAAAGATACCACAAATTAAGCATTAATCAACACACCAGGAGACAGCAAACTGCTCCAGTGATGTTAATGACCATGTCGTGTGAAATGGCAGGTTTGCCAGTATACAGTTAGCTTGGGTAGCATGAATTACAAGTTGTTTGCTACAGCCACCTCACAATAGTACTATTCAGTAGTGCACTGGTAACACAGTGATTGGCAGATCTTTGGAACAACACGGTGCTGCAGCTGGATAATTCCAGCATATTCCTGGTTTAAGTACAATGCGAACATTGAATTCTAATTATGTCCCCCCTTCAGTGTCCTTTCCTTGGGCAGAATGAGCCAAAATCTATTTTCGTGTCTCTCCAGTGAAGTTACACAAGGCATGAATTTGGCCATTTAGCTACATTGACAAATCTACTGCTGCTGTAACAACAAAAACAAGATTTCTCATATTTATAGTTTCATTCACAAGACTTCACTGACTCATTCAACACTGAGGGAGCATCATCCCTCCTCTTACAAAAGTGGTAAAGATTTCGCAGAAGAATAAATAATGAAACTGGAGAAGGGAGTCAGGTAGCTGGATTCCCATTACCCTAGACTATCCAAAGCATACTGCTGTCCCCACAGAATGTTGCCTCTGTACTGCAGCTGAGCACTGTCAGAAAAATGTCCATTTTCAAGGGTACCCACGACGCTATGACAAAAATTTGAGTCTGAACCCTGCCATGCAAAAATTCAGTTACATTTACTTTTCATGGAAGGCCTGCACTCATGGAAGTCTGGAGGTGTCCTTTTATTCACTTGCCTATACATTGTCTCAGTCCTTTAAGGACTCAGAGTCATGTAGTCATCTGAACCAGTTCTCAGGTGCAGCTATCACTTCTCAAGCACTGAATACTTGCATGCCCAACGTGTGTTTTTGAGATGTCTAAATAGTTGGCTGCTCATTCACTAGATAGTTTTCTAATCAGTATATACATTGATCAGAGATGACCATGGGTACAAAGAGGTAAAAATGGCTTCAAGAATGATGGTATCTTGAAATCATCATTTGAGCATTAGTAATGCAGAATGCTGACTGACATGTTTCTCTCTGCCTCCACTGGACAGAACTTCAAATTCTTCAAAGAAAGAGCTGAGTTCTTAATCAGTTGGATACTGAAATACTTTTGGCTATGCTTCAGGAACATTTAACATGCCAGAAAGTGGTGATAAGAACCACTCATGCCCAAAGCCACAGTTTGAGGAGTTACACAGCCATAAGGTGTCTTTAGTATGTCTGTGTTGTTTTCGACCCATCACCTCCTTCAAGATCAAGCATGCTGCTAGAGCTGACACCAAACCTGCAATGTGGATTGCTAGACTCTACCCTTCTGAGCACTTGGACTGGCACAACAGTTTAGTATGTTATCAGTGGGCAGTAGACACACCTGCTCCAGAATGTCCTCTTTCTCAATGGCATAGCTAACAGCCACCTATCAGTTTTCAGAAAAGAATACACATTTCCTTTGTTAAATCATCTGCATTAAAAAGTTTATGACCTGAACTCTAATAGTAATTTTGTGGATTATTGTCCCAATTGTCTATTCAAAGTTTTCATGTTTTGTGTTACTATACCTCCGTCTTCATTTATCCAGTAGAGAAACAGATTCATTGTTCCAACTTCAGTTATTTGGTGGTCTTCTCCATAGAGCCACAAAACCTGCTGGCAGCCTAACTCCTGGGCTTCTTGCTGGGCATAAATAGAAGAACCATAATTCCTTCCAGAGGAAAAAAAAAAAAAAAAAAAAAAAAAAGAATGAACAAACAGTTATGAGTATCTGGTTGGGTATTTTCTCATGTCTATGCAAGGTTGTGTGCACACCTACCTTATGAGCAAGTGCTCTGCACAGTCAGTGCCTGTCCCTGGAATATTTTCATTGGAAGTACTCTACTAATATTTTACTTTTTGCTTCTGATGTTCAACAGCCATCAAGACCCAAAGTCAGCAGCTCCAAAGCACTGACCACGCTGGAGTTAAGTTCTCACCTCTGGCTACAAATCAAATCAGTAGTGACTCCAGACTATTCCTTTTTTCATAGCTGATGTATGAAAGATGCACGGGAAACAATAAATATATTTAAAAACTAAGCAAAACCTCATAGACAAAGAGTAAAGGTCTCAGAACATCAGACTGAATTAAGAAAAGCTGTTTTCTTGCCCTTTGATTAGTCTATAAGATCAGCTGAGCAGCACTTGACAAGTACTAAATTCCTGCCTAGAAGGGAAACTCCCAGGTAAAGAAAATTAGCTTCATTTAAATCAAAGACCAAGGACATATTATTAAGTCACTTATTCAGCGACATCCAAGTTGCTTGCTCCAGTCAAGTCCTAAGCAGCTTCACTCTAGAAGTCAAGCACTTGAACACTAATAACTATGTTTCTACCTAACTGATGCTTTGGCATAGTTCAGCAGAAAACTGCCAGACTATGGTCAAGTCAATGCAGACAATTGTCTCATGCTTCCCCTTAAACACCCATACTCCCCTAGCTAACTGCAGATGGCTTGTCAGGACAGTTTGCCAAGGAAGGAGGTCAGCAATCAAGGCCATTCACTGCCCAGTTGGTGACAAGGTGCTGTACTGAATGGTGCATCACAGAATTGATATCTTTAGTGTCAACTGCTGCAAGGGGAATTGCAGCAAAGTTGCAAAAACGAAAGTATTACATGGACACCTTCCAGGTCCAGTTCCTCAGCTTGAGATGCTGCAAAATTGCCTCTGCAAATAGTCCACTTGGCTGTAATACCCAAACAAAAATATGCGACTGAATTGCATAAATAGTATTTGCAAAGTACAATTTTGAAATCTTTGTTACATTACATTGTTTGTATAACTGCTACATTTAATACCTCTACTTCTGCTGGATTAGATACTTCACTAAAAACCAAATCTCCTTTGTGAGCTATGTAGAAGATGCAGAATTATGTTTTCTTACCCTCCCAGTTTGCAGTCCCCTGTTCCTCCTTTCCAGGCTCTTACATATTTTGGATCTGCCCATAAGGATATTGGATTAAAGCTTCCACTTGCAAAGTAAGGGCCCACTGGGCTCATTATGACGTACAGTAGGGCTTTAGTTGGCTTCTTCACTCCAAGGGAAGGCTGAAAACAAAGAATATAAAGAAATGAAAAGTTACTGAGAGAAAATATTTATATAATATTATACTATTAATAGACATAAATATATAAATACTATACTATTATACTAAGTTTATAAACATACTATATATATTATACTATTCATTTATAAAAATATTTATATAATATTTATACTAAGAGAAATATTTCTATAACTTCCCCCATGCTAGCAACACAACCACCCTAATTTTATATATTGTCACCACTCACTTACAGCTGGTTCATTTATCTAGATATGATTCTAATCTTCTCAAATAGTTTCAAGGTTTTGAAAATTCAGAAATCAGCTTAACAAGATACTATATAATTATATGAATTAATCCCAGCAGAAGCCTGCAAAGCCTTCCTGGGGGACAAGTGTCAAGGACCACCACTAGCAACAACAACAATGTAGGAACCCCTGTCAGCTGCATTAGTGATGAGAACCAGCCGATGCCACTTAGAACGGGCATTGGTAGAGTTGACTGGTGTCTCTTATGAACGGCTGTCACAAGCTAAAATGATTTGCCAGCTGGAAGTGGTTCACACAGCACCACAGGAGATGAGATAACCTGGCATGTGTCACTTGGTGTTTTTCCCCTCCTCTCTGAGAGATGGCTTCTCACACTTCAAGTCATCACCATCAGTACTTGAAGGTGGAGGTGAAAAGTCTGGCACTGATCAAAGTCTGAATCCTGTGGTAGGAGACTCAACTTAACTACATGATTCTTTGCAAAGCTCAGGACTGGCCACAGAATCACAGAATGATTGAAGTTGGAACGCACCTTGTCCAGCCTGCCCTGGTCAAGGAGGGCTACATACATCTGGTTGCTCATGATTCTTGGGGTCTTCTATGCACTTGAATGGGTTACTATTTTCTCTCCACTCAGAGAAACCAGTCTCATAAAAAGAACGAGCTCATCCTAGGTTTCTAAGATCAGGTCTCCATTGAAAAATATTGAAGTTAAATCTTTAGGACAAAAAGTCTAAGCAAAACACTGTGCACAAAGCATGTGAAGCTAAACTGGGAGGTGTGAGGGAAAATAAAAGTGTAATAATGGAACTACTGGAAATTCAGATAAGCCTTCCTGAGGTGCTGAGAAGGTTCTTTTGATTTCTGCCTAACTTACTCCTTCAGCAAAACTTCTAGCAAGATTAGCTAACTAAGATCTTGATATTTTTCCTGATTCTTACATGATTATTCAAAAGATCATGCTGACTGGGTTTCCTAATTGTGCTGATTCATAAAAGATTAGGAGGACATGCAACCTGGAAACAACATATGACATCATGGAAAGGCCAGGTATGTTGGTTAATCTGAAATAAAACTCAACCGCAAAAGAATTCCAAAAACAAAAACAGGGGAGGAAAATAAATTTTTAGTACTAATACTTTACAGTCACTGAGTGGAGATTGTTCCATCTGAAAATCTGCAACTAATTTACAAGCATTAAATTATTGGAGTCCTAGAACACATGTGAAAGGTATAATGCTCATGTATGGTAACTACTTACAGATGTGAGATGTGGATATTGGAGAAGAGTAACTTGCCTAGGTGGGAACCATACATTATTTAGCTTCTTTGTCCTATGCTCTACCGTTATAGGTTTAAAGTTTTAATCAAAATAAACTCCCTGTTTCTAATTCCCTTTATAAATACTATAGGCTGGACTCACATCCACATGAAACTCACGGACTCCATACAAATACTTTGTTGCTAAGGAGCCTCTTACAAGGTCAGGTTTATCTGGGTTCAAGAACAAATTGGTATAAGAACTTGTTCTTAGTTCTGTTAAAAGTCTCTTTCAGAAAAGCCATCTTAATTTACTGGGAAGAATCTCCAAAAATCTCCTCACTAATGTCAGGATAGAGATATGAGATGAAATCACAAAATCTATATAGACAATTTCTGTTCCCTCACATTTTCTCAGGATTATTAGTATTTTAAAGGCATACATTACCATTTCACAAATAACTATGGTGTTAGCACAAAACCGAAGTTAATTTAAATTTTGAATTTAGATTTTGCCGTTACTACTGAGAACAGTTAATCTAGGTTTACTTTCTGTGATAGTAATCAATGTGTCCACTAGGTGGCGGTGTGGTCAACGTAAATTTCTGAAGTAGCGCTACAGGTGACTAACTCAGAAGTAAAAACATAAAACCAACTTGCACCTGAACTATAATACTGTTGTCTAGCGACTGCTGCGTATTTCCCTTTATGGATGGAGGCTTTTGCCTCGTGCTTAAATACACAAAAGTTAAGAGGGGGGGGGAAAAGTTTCACACCTCAGTTCCAATTAAGGTAGGACGGATGTACAGGCTGGCAGTGGTTGAGTATGGGACCCACTCCTTTTCCACTTCCACAAGCTTCCGGATGCACTCTAACAGCTCATTCTGGTCAAAACACTGGGAAGGAAAAGCAAAGGGATAGAAGCAAATGGAGAAATATAGCCTGAACGCTCTGTGGTCTTTATAGATCCACATGCTAAGGGGAACACTTCATCAGGATATGTAACAGTGACAGTCCGTAGAGGTTCAGAGGATTTCATCATCTTCCTTGAGTTCATTTCTTACAGAACTGAAGATCCCATGGTCTTTTCCTCCGTGCCTTTTTATACAGAATGCCCTTCTTCTGCTACAAAGTATCCTCCCGAGATAATAAAAAGGAGCCATTGGCCCTTCTTGCCTCCAAAGGACACGGAGAGAACTCCCTGTGCAGCCAACACCTTCACTTTGTCCTGCTGCAAGTTATGGCACCACCTCTTCTGCAGAAAGGCGCTCAGGATTATAACTCCAAGGGGTCCACCGAGTCTCGCAGCTTCACAAAGCTGCAAAGTTCTTGCAGTAATAAAGCTAATAAGTGTGGGAGGAAATTCGCAGGCCAATATACAACTGCTATAAGCAACATTAAGTTGCTAGCATGACCAAATATGAAGGCACTCGGAGGATGAAGGACTTTACTGAAGTGGAATGAAGAAAAGGAGGAACGCTAGTGCCAGAACTAGCTGTCTGCATGCAAATACCTACAGATCAGCGCTCATCCCTCAGAAGTAGACTGTGTACATCTGAGGCAGTAGGGGGACAACAAAGAAAGCAAAACACTGTTGCAATTTAAAAGAAAAATGCATTTCAAACAGTTCACTGAACAAGAACTCTTAACACAGTTTTAACTGAACCGTTCAAGAGTTAAAGCGCTTGATAAATGTTACACTACTGTAAAGTTACAGAGATTTGCACTCTGAAAATGAAAATATGCTCTGACTTAAGGAGAATAAAGTGCCTTGGCTACGTACTGGCAGAGCTGCTCGTCTTGCTGATCGCGCCATCCTGTCCATGTTGAGAGTTGGCCGGAACAGGCGGATTTTGCCATCCACTCCTCGGTAAGCCTTCATTCCTTCAAACAACTACCAAGCCAAAAATAAGGGAAAAGAAATCAAATAATAATGGAGACACGTTATCCCATGATGATCTATGCAAAAGCAGAACACACCCTTTGGAAATAAAAGAACTTTGCTTTCCTGCTCACAGAAGTCAAAGCATAAATGCTAACTAGTTAATCCCTGCAACACACTCCTGTGAGGCAGTATTATGACATCTATATTACAAAGACGACCTGCCTATGCTTCAGATATAATTTTCTCCTTCAGGGGACTTAATGATAACCGTTTTTTTCATAATTCGGTTACAACAATTAAAATTTGTAGCATGCGTTTGACTTGACTATTCCCTCACATCCTGACTGATACCTAATACTGAGCCAAAACAGTATTCTCCCTTATGGAAAAGATCTACAGAATTTAATTATATATGTTAACAATTTTTAGGGCTCTGTCCAAAATGCATTTTGGTAGGAAGCATAGAATAAGGTAATTAGGGGAAGTCTGTTGCAGTTCTTGCTGTAATTGTAGCAAAATCTTCGTCACTTCTTTCCCCCATTTACCCCAGCGCTGCAGAAGGGGGTTTAGCTAGCATGAGCGACAGATGCATCAGACTTACACTAGAGGAAGAATGAATGAAAATGTTTTATCTATACTTTACAGGAAACTTAAATTAGTCATTATTATCCCATCAAACTGCAGAATCTGGATGACTGGTGCTGACAATCAATTTACCAGAAATGCTTGTCCAACTGGTGCCCTCCCAGCAGAATGCTCTACAGCATCTCCTAACCACAGCAAAAAAACATATGCCCACAAAATATCCATAGCTATTTTCAGTTACAGCTTGATAATTTCCAGTTACTGTTATAGGCAGAAAACACAGGTATTATATAAGCTCACATTAATATATACAGATATTATTTAGAGTAAGTGTTAAAGGATCACTTATGCTTATAGGCAAGAGTTCAGATTTTCAGAATTTATTTTCTAAAGCATTTCTTTGTACATTAAATTTCAGTGTAAGTTCTATGAATTTAACTGCATCACTGCTGTCAGTCTCCTCAGACTTTTCCTCCTGACTGTTCCACAAGATATGGCTGGAAATACATTCTGTGTGGCTGGAATTCTACATATGCAGGATTTTTATTTGGGAAAAAGAATAAAAAAGAATCCTGTATTGGGTATTGGTGTAGAAGTAATTTTAGTAGAATACTCAAGGTTTCATTATGAAGTTCTATAATATTTTCCCATAAGGATCAGTGAAATGCAATGTTTAGAAAGCTTTTGTGCAGTCCCATGACAGAGCTAGGTCCTTCCACATGACAAATTTTAATTGGGTTGTAACTCGGTTGCAGAAATTCCCGCAATTTTCCTTAGGCTACCTGACAACTATGTAGCAGAACCAGAATTAGAACCTAGAACTTTTTGCTTCCAAAATTTATGTTATTCCTGTGGCAATGCCAACCTTACTAAAAGCTTTGTATGCAGTTCTGAAAAATAAACTGTTCCTAGGATAGACATTGTAGCTACAAGAAAAACATTCTAGCTTTAATAAAGGATGGCATAGCTAGTGATATGGTTGATAGTTTGGTATGATTTTTATTGGGCCAGTGACTAATACCACATTTCTGTAATGATACTTTCTTATCACAGAACAGTTGTTTCCCCCCCACCCTTCTCCCAAACACATTCACAGAACTTTTAATGAGAGGGAAGAGGAAGGAATGTTACTACTAAGATTTGACCAATGGTTCAAGAGAAGTAAGAATCACATCATTACTGAAACACAAAGCCTTCTGAAGCTGTTAAATCTTTTTCCCCAAAAGTAAATAGCTTTAACCTACCAGAGCTCAGTAAAACCTTTCACTCATTAAAAAGGGAGACAGTAATGTGTTCCAGAAATGCTCAACTTGAATAAAAGCAACTACTGTGGTTGCTTGATGGTTGGTTGCTACAGTGGTGTGTAAACAATATTATCTGACATCTTTACGTCACAGGAGCTGGATCTGGATTTCAGCAGATCCAGACTATCACACTGCATCATGGAGGGCAAGGAGAAAGGGGAGGGAATGCCAAATTCATCATTTTTGTTATACCCACTGTGTATTCATTGAGCCACAGCATTGGCACCAGATTCTCCTCTGTCTGTCCTCTTGGCTAGAGGAAACGTGATGCAATAAGGGTAAAAGAATAAAAAAATGGAAAAAAAATAAGAGCATATTCATGTTAGCAATGATTTCAGACTGGCCCAGAGGCTAAGCATTAAAGCAATATGCTACTAAGAGTGAAATATAGATTTGGGACTCCAGCGTGGTTTCTTACTTCTTGGGCAGATCAAGAGCTGCAGGCTTAGTCACAGGGGCCTGTTGTAATTTGCACAGGACCTTTGGAGGTCTGGTGACTAGATGGGGAAAAACCAGCAACAACAAAAAATGCTGAAGTCAGGGGCTCAGGGACAACAAGCAGGGGAAAAGTTTGATCCTTCCCTTATACCAGTGGTTAAAAAAGAAAAGAAAAGAAAAAAGAAATAATAAAAGAAGAGCAAGCAACTCCACTAACTTCAGTGGAGACACTGCCACCTACCCAGAAGTGGGAGGAGAAGCAAGCTTCCATTTCAGCATATGTGCCCTACTGAGGCTCTCACACAGATGTGAGTATAGCCGAAGCTGCTCTGGAGACACAAAAGACAGCTTTAGACAGTAAGCAGCTAAGCACGGAAACTGTTAACCACGCTGGTTTCCGACTTAACATTTCACTTTCCAGAGTTCCTTGCTGTATATTCTCTGCTCGAATACACTTGCATGTGCCGAATGCATCAGATCTAGTTCAGAGCTCTCCAGATTTGTTCGGAGTTGCAAACAAGCATCTGTCTAGTCTGTCCTGCAATCCAAGCTATGAACCTTTAAAACCACTTAAAATAACTTTCACAAAGTGCATGTTCAGTCCCCAAATTAAAGGTACTTTTGGAATCTCACATGGTCTTATCCAGTGCTTCATTAGGTAAGTTACACCAGAGACAGTAATTGGACCAACCCACTGCCAGTGAACTAGAATGCTTTCTCAAATGAACTTGCCACCACACAAGGAAGGGCTCACCTTCACCTTCACTAGGCTAGAAAGTTAAGTGAACTGGAATCCACAGGCTGGAGCTGCTTCTGAGTTATACTAACATAAACATAACGCTGATGTCTGGAAGGACATCAGTTAACAAAACAAAATGTAACTCGATACTAACAAACTTAAGACAGTAATAGTCCTTGTATTACAAAGCTATTATCCATTAGCTATGTATTACGTTAGCTTCATGAGCTACTGAAACAAAATAGCAGTTTCCAAATCAATTCAGTACTCACTTCTACAGCATAATGCAGAGATGACGAGGCTGGATGCAACGAAAGGTTCTCAAGTGGCTTAATATAAGGTTTCTCCCATCCTGAAGCCAAGGACCACTCAATTGTCAGCATATTATCAGTGAACACAGTTCCAAATACCAAACCATTGGGGTCTGGTTTTTCCTTGAAAGTTGTAGCTGGGGTGATAATCAAGTCTGAAGCCTGAAGGAACATGAAGAAAAAAAATGAAGTGTATAAAAATAATTAAGTCAGACCGATTTAAAAATTATTGTGCATCAGGGAACATGAACAAATGCAATATTTTATCTGTGGGGACATTTAATGACAGAATGGTTAAAGGCGGCTAACCTCTAAGTAGCTGGCAAACTATTCATACTGTGTACGCACACATACATATACACAGCTGCTTATACCAGAAGTAGTTAGCATATTTTGAAGCACTGCTAAGTGGAGGAAGCAGGACAAGATATAAAACCTTAAAATTAGCAGATGAAAATTTCTTGGACATTTAGATTAATACATCTATACAAGTTCACAGAAACACCAAATTGCTGTACCTCAGAACATAAGCCAATCATCAGAAATTAATCCCCCTCAGGACTAAGTAGATATGTTACGCTGATTTTCCTCTAATGCATAAAACCAACGTGAGAGATCAGAGCCAGCAGTCAGCAGATTACTTGGGTCACACTAGCTTATTTAATCACAATCATATTTTCCTAGAAAGATCCCATTAGCAAAGGCGGCTAAATGTTTCCCTGCATGATTAACTGTAGAGACTTTCTCGTACAAGCCATGACTAGCTTCAGGAATGCAGCACAGTTTTTTGTACTAGTTTTGGCTGGGATAGAGTTAATTTTCTTTGTAGGAGCTCGTTAGGTGTGAATCATCCTTAAGAACAGCAAGGGAAGAAGGAAAGCAGGATCTCTGGCACTCCCCTTTTATACACAGATGGGGACTAAACAACTAGAGAGGGCTATGAAGCAGGCAGAGTCTTGATCCACCTTCTCCGTTCTCTTTCTATGTCATCTGAGCATTTAAACTGTGCTGGACAGAGGGGCAAGGAAGAATTCAACAAAGAATTGCATTTGAAGCTCCATTTTCCTTCCTGATGTGACTCAGAAAGCACTGACCTTATGACAGACCCCCAAGTGAAGTCTTACTCCTGAGTGTTGGGTACATACAGAATAGACTGGAACACAGGTAGTTCAGACTATTGTTCAAATGATTTGCACGTGCACTAAAAAAAGTAGTTCTGCAAAAGATATCCCTGACTAGTTTTTGAAAAAGAACACACACCCCTGTCTTTGTAAACAAACTGATTTTCAAGATGTCTTTAAAAATGGCCTGAGTTTTATTGACTGGTTGGTTTGGTGGGTTTTTTTGGTTTTGTTTTGTTTTGTCTTAATGGCTTAGATGTGAAATTAACTTAGAGCTGGAGAACATGAATAGCTAAAAGCTTGTTTCAAACTATCTCCAATTATAGGGCTTGTCTAGATATTACAGTGCATTAGCCTGGTTGAACTAATACATAATCTGATGAAACAACAATTACTCATCTTAACTCTTTAGAGTACCCTTTATCCTGCTGACAGTGAATGTGCCAATGGGAAAAGCACTACTTAGTGATGTCTTGAAAATAAAAATGTATTTTACCTGACAACCTCTTATCATGCGCTTTGGAAGAAAAGATATCACAGAAGAGCATGGTTCAAAATAAAAGCCACAAAGGAATGTTTGCGATTATCCACAATGCGAGACTCAGCTCAGGAAAACACTTATACAGGAGCGGGATGCTTAAGCAAGGGTGTAGAACCCAGTTAAAATTCTGCTTTATCTCTGGACAGAATCACACCTTCTAAAAAACACCCGCTGCCAGTGGTCAGCCACTGGGTCAGCTAGTCAAGGCTTCTATCTCATCTCAGGTCACTTTCATTAAGGTAATTATCCTTACAATAAACTGGCCTGGGGACCAGAATTATCACATGGAAGTTCATCTCCCAGAACTCCCATCAGTGTGCCGATTTCTGCTTTTATTCCTCAGTGTTCCACTTCCTCGGTCGTGCTAGCACAACTAGTTGAAAGGCAGCACTATAAAACAGCTTGCTAAACTCATCTGGGTTAACAAATAACTTTTACTTTAAGGATGGAGAAAGATTTTAATGTGGCTTTTCTCACAGGCCCACAAGCACACGTAGAGGGAACAGTGAGCTGCGGCCACAAGTGAAGAAACACGCTCACTTGGGAGCATTTGGACTTTCTTTGACCCAGTTTTGTCACCAAAGATATTTCTCCAGACTTGGAGTTCTGGGGTTCAAGAGAGCCTTGGACAGAGTCTCTGTCATGTGAGTGATAATTCAATAAAATTACGCCGAGCAAATACAAGCACACTGTTATGCTCTAATGGTTAATACAAAGAGGGTCCCAGATCCAGGGTCCCATATCCTATGCTGGTTCATTAGAGGTAAGATGTGGGCCAAGCGCTCACTCCTGCGAGTTCAATAAAACAGCTACTTCTGTGTGATAGGCGCTCACACAGCAGTGCCTATGTCTCAGAGCGGTAGCCCACACTGCTTAGGTCTCGGCGCCAAGGATTGGGGACCTTCTGCAGTCACAAACAGAAATTCCTGGACTGGATTGCAGGTTGAGTCACTTGAAGGCAGAAAGCCTAGAGAGGTAGGTAGTTATGATGCTTATTCACAGAGGAAGCAGATAGTTTCTGGACCACAGAGGTTCCCTGGAGCTGCACACTCTGAATAAGAAGTCCGCCTGTTGTTTCTTATTCCCTTCAGCATTTAGGGAAACCATCTTTTATTCAGGCATTTTGCAAACAGCTGACTCAACAACATCAGGTACAACACTTGACCTTCAGGTACAACACTTTCTTCAAACAACAGTAGGAATACCCTGCAGAAGACCACACATATAGGCTAACCTGCATAGATCAGTAGGGCAACAATCATGAAACTGGCAAAAAGACAATTTTCCTGATCCTTATAATCTTGTTAAGCTCTCAGAAGAGGCATTTAAGATATCTTTTTTGGCCATTACTTTCTTAAGATCCTTTCTTAAGGCTCTTGCCCCATATTCGTTCTATGTATTTTTCTCCCTCTTTTTGCCAAGCAGCGAGTAATGCAAGTTAACAGCGTGCAAAATCACCTGAATCTTTCAGAATCCTAACGCTTTTTATGTCAAGACACCATGAAGCGCTGCAATAGATTAAATCTTTTTTTTCCATGGAAGCGGATGGCGGGGCAGGATGAGGGAGTTGAAGAACCCATCTCTGGAGTACTCTCTCCCACAGTGTGATCTGCAGCACGAAGTATTACCAGCACCCTCAACCTCTTCTAGGTCCCTGAGTGATAAAATCTACTACATAACATCTTCCTTGGCCCACAGACCCTTTTGGCTTAACTTGCCCCAGCATTTTGTGGTGCTGGGGAAACCAAACACCCAGAAAAACCCACAAAAAGAGAGCAGAGCAAGGCTAGGTGACTAATACCAGGAGTGCTGATTAAGTATCAATGCCTATTACTTTAATCACTCATTAAAAAAAAAAACATATCACAGTGCTACCATGGTATCTATCACCTATGACCTTTATAAACAGCAATTTATTTCTTTCCTTTGTCAACAGCCCTGAAAGCAGCATTAAGGATGCATTAACACCCATCCAGATCTCCACTGTTTGTACTGCCAATACAAAGGGTAATTTTCAACTAGGTTTGTGTTTTGCTTGCTTTGTTTATCAACGTGCTCTCAAGCACCTTCTAATGCTGCTGCCTAATAAAACCATTAAACTGGAAGGAGAACCGGTAAATGCAGGGAGGAAAAGGATAAGGGAGATAAAGAAAGAAACAGATGTGGCACACAGTCTATTAAGTGCAGCTGTTTGGCCCCTGTTGCCTAAAGTAAAATGACAAAGATGTAGTTCCAGCCCCGCAAACTCTGCATGTCACAGCAGCCCAGTACATACAAATATATGTGCCTAGGTCCCAGCCCAGGGCACTCTGGTAAGAAATAGGAAGAACGAGATTGCCCTGCCTATGGTAGGCAAAATGAAATGGTGTGGAAACCAGCTGGATACTGTTGATTTTCAGAGCTTAAATGCTGCACCTACAAATTGCTACTGTCTCAAACCAGACACACTTTTTTGAATAGCCCCTCATCTGAAAAGTGCCTGCTGATTCCAATGTAACGTCTTCCAGAGCAAAGCTTTACCCAGCCCAAGCAAAGAAGATATATTGTGACCTCCTGAAACTAAAATTCATCATTTGATCCAAACAGATCTTGTCAATTATGAGCTAGGTCAAATTAAAAGTGACGTGCTGTTCGGTGTCAATTTTAGCCAAAGCTGTAGTGAGACATTCTGGTGCTTCTAGCCAAGATGTCAGTTTAATGCTTATTCTACCCAGCCTTTGCAATAGCCTCAAGTGGATTTGGAACTGACAGCAGCCTCTGGCCAGAACTGTTACTCTCATTACTACACTCCTACCTTTCTTACCCTAGGGAGCTGTCTTGAATAGGTGCAGATGACGAGTAAATATTTTGTCCTACTCTTTCCATTAAGTTTTGCCAATACCTTCCCAAAGGACCCTCAGCTGCAACTTATTTTCACTGCACTGAAACTACTAGACTATAAGCAGTAGGTTGAGCAGCTGTAACAGGTGTAATTCATTTGATATACCCAAACTTTTCTAAACACTGTGCTGGCCCAAGCATTTCTATCACTTACTTGAGTAAAAACAGAACTGGCAGCCTCAGCTGTAAAATAGCTTACAAGTTACCTAACTGTAACAGCAAGTTTCAGCAGAGATCCTCAAGATACTACCAGCCACTCAGGAAGACTGACTGTAATCTATTCTGATGAAATAAGTAACCTCCTTGACTTCCAGCCAAGGTGATTCATTCAAGATCACAAAGCAACTGCAATTATTATTTTTTATTACTGATGCTGAGTTTGTAAGCATATCCTAGGAAAGATCAGGGCCTTCTGATGCAATAGCAGAGGCAGAAGCATAGGCAAAATCGAATAAATTGGTTTTGCCCTTGCACTTGTGTACAGCAAAATGTGGTTGTGGTAGCAGAGCAAACTTTGAGAAGGAGACAGATTAAGAGTGTGAGGAATTACTATAAAGGGGAAAGGTAACAAAGTGTAGCCAGGAGGAGTTTGAGAGAACGAGGCTGGGACTAGACAGAACAGTTTTGAGAAGGGCTCCAGGAATGGGGAAGTTGTTTTCCTGCTGTTCAGTCTTTATGGCTGTTGCACCCTCATCATTGCTTTTGGGCTCTCCCCAGCACACATATCTCTGTCCCAGGAAGTCATTATTTCTGCTGAAGCAGCTACTTTCACCCCACTATGTCTTCTGAACCTGAGGCTCCTCCTATATGACAGGCTGAGGAGAGGAGTTTTCAGCTGCTGAAGAGAAACAGTGGTGGGCAACTAGGTTGAGGATACTAACGAGGCTGAAGAAAGTGTCTTGTTCACCTCTGGAAGCTGAAAGCCTCTCTTCTCATAAACAGGTGGGTTTTTTTTAGTTTTGCAGCCAATGAGCCAGCTACCACCTTTCTCCTTCAACTCATTCAGCTCCATTGCTTTCCAGACATCGAGCTGCAGGTGACAGAGGTTTTCCTGCTGCCCTGAGCAGTGATCTCAGCTTGACAAAACAGCAGCACCTACTTGACTAAAAAAGAGATTTATGTCCTACAGGCCTTGGGTAAACCAAGGTCTGTGGATTTGTTTCTTTTCCCATCCCCACGTTCTTTGGAAAAGACTGCTGGTTTTCTGGGGCAGAGACCACCGCTTTCTGTATAGGGCTAAGCCCTGTATGGCTCTGATCACAATAATGAAGTCTATAATAGAAATAGCATAAACAATAATAATTCTGTCAACTCACAGCAGAATAAGACAGTTAAATAAATTCTTAGAAATCTATTACTAGCTTGTAAGTATAAAAAGTAATATTAATATAAGCTATCCTATAATCACTTTACCATCATTACTACTTTAAATTTACAGCAGAGCCTGAGGGTTGAGAATGGAAAGTGTGCCAAAATATAATAAGATTTGAGCAGGACGAAAGCCCTAATCTTCCTACTACAAAAAAAATAAAGAGAAACAAAATATAACAAAATATCTTCTGCAACCCCAGGGAAAATACCCAGAAATCTTTCAACATAAAGCTTCCCTGAGACTTCGTCTGACAGTATGTTAGCACCTGTAATTGGACTGAGCCCTGGAATCATTGCATCAGGCTGACTGTACACTGGGTAACAACGCACAGAACAAACGCAAAGCACAAGGGAGTCAAGGCTCTGAATCAGTTGTGAGTCAATCATGGAAGTTACAGAAAATATGGCTGGAAGGACTTTGGCTAGTCCATCCTCTGCAAGGCTTCTACCTAAACTATTCATAACAGATATTTCTCAAATATTTGTCAAACCAAAGAATGAGCTCCTGCTACACTCTGCAAGCAATGGGAAGAAAAGGAGAAGAGTGCAACATATTGTTGACTCCTTCAACCTTTCCCCTGACCTAACGGATGCTGCAGCTCTGACGCAGGAATGTTTGATTTGGAGCAATAGGCAGGGAAGTAAACCTGCTCTAACAAGAGAAGAGGTAAGTGGTTGGGATTGACATAAACTTCTTGCCTTAGGGAACGAAAACGGCACCTAGGGCAGCACAGCTCAAAATGCAGTCTGAAGTTCCTAAAACATGCCAGAAGGGAAATAAAGATATTGGAAAGCTGCAGTCCAGCTAGACTGGAGAGAAAGCATTGAAGAAATCAATCTTGCCCTACAAAACACTCAAGCACATGGATAATGCATAATATCATTGATTTCAAAGGCACTAAGTTTTAAGAGTTTTCCCATATGTTGCCGAAATGCTGCCCTGCCCCAACTCCCATTGATTTGATCTAAAGCCCATTTAAGTTATTCAAGACCCCTTCCTCCATCTTTGTAGGAATTTGGATTGTAAGGGAGGCAAAATTACCCAAACCTCACCCATTTCTACTGCTTCAGGAAAATTAAATGGACTAGTAATGGGTTTGGGTTTGGTTTTGGGGTTTTTTTTTGTTTTCGGTTTTGTTTTGTTTTTTTTTTTGTCCCTTACTCATTAGTCTGTTCTCCACTGACACGTGTTTCAGAAGATATGTATTTTTAAAGTTAAGAAAGATGAAAATGGGGTTGCTACAGATTCTAAGGAAACCTTCTACCCGTTATTAAGGAAATCTTAAGGAAACCATCTATTGATTTTAATGGGGTCTATCTCCTCTACTTCAGCAAATGGTATTTTCAGGTCTACAGAAGACAGTCATCTAGTATCTCATCTATCAAAGAATTTTATAAAACATTTCAAATATGACTAACTCTTTAAAATATAAACCATCAAGATGCTGATAAAACTATTAAACACAGGAACAGAAACTGGACACATTATTACATTTTGGTCATATAAACTATTTCTGTTTGCTAACAGCTGTTCCAGTTAACCAAGTGGGGTGATCAGAAGGGGTGAATAGGGAGGAAGCATAAGCAAGCTTTGACGCAGTCATTGCACTGGACTGAAAAACACATTGCTGTAGCTCACTGTTACTGCTTGTCTGTTTAGCTATATAAAAATCCTCTTTGGCCATGCAACTGCACTTCATGTCTGCAGTGTAGATATACCTGGGCTTTTGATTAGAAAAAAGCAATTCCATATAAAATGAAAAGGGAAATCACAGACTGCAATTTAGTAATAGCCCAATTCCTTGCACAGAAAGTCCTCTCATAGACTCAAACATTTCCATAAATGCAAAACTAGGAGCATTCTTCACTAATGGAACACATTGATTAATTACACTATTAATATTGTTCACTATTAGTATATGCTGCTTCTTCTCAAAAGATCTGTTGGCCTGGTTAATGCAATTCCTGATGCTGTGCTACTCCTTGCCTCACAACCACTGTATTTCTTTATTGTAGCATAAACACAATGTTCCATTTTTAGAAAGAGTTTGCCTGGGAGAAGGTTTGAGCCTAACACAAGCTGAGGGCTCACACTGGCCTGCGACACAAAACTGGAATAGAGAAATCTGTGACATTTCACCAATACTACATTTCTGTACAGCGGCACAGTGTTTTAGATGGTCAAATAATACTGTATGAAAACAAAACTTATAAATTTGGTCCATAAAGATATAAGATGCTATTGTCTCCTCATTCAGGTAACACTGTCATTTCTATTCCACACAAAAAAAGTGAAACAAAAATTGAGATATTTACATCTAAGTTTTTCTAAAAAGGTAGCCATATTGAAGGAAGAAATGAATTGTAAACTAAATTTCAGACAAACTCAAGCTGGAACTATTTCACCTAAGTAGCCTGGTCAGTCACAAACATGTTATGTGGAATAGCCAAAAATAGAATCATAATCTCACACGTCCAAATCCAGTGCAGTTGCAATTAAATCTTCTTACCCTGATTTTAATAAGCTTGCAGACGTGCAGGGAAGTGGATTCATGGAATGAAGGCATTCAGAATTTATCATTTCATATGGAATTTCAAAAACTTTTGGGAATATAAAATGCTTTCATGGCACAGTTTCTTACACAGAGGTTACAGGAATAATTACAAACATTCAGTTAACCACACCTGCCTTTTTTCCTTCTCCCATCTCCCTCTCATACTGGTAGACAGAAGGTAAATTTACAAATTGCTATAAATTTCAATGTTTGATCTGTCACTGAAACTGCCACATTTTGCCAATTCATTTCATTCAGTACTTTCCTAGAAATGGGAACTAGTATGGGATTAAGATAAATCTCTTCCAGCTCTCTAGACTGTTAGTTCATGAGAGTTAGGATAGAAAAATAATCTCAAAAGCAAGCAGAAAGGCCAATAGAATCCTATGGGAAAAAACAAGAAGTCTAAATTCTCTTCCTAAATTGTAGCTCCTATTCAATTGTGTTTAGCAAAAAAAACCCCATTTAATATCAAATCTGGGAACTTGATATCACAATGGCATAAAAATTTGAAAATTCTTGAAAATAGGTATGGACGCCATGGATTTTGTAAGTTTTGGGAGTCGGATACTTTACCTTGGGAATCATTATACGGTGCTAAAGCCCTGCATTTTAAAAGCAATTCTTCATCTTAGGAAAAATAAATCCAGAAAAAGATACAAGTCAAATGGTACTTCCAGAAGTCTAGTACAATTTCTGTGCTTTTACAGACATCAATTATATCTTAAGCTCCTAGTTAAAAAGAAGATAAAGCATCACTTTCTTTGTGCTATAAACCAACTCAGCCAAACTGTCCCCTGGCTGTTTTACTAGCATCTTCTATTTATCTTGGCTAAAAGGTCCTGTTATTTGCTGATGACAATTAGCTTTACTTGCAAGTCCTACAGTTTCAGATAATGGGACAATCAGGTTCTCTACTACAGCTTAGAAAACCTATTTACTAAAGGCCTGCCAACTATTTGAAGGAATTACCCACCTGAAGAGAAACACTGAACTACGTGCCACCAAGCTAAAACTGCATAGAGCTGCCACAGATCTCAAATGCCACAATTATAGATGCGTTCCTGATGGCATGAGAAACCTAATTGCAGACTGTTGGGCAATCAGCCCTTAACATACCATGGAAGAGTTAGGGTGAATTATTTTCACAGCACTATCGTTCCTCAGCAGCATTTCTTGGCTACTATGATCCTGAAGCAGTGACTCTACTGCTGCTACTCTGTGATAACAAGCTTGATTTAGAACCACGGATGTGCCAAGTGGAGCCATCAACAATACTAAGCTGCATTAGCTTACCAGTACCCTCCACCAGTGCATGCAACTTGAATGGTCTCCTTCAGGAAAGCCTCTTTCTCTTAGCAGCCAACAACCACCGTAGAAAACATTCATTAACACATATTGGGCTTTGTTTCTTCTCTCTGTCATCAAAACAGGACACTCAACTGCAAGTGCACTGTGTGTTGATCATTACTGTGACCTAGACCCATACTTTCCTAATAACTGGAATGAAAGCAGCAGATACATAAGTCAGTCTTGCCCAGCTATTATTAGTAACATTCAAAAGAGTTTGTGCAATGCCTGTGTGGACGCAGAATACCACAGAAACCACTCAATCTTTTCTGTGCTGTAGCTGGTTTTCCTCTCGCAGATGAAGATGAGGGAATGGATTTGATTGTAAATCACCTGAAGTAATTCTGCAGCATATACATACCCCGGTAGGAGGCATAATCCAGTAATATGAAGGCACTGAGGTCTAGTAATATTATTACTCACCAATCTTTTTTGATGCAACACATGACAAAAAGCAAATAATTGTAGCCGTTGATGAAAAGCTAGAGTGAATAGATTCAGCTGAAATCAAGATAAAATCAGA